>NC_057807.1:691012532-691321308 GCF_018294505.1 Triticum aestivum | reverse complement strand
GAAAAAGCCCACGGAGGACTATGTCAAGCTTAACATCGATGCGGCTTTCCATGTAGAAACTCGCAGTGGAGCAGTCGGGGCAGTGCTGAGGGATGACAGAGGGGGATTCATTGCTGCGTCGAATGAAAGGCTGGAGCATGTGGCGGACGCGGCAACAGTAGAAGCATATGCCTTGAGACAAGGGCTCCTACTGGCGCAACAGGTGGGCGTGACCAAGATGGTGGTGGAGGCGGACTGTTTGGAAGTAATCAACACGATGAACTCGGGCGGATTCACGGCGACAGGAGCGGCGGCAATTTATGCAGATTGTAATGCTCTGATAGTAGGTTATACTTTGGTGTCTTTCGTACACTGCCCGCGGGAGGCAAATTGTGTCTCTCATGAGCTAGCTAGGCTGGCAGTCTCAAACCCACCCTCGATGTGGGTCGAGGAACCACCGGCATCTATTGTAAAGTGGCTGGTGGATGATGTAACGGTGATTTGATCAAATAAAGAGGCCGAAGTTTCAAAAAAACATGTACCTTTGGAGACACCTGTAGAGCTCCTTTATAATCACCCGGTTACGTTGTGACGTTTGGTAGCACACAAAGTGTTCCTCCGGTAAACGGGAGTTGCATAATCTCATAGTCATAGGAACATGTATAAGTCATGAAGAAAGCAATAGCAATATACTAAACGATCGAGTGCTAAGCTAACGGAATGGGTCAAGTCAATCACATCATTCTCCTAATGATGTGATCCCGTTAATCAAATGACAACTCTTTGTCCATGGCTAGGAAACATAACCATCTTTGAAAAACGAGCTAGTCAAGTAGAGGCATACTAGTGACACTTAGTTTGTCTATGTATTCACACATGTATCATGTTTCTGGTTAATACAATTCTAGCATGAATAATAAACATTCATCATGATATAAGGAAATAAATAATAACTTTATTATTGCCTCTAGGGCATATTTCCTTCACAAATAAACCAACTAGCATCAATTACAAGGAGTAATCAACACTACTAGCAACCTACTAGCACCAATCCCGGACTTGGAGACAAGAATTGGATACAAGAGATGAACTAGGGTTTGGAGATGAGATGGTGCTGGTGAAGATGTTGATGGAGATTGCCCCCTCCCGATGAGAGGAGCGTTGGTGATGACGATGGTGACGATTTCCCCCTCCCGAAGGGAAGTGTCCCCGGCAGAACAGCTCTGCCGGAGCCCTAGATTGGTTTCGCCAAGGTTCCGCCTCATGGCGGCGGAGTCTCGTCCCGAAAGGTTGCCTTCTATTTTTTTCTCATCGAAAGACTTCATATAGGAGAAGACGGGCGTTGGAGAGCCACCAGGGGGCCCACGAGGTAGGGGGGCGCGCCCAGGGGGGGCGCCCCCCACCCTCTTGAGCAAGGTGTGGGCCCCCTGGCCTTCATCTTTGGCGATGATTTTTCTTTATTTATTTTAAGATATTCCGTGGAGTTTCAGGACTTTTGGAGTTGCGCAGAATAGGCCTCCAATATTTGCTCCTTTTCCAGCCCAGAATTCTAGCTGCCGGCATTCTCCCTCTTCATGTAAACCTTGTAAAATAAGAGAGAATAGCCATAAGTATTGTGACATAACGTGAAATAACAACCCATAATGCAATAAATATTGTCATAAAAGCATGATGCAAAATGGAAGTATCAGTTGCTCAGTGCGGGAAGCATGAGTCACATAAGCTGCAATACCCGTTGAAGGAGAACCTGAAGCGGCAATCAGACATTTAAGTCGCAGAATATCCTGCTCAGTCAAGGCGGTGGCGGAAGATGTCGAAGTAGAAGAAGTAGTCCCTGAAGCTGATGATCGCGCCTTACACAGGTGTTTCTTCTTCTGGAAGCACTGATACCCGACATAACCATCCATATTGCAGTAATCGCAGTGAGGACGAGACCGATCCTAGCCGCCCATACGAGTAGGCAAGAGCGGAGGGGCACTGGAGCGGGATGGAGTCAGTGCAGCAGGCGACATAATAGGAACTCGAGCAGCGAGCATAGAGGGAACCTCAAGTACACCAGCACCACATAGGTGAGTCTCCTCAGCACGAATCTCAGAAAGCGCCTCCATGACGGAGATACGACCACGAGCAAACAACTGAGCACACTAGGGCTCAAACTCCTTACGGAACCGAGATAAGAACACGTAGACACAATGGAACTCCAAATCAGCCTGCACAGCCTGGCAACCTGACAAGTACGGCAACCAGCAATGCAGAGAGAATCAAGCTGACGCCAGCTAGCAGAACTCTGAGCATCGAAATCATCAACACTGGAGTCACCCTGCTGAAGAGCATGTTCCTGCCGGACCATAGACAGATATAAGGCATCACCAGAGGGCTGATAGCGCTGACGGAGACGGGTCCACATCTCAGATACGGTAGGGAGCCCCAAGAACTCAGAGGCAAACTGAGGCAGAACACTAGCAGTGAGAACAACTGCGGCACGGGCATCCTCATCAAGCCACTGAGTGTAAGCAGAAAGAGCCTCATGATAAGTCTGAAGAGCCTCCTCATAAGTCGGAACCTGCGCATCATAAGCATGGACGGCAGCATCATCTGCAAGCTTAGCTCAGTGGCTTGATGTGGAGGCCGCACGGACGGGAGACATCGTGGATGTTGGGGAACGTAGTAATTTAAAAAAATTCCTACACACACGCAAGATCATGGTGATGCATAGCAACGAGAGGGGAGAGTGTTGTCCACATACCCTCGTAGACCGAAAGCGGAAGCGTTAGAACAACGCGATTGATGTAGTCGTACGTCTTCACGGCCCGACCGATCAAGCACTGAAAGCACGGCACGTCCGAGTTGTAGCACACGTTCAGCTCGATGACGTCCCTCGAACTCCGATCCAATCGAGTGTCGAGGGAGAGTTCAGTCAGCACGATGGCGTGGTGACGATGATGATGTTCTACCGACGCAGGGCTTCGCCTAAGCACCGCTATGATATTATCAAGGTGGAATATAGTGGAGGGGGGCACCGCACACGGCTAATAGATCTCAAGGATCAATTGTTGTTGTGTCTAGAGGTGCCCCACTGCCCCCGTATATAAAGGAGCAAGGGGGGAGGGGCGGCCGACCAGGAGGGGCGCGCCAGGAGGAGTCCTACTCCCACCGGGAGTAGGACTCCCTCCTTTCCTTGTCCAACTAGGAGAGGGGGAAGGAAGGGAGAGAGGGGAGGAAGGAAAGGGGGGCGCCGCTCCCCTCCTTGTCCTATTTGGACTAGAGGGGGAGGGGGCGCGCGGCCTCCCCTGGCCGCCCCTCCTCTTCTCCACTTTGGGCCCATGAGGCCCATTAACCCCCCGGGGGGTTCTGGTAACCCCCCGGTACTCCGTTATATATCCGATAACCCCCGGAACCATTCCGGTGTCCGAATATAGTCGTCCAATATATCAATCTTCATGTCTCGACCATTTCGAGACTCCTCGTCATGTCCGTGATCACATCTGGGACTCTGAAATATCTTCGGTACATCATAATATATAAACTCATAATATAACTGTCATCTAACTTTAAGCATGCGGACCCTACAGGTTCGAGAACTATGTAGACATGACCGAGACACGTCTCCAGTCAATAACCAATAGCGGAACCTGGATGCTCATATTGGCTCCTACATATTCTACGAAGATCTTTATCGGTCAAACCGCATAACAACATACATTGTTCCCTTTGTCATCGGTATGTTACTTGCCCGAGATTTGATCGTCAGTATCTCAATACCTAGTTCAATCTTGTTACCGGCAAGTCTCTTTACTCGTTATGTAATGCATCATTTCGTAAATAACTCATTAGCTACATTGCTTGCAAGGCTTATAGTGATGTGCATTACCGAGAGGGCCCAGAGATACCTCTCCGACAATTAGAGTGACAAAACCTAATCTCGAAATACACCAACTCAACATGTACCTCTGGAGACACCTGCAGAGCTCCTTTATAATCACCCAGTTGCGTTGTGACGTTTGGTAGCACACAAGGTGTTCCTCCGGTAAATGGGAGTTGCATAATCTCATAGTTGTAGGAACATGTATAAGTCATGAAGAAAGCAATAACAACATACTAAACGATCAAGTGCTAAGCTAACGGAATGGGTCAAGTCAATCACATCATTCTCCTAATGATGTGATCCCATTAATCAAATGACAACTCATGTTTATGGTCAGGAAACATAACCATCTTTGATCAACGAGCTAGTCAAGTAGAGGCATACTAGTGACACTATGTTTGTCTATGTATTCACACATGTATTATGTTTCCGGTTAATACAATTCTAGCATGAATAATAAACATTTATCATGATATAAGGAAATAAATAATAACTTTATTATTGCCTCTAGGGCATATTTTCTTCAGTCTCCCACTTGCACTTGAGTCAATAATCTAGATTACACAGTAATGATTCTAACACCCATGGAGCCTTGGTGCTGATCATGTTTTGCTCATGGAAGAGGCTTAGTCAACGGGTCTGCAACATTCAGATCCGTATGTATCTTGCAAATCTCTATGTCTCCCACCTGGACTTGGTCCCGGATGGAATTGAAGCGTCTCTTGATGTGCTTGGTCCTCTTGTGAAATCTGGATTCCTTTGCCAAGGCAATTGCACCAGTATTGTCACAGAAGATCTTCATTGGTCCCGATGCACTAGGTATAACACCTAGATGGGATATGAACTCCTTCATCCAGACTCCTTCATTTGCTGCTTCCGAAGCAGCTATGTACTCCGCTTCGCATGTCGATCCTGCCACGACGCTTTGTTTAGAACTGCACCAACTAACAGCTCCACCGTTCAATATAAACACGTATCCGGTCTGCGATTTAGAATCGTCCGGATCAGTGTTAAAGCTTGCATCGATGTAACCATTTACGACTAGCTCTTTGTCACCTCCATAAACAAGAAACATATCCTTAGTCCTTTTCAGGTATTTCAGGATATTCTTGACCGTTGTCCAGTGATCCACTCCTGGATTACTTTGGTACCTCCCTGCTAAACTTATTGCTAAGCATACATCAGGTTTGATACACAACATTGCATATATGATAGAGCCTATGGCTGAAGCATAGGGAACATCTTTCATTTTCTCTCTATCTTCTGCTGTGGTCGGGCATTGAGTCTGACTCAACTTCACACCTTGTAACACAGGCAAGAACCCTTTCTTTGCTTGATCCATTTTGAACTTTTTCAAAACTTTATGAAGGTATGTGCTTTGTGAAAGTCCAATTAAGCGTCTTGATCTACCTCTATAGATCTTGATGCCTAATATGTAAGCAGCTTCACCGAGGTCTTTCATTGAAAAACTTTTATTCAAGTATCCTTTTATGCTATCTAGAAATTCTATATCATTTCCAATCAATAATATGTCGTCTACATATAATATCAGAAATGCTACAGAGCTCCCACTCACTTTCTTGTAAATACAGGCTTCTCCAAAAGTCTATGTAAAACCATATGCTTTGATCACACTATCAAAGCGTTTATTCCAACTCCGAGAGGCTTGCACCAGTCCATAAATGGATCGTTGGAGCTTGCACACTTTGTTAGCACCTTTTGGATCGACAAACCTTCTGGTTGCATCATATACAACTCTTCTTCTAGAAATCCATTCAGGAATGCAGTTTTACATCCATTTGCCATATTTTGTAATCATAAAATGCAGCAATTGCTAACATGATTCGGACAGACTTAAGCATCGCTACGGGTGAGAAAGTCTCATCGTAGTCAACTCCTTGAACTTGTCGAAAACCTTTCGCAACAAGTCGAGCTTTGTAGACAGTAACATTACCATCAGCGTCAGTCTTCTTCTTGAAGATCCATTTATTCTCGATGGCTTGCCGATCATCGGGCAAGTCAACCAAAGTACATAATTTGTTCTCATACATGGATCCCATCTCAGATTTCATGGCCTCAAGCCATTTCGCGGAATCTGGGCTCATCATCGCTTCCTCATAGTTCGTAGGTTCGCCATGGTCAAGTAACATGACATCCAGAATAGGATTACCATACCACTGTGGTGCGGATTTTACTCTGGTTGACCTACGAGGTTCGGTAGTAACTTGATCTGAAGTTTCATGATCAATATCATTAGCTTCCTCACTGATTGGTGTAGTCGTCACAGGAACCGGTTTCTGTGATGAACTACTTTCCAATAAGGGAGCAGGTACAGTTACCTCATCAAGTTCTACTTTCCTCCCACTCACTTCTTTCGAGAGAAACTCCTTCTCTAGAAACGATCCAAATTTAGCAACAAAAGTCTTGCCTTCAGATCTGTGATAGAAGGTGTATCCAATAGTCTCTTTTGGGTATCCTACACATTTCTCCGATTTGGGCTCGAGCTTATCTGGTTGAAGTTTCTTCACATAAGCATCGCAGTCCCAAACTTTAAGAAATGAAAACATTGGTTTCTTGCCAAACCACAGTTCATAAGGCGTCGTCTCAACGGATTTTGATGGTGCCCTATATTAACGTGAATGCAGCCGTCTCTAAAGCATAACCCCAAAACGATAGCGGTAAATCAGTAAGAGACATCATAGATCGTACCATATCTAGTAAAGTACGATTACAACGTTCAAACACACCATTTTGTTGTGGTGTTCCGGGTGGCGTGAGTTGCGAAACTATTCCGCATTGTTTCAAATGTAAACCAAACTCATAACTCAAATATTCTCCTCCACGATCAGATCGTAGAAATTTTATTTTCTTGTTACGATGATTTTCCACTTCACTCTGAAATTCTTTGAACTTTTCAAATGTTTCAGACTTGTGTTTCATTAAGTAGATATACCCATATCTGCTCAAATCATCTGTGAAGGTGAGAAAATAACGATACCCGCCGCGAGCCTCAATGTTCATTGGACTACATACATCAGTATGTATGATTCCCAACAAATCTGTTGCTCGCTCCATAGTTCCGGAGAACGACGTTTTAGTCATATTGCCCATGAGGCACGGTTCGCAAGTACCAAGTGATTCATAATCAAGTGATTCTAAAAGTCCATTAGTTTGGAGTTTCTTCATGCGCTTTACACCAATATGACCCAAACGGCAGTGCCACAAATAAGTTGCACTATCATTATCAACTCTGCATCTTTTGGCTTCAACATTATGAATATGTGTATCACTACTATCAAGATTTAATAAAAATAGACCACTCTTCAAGGGTGCATGACCATAAAAGATATTACTCATATAAATAGAACAACCATTATTCTCTGATTTAAATGAATAACCGTCTCTTATCAAACAAGATCCAGATATAATGTTCATGCTTAACGCTGGCACCAAATAACAATTATTTAGGTCTAAAACTAATCCCAAAGGTAGATGTAGAGGTAGTGTGCCGACCGCAATCACATCGACTTTGGAACCATTTCCCACGCGCATCGTCACCTTGTCCTTAGCCAATCTTCGCTTAATCCCTAGTCCCTGTTTTGAGTTGCAAATTTTAGCAACAGAACCAGTATCAAATACCCAGTCTACTGCGAGCATTAATAAGGTACACATCAATAACATGTACATCACACATACCTTTGTTCACCTTGCCATCCTTCTTATCCGCCAAATACTTGGGGCAGTTCCGCTTCCAGTGACCAGTCTGCTTGCAGTAGAAGCACTCAGTCTCAGGCTTAGGTCCAGATTTGGGTTTCTTCTCTTGAGCAGCAACTTGTTTGCCGTTCTTCTTGAAGTTCCCCTTCTTTTTCCCTTTGCCCTTCTTCTTGAAACTGGTGGTCTTATTGACCATCAACACTTGATGCTCCTTCTTGATTTCTACCTCCGCAGCTTTCAGCATTGCAAAGAGCTCGGGAATAGTCTTGTCCATCTCTTGCATATTATAGTTCACCAGGAAGCTCTTGTAGCTTGGTGGCAGTGATTGAAGAATTCTGTCAATGACACTATCATCAGGAAGATTAACTCCCAGGTGAATCAAGTGATTATTATACCCAGATATTTTGAGTATATGTTCACTGACAAAACTATTCTCTTCCATCTTGCAGCTATAGAACTTATTGGAGACTTCATATCTCTCAATCCGGGCATTTGCTTGAAATATTAACTTCAACTCCTGGAACATCTCATATGCTCCATGACGTTCAAAACGCCGTTGAAGTCCCGGTTCTAAGCCGTAAAGCATGGCACACTGAACTATCGAGTAGTCATCAGCTTTGCTCTGCCAGACGTTCTTAACGTCGTCAGTTGCATCTGCAGCAGGCCTGGCACCCAGCGGTGCTTCCAGGAAGTAATTCTTCTGTGCAGCAATGAGGATAATCCTCAAGTTACGAACCCAGTCCGTGTAATTGCTACCATCATCTTTCAACTTAGCTTTCTCAAGGAACGCATTAAAATTCAATGGAACAACAACACGAGCCATCTATCTACAACAAACATAGACAAGCAAAAATACTATCAGGTACTAAGTTCATGATAAATTTAAGTTCAATTAATCATATTACTTAAGAACCCCCACTTAGATAGACATCCCTCTAATCATCTAAGTGATCACATGATCCAAATCAACTAAACCATGTCCGATCATCATGTGAGATGGAGTAGTTTTCAATGGTGAACATCACTATGTTGATCATATCTACTATATGATTCACGCTCGACCTTTCGGTCTCAGTGTTCCGAGGCCATATCTGTATATGCTAGGCTCGTCAAGTTTAACCTGAGTATTCTGTGTGTGCAACTGTTTTGCACCCGTTGTATTTGAATGTAGAGCCTATCACACCCGATCATCACGTGGTGTCTCAGCATGAAAACTTTCACAACGGTGCATACTCAGGGAGAACACTTATACCTTGAAATTTAGTGAGCGATCATCTTATAATGCTACCGTTAATCAAAGCAAAATAAGATGCATAAAGGATAAACATCACATGCAATCAATATAAGTGATATGATATGGCCATCATCATCTTGTGCTTGTGATCTCCATCTTCGAAGCACCGTCATGATCACCATAGTCACCGGTGCGACACCTTGATCTCCATCGTAGCATCGTTGTCGTTTCGCCACCTATTGCTTCTACGACTATCGCTACCTCTTAGTGATAAAGCAAAGCAATTACAGGGTGTTTGCATTGCATACAATAAAGCGACAATCATATGGCTCCTGCCAGTTGCCGATAATTCAGTTACAAAATATGATCATCTCATACAATAAAATATGGCATCACGTCTTGACCATATCACATCACAACATGCCCTGCAAAAACAAGTTAGACGTCCTTTACTTTGTTGTTGCAAGTTTTACGTGACTGCTACGGGCTGAGCAAGAACCGTTCTTACCTACGCATCAAAACCACAACGATAGTTTGTCAAGTTAGTGCTGTTTTAACCTTCTCAAGCACTGGGCGTAGCCACACTCGGTTCAACTAAAGTTGGAGAAACTAACACCCGCCAGCCACATGTGTGCAAAGCACGTCGGTAGAACCAGTCTCGCGTAAGCGTACGCATAATGTCGGTCCGGGACGCTTCATCCAACAATACCGCCGAACCAAAGTATGGCATGCTGGTAAGCAGGATGACTTGTATCGCCCACAACTCACTTGTGTTCTACTCGTGCATATAACATCTACGCATAAAACCTGGCTCGGATGCCACAGTTGGGGAACGTAGTAATTTCAAAAAATTTCCTACGCACACGCAAGATCATGGTGATGCATAGCAACGAGAGGGGAGAGTGTTGTCCACGTACCCTCATAGACTAAAAGCGGAAGCGTTAGAACAACGCGGTTGATGTAGTCGTACGTCTTCACGGCCCGATCGATCAAGCACCGAAAGCACGACACCTCCGAGTTCTAGCACACGTTCAGTTCGATGACGTCCCTCGAACTCTGATCCAACCGAGTGTCGAGGGAGAGTTCCGTCAGCACGACGGCGTGGTGACGATGATGATGTTCTACCGACACAGGGCTTCGGCTAAGCACCGCTACTATATTATCGAGGTGGAATATAGTGGAGGGGGGCACCGCACACGGCTAATAGATCTCAAGGATCAATTGTTGTTGTGTCTAGAGGTGCCCTCCTGCCCCTGTATATAAAGGAGCAAGGGGGGAGGGGCGGCCGGCCAGGAGGGCCGCGCCAGGAGGAGTCCTACTCCCACCGGGAGTAGGACTCCCTCCTTTCCTTGTCCAACTAGGAGAGGGGGAAGGAAGGGAGAGAGGGGAGAAAGGAAAGGGGGGCGCCGCTCCCCCTCCTTGTCCTATTTGGACTAGAGGGGGAGGGGGCGCGCGGCCTCCCCCTGGCCGCCCCTCCTCTTCTCCACTTTGGGCCCATGAGGCCCATTAACCCCCCGGTACTCCGGTATATAGCCGATAACCCCCGGAACCATTCCGATGTCCAAATATAGTCGTCCAATATATCAATCTTCATGTCTCGACCATTTCGAGACTCCTTGTCATGTCCGTGATCACATCCGGGACTCCGAACTATCTTCGGTACATCATAATATATAAACTCATAATATAACTGTCATCTAACTTTAAGCGTGCGGACCCTACAGGTTCGAGAACTATGTAGACATGACCAAGACACGTCTCCGGTCAATAACCAATAGCGGAACCTAGATGCTCATATTGGCTCCTACATATTCTACGAAGATCTTTATCGGTCAAACCGCATAACAACATACGTTGTTCCCTTTTTCATCGGCATGTTACTTGCCCGAGATTTGATCATCGGTATCTCAATACCTAGTTCAATCTCGTTACCGGCAAGTCTCTTTACTCGTTACGTAATGCATCATTCAATAACTAACTCGTTAGCTACATTGCTTGCAAGGCTTATAATTATGTGCATTACAGAGAGGGCCCAGCGATACCTCTCCGACAATCGGAGTGACAAAACCTAATCTCGAAATACACCAACTTAACATGTACCTTTGGAGACACCTGTAGAGCTCCTTTATAATCACCCAATTACATTGTGACATTTGGTAGCACACAAGGTGTTCCTCCGGTAAACGGGAGTTGCATAATCTCATAGTTGTAGGAACATGTATAAGTCATGAAGAAAGCAATAGCAACATACTAAACGATGAAGTGCTAAGCTAACGGAATGGGTCAAGTCAATCACATCATTCTCCTAATGATGTGATCCTGTTAATCAAATGACAACTCATGTTTATGGTCAGGAAACATAACCATCTTTGATCAACGAGCTAGTCAAGTAGAGGCATACTAGTGACACTATGTTTGTCTATGTATTCACACATGTATTATGTTTCCGGTTAATACAATTCTAGCATGAATAATAAACATTTATCATGATATAAGGAAATAAATAATAACTTTATTATTGCCTCTAGGGCATATTTCCTTCAGTGGAGGCAGACGGGGTGGGCGAGAGAAGAACAGTAGCAGCAACAGTTCTGGCCACCACGGAGGAGTCAGCGGCAACCGAAGATAAAGGCGTCGCGACGGTGGATCAACAACATGAGTTGCGCGTGCTAGAAAATTGACCTAGCTCTAATACCATGTTAGGAAATATGCAACTTGTATTACCAGGAGGCCATAGGCCGGTATATATACATGTATAGGTGTGGACTATATGCAGGAAACCCCTTATACAATAGGGTAAATACGAAAGGTTACATGGCTATATATATAATCCTCTAACAGATGTATACTACATGTGCGTAAAATTTGAAGATGATGTACATTATGGTGAGAGCTACACAAAAATGAGAGAAAATGTTATTTTTGAAAATGATGAGCGTTAATGCATCTCATTGTCAGACTTTACACAAATGTAAAATACATACACATCAATGTGTACAAATTTTTTCAGAATTTTTCGAAACATCAAAATGTGTCTTTTGATATATTTTTTAAAACTCCATGGAGCCCGTCCTCCAAAAATCCTACTTTGTCTAAGATCAAACTTCTTTAAGTTTGCTCGGATCTATAGAAAAATATATCAGTATCTACAACATCAAATTAGTTTAATTAGACTGGTCAAAAAATGTATATTTATACTACATACATATTTGATGTTAGCAACATACTTTTTTATATACTTAGTCAAACATACAATTTTTTTAATCAGTACAAAGCTTGAACTTCGAATAATTTAAAAGGAGGTAGTAGTACACTATAATAAGAAAGAAAACTTATCCAGTCAAAGTAACTTGTCTAGAGAGGAAATCATAGGGGGTGGCTAGATAAGTCTAAGGTGAGCACTGATCGATATTGGCAAGGTTGGGGGTACTGGTTTCAAGGACTATCGGGTAGGGATCGATTCAGCTCAGTCTACCACTATAAAGTTAAGATTTAAGATATCAAATTGTAGATCATACTAGTTATTGGACATATGTTTCTCTGCAAGCCATGTGTGTCATGTGGAATAAACACATGTTTTTTATACTATTGAGAATTAACATGCATATTTCAAAAAGCAATGCACAAACATGCTTTGTTTTAAAGGTTAAGTCAGAATGGCAAAGTTTATGTTTAGATCTAAACTCATTTGTAATACGTTGGTGTGACGATGTTGGAACCTTGTGCCACCGGGAAGGAACACATACTGATCTAATGATTTACTTGAGAACCTTTAACTAGTTGGTGATTATTATAAACAATATCACCTCAATACAAGTACCCAAAAAAACACCATCCGCTAATTATTGATCCCACTGAAACATGTTAGAGACATTTGATAGAAAAATCACTAACGTGAATGGTCAACAATTCGATAGAAGTCCTTATAAACACAATATGCACTCTAGAGTTTTCTATGTTTGCTTAGACCTAATCATGTGCTGCTATCAAGATATTTATTAGATTGTATGCTTTTTAGGTCTCTACTAATACTTTTATAAATATTACCCCCTCGTCCCTACACACACACACACAAAATAGTTCATGGAAAGTATCATACATTATTCATTGAGGCATGCGCTTTGTCCTACTTCATTTTTCACATTAAAACATGATTTGTTATAAAGATGCAAACCTTCTAAACAATAAAGTGCTAACCTAAGTTTTGTTAAAACATATGTCAACATCACACAATATTACAATTTAATTATACCACTAAGTAATCAAAGTTGATATGCGTTTTGATATAAGTAAATAATGACAAAGTATAAAGGTTTAATATAAATAATATTTATTTTAACTAGACTCGACCTAAAAGTTGTTTAAAAATAACAAAATAATGGTTTTTAGGCTGTTAATATTAAAATACACAATCTTAAATATTTATATGCAATTTAATATCGGTAACAAAAAGAAGTGTTATGTAGAGCGTTGATGCACCCATTGTAAAACATAGGGTTTGGGGAACTGGCTCGACACCCTAAAACGGGGTGTGGCTATCTCATTATATAGACGTACCAAGAGGTACAATACAAGGCATGTACAAGACTACGTATATACAGTCTAACACCCTTCCTCAATCTTAACTGTAGCCTGAAGTACAAAGTAAGTTAAGATTGCGCCTACAGCCTACAAACTGTGGTTGTGGAAGAGGCTTCGTGAAGATGTCAGCAAGTTGATCCTTGGAGGAGATGAACTTGATACAAAGCAGTCTCTGTGCAACACGTTCCCGAACAAAGTGATAGTCAACCTCGATGTGTTTCGTCCTAGCATGAAACACCGGATTAGATGAAAGGTATGTAGCGCCGATGCTATCACACCACAGAACTGGAGGACGACCTGGAGAGACTCTCAGCTCCCGCAACAAAGACTGTATCCATATGATCTCAGCGGTAGCATCAGCAACAACTCTGATACCATGTAAAATATAGGGTTTGGGGAACTGGCTCGACACCCTAAAACGGGTGTGGCTATCTCATTATATAGACGTACCAAGAGGTACAATACAAGGCATGTATAAGACTACGTATATAGAGTCTAACACGCATGACTTGTTATAGACATGTAACACAATTAACACTTTACTAAAGATAAATGAACATTAAGCATGGATCATTTTGTTATATTTTTCGCTTTTTATGTTTTATTTTGATTATTTTCATAAGCTGAATTATCTAATCGGAGGAAATCTTTCGACGTTGTAAGTTACAAAGTTTGTAATGATTGAAATTATTATGATATCTAGTTGGACCAAAACACATTTTACATAAATATTTTCTCGAGAAATGTTTAGATAAAGATCAATAAGGCATGTGACAAAAATGTAATAGCAGAGTCATGCGATGTTTACTATCATCTCTATGCAATGTAGTTCTTTTTCTCTTTGTCCTCACAATTGAAACTAAAATATCATATTATTATCAATCATATGCAAATTTGAGGTAAAATTTACTAGCTTTGTCGTTGAAGTATTAATGATTTATTAGACTAGTTTTTGTATAGTTTGAAGTTTTAAACCAAAACTAAACTTAGAACTAAAATACCAAGTTTGTCTAGAATCTTATGTTAAATTTAGTTGAAATATGGGCACATTGGCGAGTGAAGTTATTCCTGATTTACCATAATTGTTTCATAAGAATGTGATATGAATTAGAACCCAAAAATTAAACCAAAACAAAAAAATATATGTTTCTCGGAAACAACATGCCAAATTTAGCTAAAGTTCTAGCCATTTCACCATTGAATTATTTTTCAATTTACTTGGATAATTCCAATTTTCTATAGAACCAAAATTTTAGCTACGAGTGGAGAGATGAAAAGATGTGCCAGATAATATAGGGTTTCCAAGATGGTCACATTATTTAAATAAACATAAATGTAATGTTTAAATAAGTTTTAAAAAATTGGAAAGTTTAAGCACACCATAGACACTGGGTCCAGTTGATTGTAAATTTAATAAACCAATTCAAAATTCTGAATTTTAATCTCTGGGCCTGCAAGTCAACGACAAGGGAGGAATTATTCCACCCAACCGAACAAACAAACCCCAACGAACCCAACGACATCCCTCCCTTCCATCTCAAAAGAAAGGAAAAAAAAAATAACGACATCCCTTGCCTCGCCCCCACTCCTCAGCGAGAATGCCCCTGGACCCCGACCACTCGCCGTCGCCGCCGCCGCAGCCGCCGCACCGCGACTGGTTCTTCCCGCCGGCGCCGCCCTTCCTCCCCTCCTCCTCCAGGTCCCTCGGACCCAGGGCCCCCTTCCCCTCCACCTCCCGCTCCTACAAGCCCTACTCGCCCGCCGACCGCCGCCCGCTCCCGGCCCCCCGCTCCCGCTCCCGCTCCCCGCACCCCTCGCCGGAGCAGCAGTCGCCGCAGCCCCCCTCCGCGCCGCGCCTCCGCGGCTGGGACCCCCGCTACGCGGGCGTCCGCCGCGGCGATGCGCAGGCGCCCGCAGCTGCAGCCGCGCCGCCGGCCGCCCCGCCGGCGGTGCCCGACAGGAAGTCGCCGCCCGCGTCCGCGCTCACCCTCCGTTGGTCCGGGATGCTCTCCGCCGCGGTGAGTCACGGTGACCCCCCCGGGTTTGACTTTTGTTGACTGCCTACAGTTATCTGATCATTCTGCTCTGCTTCCATTTCAGGCCATTCTGCTCTGCTTCGCCTCCCTCCTCCACAGGAACTTCTCCCTGCACGACCAGGTCCACCATTTGCGGGTAAAATCCTGGCCCATTCCCCCCTATGCACATTACGCAAGAGGGCGGCAGCCTTACCGCCGCCCGTTTCGATTCTGCCAGGGACAGCTTGGCGCGGCCACGGCGAAGCTGCAGTCATGTATCGTCGTCATGGACTCCTCGCTGGACATGAGCAGCGCGTTTTCGGACCAGAGCAACGACGAGTTTGTGCCCAGCAGAAGCCTGAAGAATTTCTCCCTGCTGCTCTCGCTGTCCGCGCTGTATGCGCCGATAATTATTCTCAAGTACATCGACCTTCTGTCCAGGCTGAGGAGATCGCGAGGCTCTGAAGATGTCGCCTTCAACAAGCGGTTGGCGTACAGAGTCGATATATTTTTGTCGCTTCATCCGTACGCTAAACCCTTGGTTCTTCTTGTCGGTACAATGTTGCTTATCGGTCTTGGTGGGCTCGCTCTTTATGGGGTTACTGATGATAGCTTGTCGGATTGCCTCTGGTTATCGTGGACCTTTGTGGCTGATGCGGGAAACCATGCAAATGCCGTGGGCCTTGGGCCTAAGTTGGTTTCAGTTTCAATCAGTATTGGTGGGATGTTGGTTTTTGCCATGATGCTTGGTCTTGTGACTGATTCAATCTCAGAGAAGTTTGATTCTTTGAGGAAAGGAAGGAGCGAGGTCATAGAGCAGAGTCACACCCTGATCCTTGGGTGGAGTGACAAGTTGGTAATCTTGGAATCAAACCTTTGCTGATTTCTTTCGTGCAGCATTTTCTGTTATTTTTCTTATTATTCAAATATGAGTGTCATATCAATAGCGAATAGCCGAACATGATTGTTAGAGCGCTTCTTATTGCATAAAGTACACTCTTTAACTACTTCCTGAAGCTTCAAGTGTAGAGGCATGTTACAGAAAGATGATCAGATCTCCAGTTTACAGTGTGAATGTTACATGAAGTGTGGTCTTTTTTATTTTTATTTTCTTGCATCTGATTTGTTGTCATTTTGGTGAGGGGTGAAACGCTTAAAATAGCCAGTTACGGAGACAGATGGGACCTTTAAAATTAAGAGTGGAATGCAGATGTAATATTTCCTCTCACATTGTGTTTTCTGTTGTCAGTTCCTATTAGCAGTATGGTAAGTACTAGATACTGGTACTTAGTTGTATTGTGCATATGGATTTATAGCTGTTTCTTGTGTTTCTCCAGACTAACCTATTTCCTGTTATGGCAATAGGGATCTTTACTGAACCAAATTTGTATTGCTAACGAAAGTTTGGGAGGAGGGACTATCGTAGTGATGGCCGAGAGAGACAAAGAGGAAATGGAAGCAGATATTGCTAAAATGGAGTTTGACTTGAAAGGAACGGCTGTAATATGCAGAAGTGGAAGCCCTTTGATTCTGGCTGACTTGAAAAAGGTAAGAAATATGACTACTGCTTCAGAGACATACTTTTTTTTAGGGAAACAGCAGGACTCTGCTGCGTATTTTTATTGATTTTCTTTAAAAAAAGTACATAGGGTTTGTACAGAAAAGGAAAAAAAAACTATACAGCAGCAGGATCAAAGTCCTGTAAGAAAGAACCTATAACAAAAGGAAAGAAAATAAGATATAAAAGAACCTATAACAATATGATTACTGATTTAGAGACATACTTTGATTTTCCTCTGTTTGCTACATCTGTTAATGTTAATATGCCACTGTGGTATCTTCAGATAGGTCGATTACTGTGATGTTCATTAATTTATTCTGTCTCTGTTCTCCTTTTTTTGGACTAAATCTACCATAATGCTCAAGGTCTCAGTTTCTAAGGCGCGTGCAATTGTGGTTTTAGCTGAAGAAGGAAATGCTGACCAGGTTTGTTCTGCTGATCAAATTGCACCGTTTAATATGAAATCCGTACTTACATTAGTTGTCCCTTCTCCAGAGTGATGCCCGAGCACTGCGAATAGTCTTGAGTTTAACTGGAGTTAAAGAAGGACTAAGAGGTCACATTGTTGTTGAGCTTAGTGATCTTGACAATGAAGTGCTAGTCAAACTTGTTGGTGGAGACCTTGTGGAAACTGTTGTTGCACATGATGTAATAGGTCGGTTGATGATACAATGCGCGCGTCAGCCGGGCCTTGCTCAGGTTTTTCCCTATCCAGCAGTTCTGAATATATCTCGCTCCTTAAAAAGAAACTCCTCTTGAGCATTCTGATTGATTCATTCTATTTATTATTGCATTGTGGAATTGCATATAGGAGACCTTTCTAGTACAAAGTCTGCTTTCTTCAGAAACTTTATTGCACTAAGCTTATGATCTTCGCTTGATTTTCGATGTACATAAGCTATTTGCTCTGTTTAATTCCACTATGCTGTTCCTCCGCACTGCCAATTACTGGCTCACTTCCACACTGCATTTTTTAGCTTGCGGCTGCAGATCTTATGAAACTAAAGTAGGAGCTTGTCCTACATTTGCAACCTGCACACACTGACAGGTTTACCTACATCATGCTGGTTATAATTCCCTTGCTGGTTGAGTATTTGATAAACTTCAGTAACTATATGTAGTCTTTCTAATTTCTGACTGCACCTTCAAAGACTAATTGAGTATACATTCACAGATATGGGAAGATATCCTTGGCTTCGAGAACTGTGAATTCTATATTAAAAGATGGCCTCAGTTGGTCGGAATGCAATTTGAAGATGTGCTGATTAGTTTTCCTGATGCTGTTCCATGTGGAATAAAGATGGCATCTTACGGGGGCAAGATTATTTTAAATCCTGATGATTGTTATGTCTTGCAAGAGGGCGATGAGGTGATAGTAATTGCAGAGGATGATGATACATATACCCCAGCACCATTACCCAAGGTAAACTATTTATCTTTATAACCAAGTGCATCAACTGAATTTTGCCCATACAGAGCTAGCTTCAAATGTTCCTTTTGGGCTTACGCTTATCAGTAGCTGTAATAGTCCACGGTGTGGTCAGTGCCATCTAACGTCATATTGTGCCTACTGTATTGAACCTTTTATGTTAATCTTGAAAATTGGATTTTGTCCGAATGTGGGCCATCGAATGCCATATTGTGCCTACTTTATTGAACCTAATGGATTAATCTAAAAAATCAGATTTTGTTTGAATGTGGGCCATTAACTTGTGTCATAGAATGTCCTCCAATATTTCAAATAAATTCTTCCTAAGCACCTTCTGGAAATGTTTCCCTCAGAGAAGTTCTTGTATCAGGATACATGAAATTAAACACAGCTTGATTGCTTTTGCATTAAGATTTGAGAAGTATTCTTTCCCCCTTGTGTTCAGTGAGCACCAAACATCAACTGCATGATACCATTTTATGCTTTACAGATGTCATCTATGGGGCTTGTCTTCACTTTCTTGAACTATAAAAACTACTTATGTTAGCTTCCTAAGAAAGTGTAGTATTGACACTGCACTTATATATAGAACATCCTGTAATGAAGTTTACAAAAGCAAAATCAATTTTATTATTCAGGTTAAAGAAGCTGTTTACATAGACATTGTTCGCCATGAAAGAAACTCCCAGAAGATTCTTCTTTGTGGAATGCGACGGGATATAGATGATATGATTGTGGTAAGCCCTTTCTTCAAGCCCCTAATTACCTTTTTTCTGTAAACTTGTGCAGGTTAGGAGAGGCTACCCGCCTAAAGATTTTGTTGGTCCAAAGTCTCCTGAAAGAATATTATTTTGTGGTTGGCGACGTGATATGGAGGATATGATAATGGTAAATTGATTATGGATACAAACTGGCATCCTCACCCTCTTCTGGAATATTCATGTGGATATAATGCAGTCATTTGGAGCATTTCAAGGCAAAATTTGACCGTCCTGAACATCTTGAAACTATTAAAAAAAAATAGTTTCTCCTGCTTTATACCTTCCTTATGTCTAATTAATGCTATGGAAGCATAGTGGTGGAGTTAGGCAGTTGTCCTCCGAGGTCTCATGGTGCTCCTTAAATATGTTGTCTTGCCATACTTTTGAATCCAATGTTTCTTACATCATACTGTCTTCTCTAACTTTTGATGCACATGGCTAACTCTAGTTGGGAAATTCTCGCATCTTCTGCATGACTCCTATATGTGATGCACTCTAATTTGGCATATATGCAGATATGGGCCACCGTAACATAGGCATAAATTCTTACTGATGGTGTGCCTGGAGTCTCACATTAGTTGTCCATTTAGGCTTGACTTCTACTTTTATGCGGTATGACTACATTGATGCATGTGCGACAACAAACTCGTGCATTTAGCAAACAGCTCATACTTTTCAAATGTTGGTTGAACAAAATTGTACACAAAGAAGATAAAATCTGCTAAATTTATAACTTTGTCATAATAATAATATGAACATGCTGTACTGACTGTAGCTCAAAGTTGTAAGTACTGTAAGAATTGCTTATATGGCTGTAATCGATCCGACCTGTTTTTCTCCCCTTTTTGTTTGCTGGGTCTTGGCCTGTCTTAGGCTTGTAGCCTTGTACCATAAACCCTTCTTTCTATTAATGCATCGAGACACAAACTTCTGCATTTTCTCAAAAAAGAATAATAATAATTGTTTATACATCAAACATATCATGCCATAATTAAACAATATACAGATATGCAACACCGGGCCTTTTGTTTGTCTCAATTCTATGCACGTTGCATTTACTTGGTGCACAGCAAGTCAACAGCATATTGTAACTTGGTTTTAGATATTCAGGTACTGGATGCTTTCCTAGCTCCAGGGTCAGAGTTGTGGATGTTCAATGATGTCCCTGAGATAGATAGAGAAAGAAAGCTAATTGAAGGAGGTCTGGACTTTAGTCGTCTTGAAAATATTACGTTGGTTCATCGAGAAGGAAATGCTGTTATTCGCCGTCACTTGGAGAGCCTCCCTTTAGAGTCGTTTGATTCTGTAAGTTCTGTGAAAATAAGAATGGTTTCCTGGATAAAAGGAAGTATTGAGCTTCCTATAAGTTTGATTTCTTTTTCTTCCATTTGACTGAGTTTCCTATGATTTCAATTGTAGATATTGATTTTGGCAGATGAATCTGTAGAAGATTCAGCAATCCAAGCTGATTCGAGGTCTCTTGCAACGTTACTGTTGATCAGAGATATTCAGGTTCTTCTAGAAATGCAAAATCATCTCGACTTTTCTTTTGACTTAAGTCATTATCACTGCAGATTATGTCGTTTTCTAATAGCGACTATCTTGGTTATGTGCTATTTTGGTTTTTGGTTATCTTTCCTGATGCTACAAACCTATACTATGATTCTGTACACATACTTATTATTATTCTTGCACTTCTAACTACTGCAGGCAAAACGTCTTCCATACAAGGAAGCGATTGGTTCAGATGGTTTCCGAAGAAGCTTATCAGAAGGTTCTTGGATGGGAGAGATGCAACAAGCATCTGATAAATCTGTTATAATCAGTGAGATATTGGATCCTAGGACTAAAAATTTATTATACATGTCAAAAATAAGCGACTATGTTCTTTCAAATGAACTCGTGAGCATGGCATTGGCAATGGTTGCAGAAGATCGCCAAATAAATTATGTCTTGGAGGAGCTCTTTGCTGAACAGGTATGGTTACTGTATTATTTTCTGATTTTTTTCTCCTCAATTAAGCTTTTACAGTCGTCACATCATATGTTTCTTCTCAACATATATGTTAATTGATACATACATATACATGTCTTTGTATGAAGTCTTTGAGTTTTGAACCTGATGTTACTATATATAGAGCATTAGGTTAAGTTTACCGATAGATCATTACCTTCAGAAAAGAGAATTTTGTAAGAATACTTACAAGTTTGCCACTGCACACATACATCTCTGGTTCAGAAAGTCTACAGTCAGCACTCTTGTCAGGTTTTTGCATCAGCATCACTAATCTCTTACCCTGCATTTGTACTCTTCGGCAGGGGAATGAACTGCAAATACGACAATCTGACCTGTACCTTCGAGAAGACGAGGAGCTAAGCTTCTTCGAGGTCATGCTACGAGCTAGGCAGAGGAAAGAGGTTGTCATCGGGTACCGTCTTGAGGACGCCGAGCGTGCCATAATCAATCCACCAGACAAAGCTTCAAGGAGAAGGTGGTCACCCAAGGATGTTTTTGTTGCTATAGCCGAGAAAGAATGAAATGTCATCAGATCAAGTATAGATTACAATTAAAATACACGCGTCGCTGATAACTCGGATGAAACCGACAGTAACAGCGGGTGGTTGTTGCATGGCATGCCGCCACATCCAAAAGATGAACAATGGCTGCGTGTGGAGGTAGCAAAGCAGGAAGCAGATACTGGGACAAATCTAGAGTCTAGATACACCAAGCCACCTTCGCGTATAGATTCAGTTTATAGTATATTCCTGTGTGAGAAACTTTGGGGGCGTCATTTCCGCAGTCCCAGGTAAAGGCTGCATAGAGATGAACATTCATGTGGCCTGTGGGATCTGGAGTTTTTAGGGGCTGTAGTTTAAGCTGTTGTACTCTGGGTATAGACTTCAGTGTTCGTTAAACGGACCAGTTGTAATACAAGTGTACAAGTACATTTGAGGGGGAAAAAAGGAAACTTCTTGTCGCAAATTAACAACTCCCACTTACTCCCTCCGTTCCAAAATAGACGACTCAACTTTGTACTAAAGTTAGTACAAAGTTGAGTCATCTATTTTGAAACGGAGGGAGTAGTTTCCAATGCATGAATAGGGGAAGGTGCTTTTACAGTTTACACAATGAAAAAAAATGGAGAGGAAGCTTGAAAAGATAAATAATGAAAACTTTCATGGGCTTCACATCCTCACTTTGTATCCATCATTTTGTCTTTGTATCCATCATTTTGTCGCATTGGCAAGAGTGTGGTGCATTATTATTTGCTAGTATTTTTTTTAATCTTTTACCTCTTTCCACCTTTTTTTTAATCTTATTTTCGCCACATAAAAAGTGGGGCAAAATAATGAAAGGCACACCCCCAAAAACACAGGTCATCAACTATATCTGGGAAGAACGATAATAAATATTTCCTCCATTCATAATTATAAGATGTTTTGAATATTTCACTATGGACAACACAAGGACTGAACTGAGTGAACAAAGACACTAAAATATGTCTATATACATCCGAATCAGAAAAAACGTTAGAACATCTATAATTGTGGACAAAGGGAGTACTGTAGATTACAATAATGAACTTATGGATTTTTTGCCTCATTGTTGCGTTCTCTTGTTTGTTTATGGCAGCATGACCCGCACCCGAAATATATGATTTTGACAACTCATGTGTTGCCTATATGATTAGCGATGGTAGAGCTAACCTTAACCAAGCCGATATCATTGTACCTCTCAAATTTTCGGCTGTAACATATATAGCCTTGTTTAAAATATTCCTGAAACTGCATGTAGTGCCCCTTAGTGGGTTTTGATGATTAATGACAAACGATTAAGGAACTAATGACTTTTACTAAGTACACACAAGTACATAGGACCAAAGATATCGTTTAAACAAGTGGTCTTCTTCTTTTGCGGGTGAACTTTGTATTACTCAAGTGGGATCAATGCCACGGTCTGCATTACAAAGCTCAGTAACTTCTAACAAACCAGAGTTAAGCCAAACGACAGTTCTACTCTGAGTTCTAGCAAACTTAGCCAAAAAAAATCGCTAACACTATTCTGACTATAATGAACAAGATTAAATGTAGTTCTACAGAGACTCCTCAGATGCTTGATTAATTCCTTCACCAGTGAAGAGAAGATCGATCTATCAGTTGACTCATCAACGATCATGCTCACAGCTTGTCGGGAATCCATCTCCACATGAATAGGCAACCCTGTTCTCTGAATGGCAAGTGAAAGCCCCTCCATACATGTACTAAGCTCCGCTTCCAAAGCGTTTCTGCAGGAGAAAAGATCCCTGCATGATGTGTAAATGATCTGACCCATATTACCCCGGAGTACCATACCAGCTCCTACACTTCCATCAACTGACCAAGAACCATCTGTGTTGAGTTTAGTCCAGCCCTCCATTGGCAACACCCATGGATGCACCAAGGTGTAGGTGATATCACAAGTGGTTCATATAGATGATCATAAGGGACCACTTGCTTCCCCTTCAACAGATCCTCGTCGAAGTACTGAAGTGATAAGAGCGAGTCCAAGTAGCTCATCAGGAAATGCTTGGACACTTCCATCGGTGACGGCTCCTTGTTATGACTGACTTCATTACAGTTATGCCATACCCACCACAGTGTCATCATTAGCATACACCTATCAATCTCCCTGGATGGAGCGCCTCCAATAGCCATTCAATACCCGTATTCTTCATTTCCTCTAGCTGTGGCAAGCGCCAAACAGTTGACATGCATTCCCACAATTGCACCGCCAGAGGGCATTTACATAATGCATGGAATGTATCTTCCTCTTCCCGCTCACAAATTGGGCAAATTCCCGAAGTTTCTAAGTTATGTTTATTCTTGTTTTGCCAAGTTGGGAGAGAGTTCAACGCTGCACGCCATGCAAAGATTTTTTTACTGTTGGAGGTACAAAACTTTTCCAAATAACTTTCCAGCAGGTCTGATGTCCATCCGGAGCTGAGCTCGAAGATTCTGCAGTAGATCTGTATGTCTCTTCAAAAGCTAAGGTATATGCCAATTTGACTAAAAAACACCATTTCCAGCCGGCCCCCATGCAGTCACGTCCTTGCATAGCCATGGCGATGCTCTTATTTTCATAATTTCCTGCACATCACATGATAGGAAGGCTTCCTGGAGTAGATTGTAATTCCATGATCCATTGTCGCATAGAAGTTGGGACACAAAACGGTACCTGCATGTACCATGAACTGAGATTGGCCTATATGAAAAGGGCCTAGGGATCCAAGCGTCCCTCCATATACGAATGCTCCTTCCATTCCCAACTCTCTATATTAAACCTTTGTTGAGCAGATCTAGGTCGTGAATGATTGCAATCCAAGTTGAGCAAGCATTGCCCAGAAAAACCATGTTCTCCAGCTTGCCGTTTGGATAGTATTTACTTTTCAATAGTCTTGCACACAAGCTATCATGCCTAGTTAACAATCTCCAGGCCTGTCTAGCTAAAAGGGCCTGATTGAACAAGCGATAATCTCTGAAACCTGCACCACCCTGATAACCCACAAGTATAGAGGATCGTTTGTAGCCTTCTTCGATAAATAAAAGTGTCGAACCCAACAAGGAGCTAAAGGCAGAACAAATATTCCCTCAAGTTCTATCGACCACCGATACAACTCTACGCACACTTGACGTTTGCTTTACCTAAAACAAGTATCAAACTATTTTGCAAGAATAAAACTACGAGTACTTTGCGAGAATAAAACTATGAATAAATTGCAAGGCAATAAAGGTGGATAGCTTTTATCAACAGGAAAGTCATTTATCCCTAGGCAATCGATAACAAGTACCAATAATCATTCTTGTAATTTTATATGAGGGAGAGGCATGAGCTAACATACTTTCTCTACTTGGATCATATGCACTTATGATTAGCAAGCATCCGCAACTACTAAAGATCATTAAGGTCGTGAAACCAATCCATTGCATTAAGTATCAAGTCCTCTTTATCCCATACGCCATAGCCCACCTACTCGGGTTTAAGCTTCTTTCACTCTTGCAACCCACTATAAGCGAACCATGAACATATTGTAACACCCTACAGTGGGGCCCCTCACGTTTGCGCGAGACGGAGGGCACCGTAGGACAACACCATAAATAAAATATACAATCATACCAACTAAGATCACGATTAACCCATAGGACAAAACGGATCTACTCAAACATCATAAGATAATCATAGATTATTGGGAAATAATATATGGAGTTGAGAACCATGTTTAAGTAGAGATTACAGCGGGGAGAAGGGGTGTTACACAGCTGCACAGAGGGGGAGAGAGTTGGTGATGATGGTAGCAAGGTTGTTGATGTAGATCGCCGTCACGATCCTAGCCCCGACGGCACTCCGACACGACCGGAAGAGAGGGGGAGAGAGCCCCCTTCCTTCTTCTTCTTCCTTGGCCTCCCCCTAGATGGGAGGAGGGTTCCCCCTCTGGTCCATGGCTTCCATGGCGGCGGAGGGGTGGGAGCTCCTCCAAGATTGGATCTCCCTCTCTGTTCTCTTCTGTTTTGCGCTCCCCAGATCTGGCCGAAAACCGTTTCTTATATTCCCGGATATCCGTAACTCCGATTGCGCTGATCTTTTTACATGATTTTTTATGGATATAAGCTTCCTTGTGCCCGAAGTAGAGATCCAACCGACGTTCGAGGAGGGCACAACCCACCACCACACGCCAGGGGCCTGGGGCGCGCCCTGGTGTCTTGTGGGCTGTGTGGGCCTCCGTTTGCGGTGATTCCAACTCCTAAAATTCACAAATATTCCAAAATAATTCTCCATGGAGTTTCATCACGTTTGGACTTTGTTTGATATGGATTTTATGCGATACAAAAACATGCAACAAACAGGAACTGGCACTGGGCACTGGATAAGTAAGTTAGTCCAAATAAATCATATAAAAAGTTGCCAAAAGTATGTGAAAGTTGTATAATATTGGCATGAAACAATCAAAAAATTTAGATACGACGGAGACGTATCAGCATCCCCAAGCTTAATTCCTACTCGTCCTCGAGTAGGTAAATGATAAAAAAGATAATTATGTGGAATGCTACGTAGCATAAACTTGATCATATATCTAGTCATGGCATGAATATTAAGACATAAGTGATTCAAAGCAATAGTATATAATTAGACATAAAGGCACCAATACTCATGCATCCAATAAACAATCATGTCTTTCAGAATATCAACGCTAAAGGAAGCTATCCCTACAAAATCATATAGTCTTGTCATGCTTTGTCTTCTTAATACAAAGTATTTATCATGCACAACCCCGACGACAAGCCGAGCAATTGGTTCATACTTTTTAACGCGCTTCAGCCTTTTTAACCCTCACGCAATACATGAGCGCAAGCCATGGATATAGCACTATGGGTGGAATAGAGTATGATGATAGGGGTAAATATAAAGAAGACAAAAAACAAAGTCTCACATCGACGCGGCTAACCAACGGGCTATGGAGATGCCCATCAATTGATATCAACGTGAGGAGTAGGGATTGCCATGCAACAAATGCACTAAGAGCTATAAGTGTATGAAAGCTCAATATGAAAACTAAGTGGGTATGCATCTAATCCTATAATGAAAAATTTCCACTAGTATATGAAAGGGACAACATATGAGACTCTCCATATGAAAAACATGGTGCTACTTTGAAGCACAAGTGTGGTAAGGGATACTAACAATGCCCCTTCTCTCTTTGTTTATTTTTTTCTTTTTCTTTTTTTTTTTCTTTGTTCTTCTTTTTTTCTCCTTTTCTTTTTCTTTATTTTTTTATTTTTTTTATTTTTTTCTTTCTCTCATTATCTGGAGTCTCATCCCGACTTGTGGGGTAATCATAGTCTCCATCATCTTTTCCTCACTGGGGCACTGCTCTAAAAATGATGATCATCACACTTCTATTTACTTATAACTCAAAAGGAATAAAAATTACAACTCAATACCTATGACAAAGTATGACTCTATATGAATGCCTCTGGCAATGTACCAGGATGTGCAATGATCTAGCATAACATGTATGAAAAATGATGAACGGTGGCTGAGCCACAAACACTATGTCAACTATATGATCATGCAAAGCAATATGACAATGAATGCTCAAGTCATCAAACGAAAGCGGTGGAAGTTGCATGGCAATATATCTCAGAATGGCCATGGAAAAGCCACAATAGGTAGGTATGGTGCCTGTTTCGAGGAAGATATAATAAGGCTTATGTGTGATAGAGCGTATCATATCACAGGGTTTGGATGCACCTGCGAAGTTTGCACCGACTCTCGAGGTGAGAAAGGGTAATGCACGGTACCGTAGAGGCTAGCAAATTGCGGAAAGGTAAGAGTGTGTATAATCCATGGACTCACAATAGTCATAAAGAACTCATATTACTTATTGCAAAAGTTTATTAGCCCTCGAAGCAAAGTACTACTACACATGCTCCTAGGGGGGAGGTTGGTAGGAGTTAACCATCGCGCGCCCCCGACCTTCACACAAAGATAGACAATCAAGGATAAATTGTGCTCCAACTTTTATAGCATAACGAGAGACTATATGTGCATGCTTCGGGAATGACAAACCTTAACACCAATATTCCTACTAACCACAACTGTTTACTAGTACTTCCCACATATTCCACCTCTATATCGCAAAACTATTGCAAGGAATCAAACATATCATATTCAGTGATCCACAAGTTTTATGTAGGATTTTATGACTAACCATGCAATTGACTAATTCCTGTTGACTCTCTAAATAGATATAAGTGAAGCATGAGAGTTTATTTCTTTCTACAAAAGATCATGCTCTAACAAATATAAGTGAAGCAAAAGAGCATTGTACGAACATCAGTTTTCTATGTGAAGAGAAACAGGCAATCCAAACTTCAAATGATATAAGTGAAGCACATGAAGCATTCTATAAAGCCATACTGAAAAAATATAAGTGAAGTGCAATGAGCATTCTATAAATCAACCATGGACTATCTC
This sequence comes from Triticum aestivum, assembly GCF_018294505.1. Lineage (NCBI taxonomy): Eukaryota > Viridiplantae > Streptophyta > Magnoliopsida > Poales > Poaceae > Triticum > Triticum aestivum. The sequence continues at coordinate 691,293,157 of NC_057807.1, read as the reverse complement.
ATACCAGCATGGTGCATAAAAGAAAAGTGAAAACTGAATGCAAAAGACGCTCCAAGATTTGCACATATCACATGAACGAAACGAAGACGAAAATATACCGATACTTGTTGAAGAAAGATGGGATGCCTTCCGGGGCATCCCCAAGCTTAGACGCTTGAGTCTCCTTGAATATTTACTTGGGGTGCCTTGGAAATCCCCAAGCTTGAGCTCTTTACTCTCCTCCTTCTCCTCATATCGAGACCTCCTCGATCTTTGATCACTTCATCCATACAAAACTCAACAGAAAGCTTGGTAAGATCCGTTAGTATAATAAAGCAAAACACTACTCTAAGTACTGTTGCAAACCAATTAATATTTTGTTTTTGAACTGTAGCTATTGTAATATAACTTTTCCATGGCTCATACCACCAATACAAATCGATAGTTTCATCAAAACAAGCCAAACAATGCATCAAAAATAGAATATGTCTTAAACAGGACAGTCTGTAGCATTCTGAACATCCACCATACTTATGGTACTCCAAAAATTCTACCAAATTGGGAAAACATAAAAAATTTGTATAGAAAGACTGTGCAAAAAGTTTCAGAAACATTTGATATTCCAGTAAAAAATGAAAATTCACGACAGCCAAAGTTTCTGTTTCTGCACCGCACAAACCAACAAGCAATCTAATCATCCTAAAGGCAAATCTTGGCACATCATTTTTATAATACAATGGAATTGTACAAGGGGATAATTATTTTTGTGAGAATCTTCATGAAAAATTCTACATTGTTTCCATGAGCATGAACACAAGTGTTCAAGGTCGACCCTCACTCCCGCAATGCATCACCTTTCAATCGCTTCTCTTTTGTGAAAAGTTTTAAGTTCCCCTCTATATTTTTTTTGTATTTAAACTTTATAAAAGAACTCAGCAGAAATAAATGACTCTCTAAAACTTCCTGGTTGTCTCCCTAGCAGCGCTTTCTTTAAAGCCATTAAGCTAGGCATAAAGTGCTCAAGTAATGGATCCACCCGGATCCCAAGGTATATCAAAGCCAATTTTAATTAACAATTATTTGGCATTTAGTAGTGAGAACAAAGTAACATATATCATGCAATGACGAAGTCTAACTCTCTTCCTATGCATCGGCATGTCATACAAGAACAATTCATGCACATCAAGTAAAGGCCAATACATAGCATAAGTAGTTTCTTGCAATTTTATCGTGTTGGAAACATAGAGAGGTGGAGATGTAGTTCCTCTCTCATAATAATCGCAAGTAGGAGCAGTAAGCACACGCATATTATATTCATCAAAATCATCATGTGTAGTGGTAAAAGGCGACCCATCAATATAATCACTAATAAGAGCAAACTTCTCCGATATAGTGTAGTTTGGAGAATTCAAAAAGATAATATGACTATCATGTGTGGGTGTAATAGCAAAATTTCATGTTTATAAGGAACAATAGCAAGTTCATCTCCAATAGCATAATTCATATTGGCATCTTGGCCACAAGCATAGCAAGCATCATCAAAAAGGGATATTTCAAACGAATCAATGGGATCATAGCAATTATCATAGCATTCATCCTTCGGTAAGAACGAAGGGACATTAAACAATGTATGAGTTGAAGAGTTACTCTCATTAGAAGGTGGGAACGGGTAGCTAATCCGCTCTTCCTCCTTTTTTTCTTCGCTCTCCTCATCATCTTTTTCATCCAATGAGCTCACAGTTTCATCAGTTCCTTCTTCCATAGACTCCTGCAAAACATTAGTCTCTTCTTGGACAGTGGAGACTCTCTCAATAAATGCATCAATATCGGAATTGTATTTTTAATTATCATAGCAATATTTAAGGATGGAAATATTTTCAGGTCTATAAACTGAATCATCAAAATGTTCATACTTTTCAAACAAAGATTCAATTTCATAAGCACCCTTAAAAGCAACAAATTCTTCTATTTGTCCCACATCATAATAATCGTATATACCATTGGCATAAGAAGCCAAGGTTTTATTATCATTAAATTTGCATCAAAAGGGAAGGTGTGGAGCATTCATCCTAGAGCAACAAGTAAAGTCATATCTCAAGCATAAATCCCGAGCATACCAATTCAACATATAAATTTGATCCCATAAAAGTTTCCCTTTTTGTGTCAAGCGATAATCCCTAAAGTATTCACATTGATCCAACATTACTCCCATTATCAAGTTGAATGGGGTTTTCTCAGGATTATCAAAGTAGTACATAATATTTTTCACATAACGAGCATCAAGGGTTTTAGGAGGTTCCCCATCTCCATGGGTAGCAAGTATCACTATTTTTTTGGTGTTTCATGTTCCATATGCATAACTAAAGATAGTGAACAACTTAGAACAGGAAATAAAAATTAATTAGTGATAAAGCAAACAAGCCACGAAAATATTTACCCCACGCTATTGCTCCCCGGCAATGGCGCCAGAAAAAGGTCTTGATAACCCACAAGTATAGGGGATCGTTCGTAGCCTTCTTCGATAAATAAGAGTGTCGAACCCAACGAGGAGCTAAAGGTAGAACAAATATTCCCTCAAGTTCTATCGACCACCGGTACAACTCTACACGCACTTGACATTTGCTTTACCTAAAACAAGTATGAAACTATTTTGCAAGAATAAAACTATGAGTACTTTGCGAGAATAAAACTACAAATAAATTGCAAGGCAATAAAAGTGGATAGCTTTGTCAACAAGAAAGTCATTTGTCCCTAGGCAATCGATAACAAGTACCTGTAATTATTCTTGTAATTTTATATGAGGGAGAGGCATGCACTAACATACTTTCTCTACTTGGATCATATGCACTTATGATTGGAACTTTAGCAAGCATCCACAACTACTAAAGATTATTAAGGTCGTGAAACCCAGCCATAGCATTAAGTATCAAGTCCTCTTTATCCCATACGCCATAGCCCACCTACTTGGGTTTAAGCTTCGGTCACTCTCGCAACCCACCATAAGCGAACCATGAACATATTGCAACACCCTACAGCGGGGGCCCCTTGCGTTTGTGCGAGACGGAGGGCACCGTAGGATAATGCCATAAATAAAATATACAATCATACCAACCAAGATCACGATTAACCTATAGGACAAAACAGATCTACTCAAACATCATAAGATAACCATAGATCATTGGGAAATAATATATGGAGTTGAGCACCATGTTTAAGTAACGATTACAGCGGGGAGAAGGGGTGTTACACCACTGCATAGAGGGGGAGAGAGTTGGTGATGACGGTAGCAAGGTTGTTGATGTAGATCGCCGTGACGATCCTAGCCCCGGCGGCACTCCGGCGCCATCGGGAGAGAGGGGGAGAGAACCCCCTCCTTCTTCTTCCTTGGCCTCCCCCCTAGATGGGAGGAGGGTTCCCCCTCTGGTCCATGGCCTCCATGGCGGCGGAGGGGTGGGAGCCCCTCCGAGATTGGATCTCCCTCTCTGTTCTCTTCTATTTCGCGCTCCCCAGATGTGGCCAAAAACTGTTTCTTATATTCCCGGAGATCCGTAACTCCGATTGCGTTGATCATTTTACACGATTTTTTTTCCGGATATAAGCTTCCTTGCACCTGAAGTAGAGATCCAACCGACGTTCGAGGAGGGCACAACCCACAACCACGCACCAGGGGCCTGGAGCGCGCCCTGGTGTCTTGTGGGCTGTGTGGGCCTCCATTTGCGGTGATTCCAACTCCTAAAATTCACAAATATTCCAAAATAATTCTCCGTGGAGTTTTATCACGTTTGGACTTCATTTGATATGGATTTTCTGCGATACAAAAACAAGCAACAAACAGGAACTGGCACTGGGCACTGGATAAGTAAGTTAGTCCAAATAAATCATATAAAAAGTTGCCAAAAGTATGTCAAAGTTGTATAATATTGGCATGAAACAATAAAAAATTATAGATACGATGGAGACATATCACACCCTTGCTCTTTTGTTGTTGTAATTTCCGCCAAGATTTCCAGTGTACTTTATGATGCCCTTTAGCGGCTCTCTAATAGAAACTCCTGACCATCTCCGTGAGATCATCGCAAATAGCGAAGGGTAGTTTAAAAACTCCCATGATGAAAACTGGTAGTGCATCAACCACAGATTTAATTAACACTTCCCTGCCAGGTTGGGCAAGATGTCCATCCCCCATTGGATGAGTCTCTTCATAAGCTGTGCTTGTAGGTTTTGAAACCAACCTTTAGACATTCTGCCATTAGGGGTTGTTGGTAGCCCTAGGCACTTCTCCTCAAATCCTGTAACTGTTACATTTAGAACTTCTCTGACGCCCTCCTGAGAGTTAACCGTACATGCCTCCTCAAACATGATAGAACATTTATTTTAATTTAGTAGTTGACCAGTGGCATTTGCATAGAGATCAAGGCGGGATTTAACTTGTTCATCTTGCGGCCGTGACACCTCAAAGAACAAAAGCATGTCATCCGCAAACAGAAGATGTGAAATACCGCGTGCACACTGAGAATTTTTTATTGGAGTAATCAATCCCATTTCTACATTCCGTCTTAGAATTGCAGAAAGACCGTCAATAATGAATATAAAAAAAGGGGAGAGTGGATCACCTTGCCCAAGGCCACAAGACGATGCAAATGAATCCAAGAGGGTTCCATTGAATCTCACAGAATATCTAACCGATGTGACATAAGTCATAATCCAGGTAATCCATCGACGAGTTGCATCACTTGCCTCAAGAAGTTCCAATCTACCCGATCATAAGCTTTTGACAGGTCAAGTTTGTATGCACATAAACAAAGGCAATCAGTGCATTATTTGTGATCATCCTGCCGGATACAAAGGAACCTTCTTCATGTGAGATAATAGCATCCAATAGAGGCCTCAACCTGTTTACAAGACATTTGGAGACCACCTTGTAAATCACATTACACAGACTAATGAGCCTAAATTCAGAGAGCTTCTTGGGATTGGCAATTTTGGGGATTAAGACAATAGAACTATCATTAACCCCTTCCGGCATCACTCCCGTCCTAAAAAACTTTTTGACTACCTTAACAATGTTTTCCTGCAAACATCCCAACTGCGTTAAAAAAATCTCGCCGGGAACCCATCTGACCCTGGTGCCTTCAAAGATCCTATCTGGAAAAGAGCATCAGATATCTCCTGATCGGAGAAGTCAGCACATAGTTTGTCATTTTCATCATGTGTTATTACCGCATGAAAGAGGTCCACAAGCGCTGAGGCATTTAATGATGGATCAGCTATGAAGATGTTTTTAAAATAAGAAGTGGCCATGTTACACATAGTTCCAGTGTATGTGAATACATTACCATCATTGTCTAGAAGCTCCCGAATTTTTTTCCTAGCTCTCCAAACCGACTTGCTCTGGAAGTATTTTGTGTTCGCTCTCCTTGAGCCACGTGATACGGGACCGTTGTGGCCATAACATCTCTTCTTTATAAGGAAGTTCATTAAGCTTGTCAGAAACCTTTCTTATCTCCTGCCTGTCAGCATTCATTCTCATCAGCTCCTCTAGCTGAGTACACGATTAATTAATTTCCCTTGTGATATTCCCAAACCTCTTGTTGCTCCATGATCTAAGGGACGCCATGGTAGATCTCAGAGCATCATTAACCCGACCCAAGTTATCCATAGCACCAAAGGCAGTCCAGGCATTTTTTTATAAAATCTGGTAACCTTGCATCCCTCTCCCAAAAAAAAATCTCATATCTTCTTGCCTTTGGTCTGGGACTCTCCTGCTCCGCAAAAAATTTCAAAAGAAGCGGCACATGGTCCGAGCAGGGGGAGCTAGATGTTGTACAGAGGCATATGTAAACATGTTTCTCCATTCATTGGTTGCAACAACACGATCTAGGCGTACACGTACATTAGCATAGGCTGCACACATGTTATCATATGTATAAGGGACTCCAATAAAGCCCAAATCAACAATTCACATGTCATGAGCACATCACAGAATGCCGCCATTTGAACTTCAGGTCTAGGGGTCAAGGAGATGTGCTCAAAATTCCACAAAGCCCCATAAAAGTCTCCAATAACCAACCATTATGAAATGATGAAATATGTTATTATAAAATCTTTTTTGAAATTAGTGGAATATGCTATTTAAAAATAATTTTAAAACATGAGTGAAATATCTTAGATGAAATTAGTGATTTTTTTTGTGAAATGGGTGAAATCTGTTTTGAAATGTGTGAGAAATGTTATTGCGAAAAGAGTGAAACACATTATTATGAAATTAGTGAAATATGTTGGTATAAAATCTTTTGTGAAATTAGTGGAATGTGTTATTTAATATATATTTTTAAATGAGCAAAATATGAAATTAGTGAAATATTTTTTGAAATGTGTGAAATCTGTTTTAAAATGAGTGAAATATGTTATTATAAAATGAGTGGAATATATTTAATCAGGATTGATCTTGTTTTAAAGATCTCGCCGGCAGGAATTCCAAATATATAAAAACATTTAAAAGTTGAGGTTTCTAAAAGAGATATCATATCAATGAATTAATATCTCTCGAACAAATAAAAATGCTTGGTTTTCTATGGGACAGTGGATGGGCAGAGCATGACTGACGTAACACTATTTCCCTGCTAATGCTGACACGGAATTATGCAGCATATCCGACAAGTTAGGTGGGTATTGTACATAGCAATGCTGAGAAGAAGCATTAGAATATTTTACGCTGCATTTCGAGCGGGCATCTCGGGGCCGGGATGAACGGCTGGACCATGTACGGAAGGTCCCGTGCATGGTAGATTTTCCACTTTGGACATACATACTTCAGCGGTTCAACATTTTGTAAACTACTGTACTACGTGGGCAAGAGGCCAGGAAGCAACCTATGCCGGTGCCTTGTTGTTCCAGGATTATCATCACACATGACATGATACATAAATGATACTTCCTCTGTAAATTAATATAAGAGCGTTTAGATTACTAAAGTAGTGATCTAAACGCTCTTATATTACTTTACGGAGAGAGTAGTAGGTAGATACATGGATCTGCTTGGTCCTCTTTCCGTGTACAGTTTTTAGCCTAGGACAGGATGGGAGGGGTGCAGTAGGGTCCCCTCAGCAGTGCCCCGGCGATCACCTTGTTAGCCGCCTCCGTGGGGTGGATGCCGTCCCAGCTGAGCCGCGCCGACGGGTTGCGGCAGGCCACCGTCGCCCCGTCCATACCGCACCTGGCGCCCAGGTCGAAGTTGTACTTGCCCCCTCCCGCCCCGCAGCACGCCTCAAACGGAGCGCTAAACCCTAGCGCGCCAAGCCAAAGCCAAGCAATCACTCAGCTCAGCTCCTCCATGGATCCCATTCCCATTCCAATGAATTGTTCAAGCTACTCCCTCCGTCCGAAATACTTGTCGAGGAAATGGATATATCTAGACGCAATTTAGTTGTAGATACATTCATTTTCATCCATTCCTTCGACAAGTACTTCCGGACGGAGGGAGTACTAGAGAAACCAAGGAAGAAAACTTGCTAGTACGTACCAAACTTGTGGGGCTCCTGGACCATCTGGTACACGAGGCCGTAGTAGTCTGCGTACATGAGCCTCGTCGAGTTGCGGTGCTTCCGCTGGAGGGCTTCCACCTGCTTCCGGAGCATCGAGTTGTGGTACCTGGTCAGGAGGTTGTAGGCCTTGAGGCAGCCGGTGTCGTCCAAGTCGCCGTCGCCGAACAAGGACAGGAAGATCGGCAAGCAGCCGGTCGGGAAGATTCCCGGGACGACGACGTGGACGGCGCCGAGAGCAATCAGTTTCTGCACAAGAATTCCTCCGGAGTCTTTCCTGGCTGGAACTTACATGCATGCAAAATTTGCTGTCAATGGTACACAAGACATAGAAATAGATACCTCCACGCCGTTGGCGATGGCACCAACGATCTTTGGGGTGTAGTTCGTTGCCTGCTCCGGTGTCAAGCCACGTTCAAGCAGCTGCACGTTGTAGTCGTTTCCGCCGTATGCACCGAACATGAAGAGCGATTTCCTCAGGTATCCTTTGCAACCTAGTACATGCATGCAACACGTTTCACTGTCTTTTCTTAACCGTTGGGCAGGAATGGTGAGCTATGTCATAAACAATGAACACGTTTAGACTTTTTCACCGGACCGGTTAAATTAAAGTACTCCCTCCGTCCCAAAATTCTTGTCTTAGATTCGTCTAAATGCGAATGTATCAAGTTACGTTTTAGTATTAGGTGCATCCATATCTAGCGGGCATCTCAGGGCCAATTTGTTTAAAAAATAATGCATGAGACTTGGATGGAATACTTCAAAGGAAAAAGTCTTAAGAAAATTGAGAATAATAGTGCATGCTCACTCTGCTCTGTCCCGCATATGGACGGCAACAACTCCTTGAACCATTGGATCTGCGTGTCTAGTGAACCATGGTTCCACACCGGATCTTCAACGCCGAGAGCTTTGTAGAAGGAGAAGTTCATGGCCGTGCCACCGGTGATGGCCATGTTTACGCCCCGACGGAAATCTGTGCCTATCGCTTTCGACGGTGGGAGTAATGGAAGCCCAAGTGCTTGTGCTGGCATCCATGGACACAAATAAAATTGAAGTTATAACAAACTTCTGTCTTAGTTGATTTGAAAGTAGATCAAACATTCAAACAAAATATCTCAACATAAGGGTCACACTTTTCTTGCAGGAATTGTTTCTTGTAGTGATTTTTGGGTTTAAAGAAGACAAAAATCATTCATTTCCTTCATTTTATTGGTTGGTAAAAACGGATGAATTACCGATGAAGTCAACGACCACGCGGCCGTCGCACCACCGGCAAGACGGCCTTCCGAAGTAGGTTTCGCCGTAGGGCGGGTGGGTACAGGTGAGCACGTTCAACTCCGTCTTGTTGCTGCTGCCGGCGCATATGTTGCCAGTCTCATCCATGGAGTCACCGAAGGTGAACATGGCGTTGTATTTCTTCAGTGCCGCCGTCGACGATGTTGCACCACTGGCCGCCGCCACCGTGATCAGTTGGATGGCTAAGGAAGCCGTGAGCAGCGATGAACGTAAGTAGTATAAGCTTGGGAGTTTCATGGTGACCTCAAAATATTTCGCTTGGACTAGTTATTAAACTTACTTGGTGGTGATCTAATGGCGGCGAGGTTGGAGAATATATAGATAGACACACTGCTGACTGTTGTCCTTGCTAAATGCTGCACAGTTGGCCATCAATGAAGTGTCCAGAGTGGTTGGGTTGCAACATATCGAGGCTCATTGGTAAATGCTCAACGGTTCACCATCAATTGAGCCGCGAGAGTGGTAGGATTTCAACATCACTAGAATGGTTGGGCGCTTTGCAGCGCCTTTGGTGTTGTTGAGTTTCTTTAAAAAAAATAATCACTATGTTTTAAAATATAGGGTGTATTACTTTTTTGAAAAGGAAAATCTTTTAAATTTGTAGAGAAATATATCAAAATCCATAATATCAAATCGTTCGCAAAAAAATGGATAAAGGATTTCAACATCGAGGTTCTATGAGATTTTATGGAATATATATATAATTTTTGAGAGAAAGAATCAACGCACGACAGTGCCCGAGGACCCCACAAGGCAACAGGGGGTGCCCTGATGTCTTGTGGGCACCTTATAGGTTAGTTGATGCCCTTCTTTCGCTGCAAAAAAAATAATTTCTGGATAAAAATCCCCTCAAAATTTCAGCCTAATCGAAGTTACGGATCTCCGAAAATATAAGAAACGGTGAAGGGCTCCGAAAATAGTAGAGAAAAACTTAAGACAACATAGAAACCCAATCTAGGGGAGAGCCCCCTCTCTCCACGGAGGGCCCAGGAAGCAGAAGAAGGAGGGGCCCCCTACCCCTCTCCTCTGGTGGCACCGGGATGTTGCAGGGGACATCTAGCTAGCTTAGACCACATCAAATGTTTGTTTTCCACTCGAGGTTCACCGTAAACGGTAGTTAATCTCAATTGATTGCCTCCAGGGGAGGTAACCGTGATGTTGCTACTGCTTGAGCTGGTGTTGCTTTTTCCCTTGAAGAGGAAAGGGTGATGCAGCAAAGTAGGGATACGTATTTTCCTCAGTTAAGAATCAAGGTATCAATCCAGTAGGAGGAACACACAAGTCCCCAATGAATGAACCTACATAAACAAACAAATACTTGCACCCAATGCAAAAAAAGGTGTTGTCAATCCCTTTACGGTTACTTGCAAAGATGAGATCTGATAGAGATAGGTATAAAAGATAAGTAAAAGTGCAAAATAAAGTAAAGGTAAATAAATTGCAGCAAGGTATTCTTGTGTTTTTGATTTTATAGATCTAAAAATAATATGATAAAAATAGACCCCGGGCCATCGTTTTCACTAGAGGCTTCTCTCTTGAAAGAAGGCATACAATGGGTAAACAAATTACTGTTGAGCAATTGATAGAAAAGCGCATAGTTATGACGATATCTAAGGCAATGATCATGAATATAGGCATCACGTCCGTGACAAATGGACCGACTCCTGCATGCATTTACTACTATTACTCCACACATCGATCTCTATCCAACATGCATCTAGTGTATTAAGTTAACAAGAACAGAGTAACGCCTTAAGCAAGATGACATGATATAGACCGATAGATCCAATCAATATGAATAAACCCCACCTTTTTATCCTTAGTGGCAGCAATACTAATACGTGTCATGTCCCCTTCTGTCACTGGGTATAAGCACCGCAAGATTTAACCCACTACAAAGCACCTCTCTCATTGCAAGAAAAATTAATCTAGTTGGCCAAACCAAATCAATAGATCAGAGAGAACTACAAAGCTATCTTAATTATGCATAAAAGAGTTCAGAGAAGACTCAAATAATATTCATAGATAATCTGATCATAAATCCACAATTCATCGGATCTCAACAGACGCACCGCAAAAGAAGATTGCATCGAATAGATCTCCAAGAACATCGAGGAGAACATTGTATTGAAGATTAAAGAGATAGAAGAAGCCATCTAGCCACTAGCTATATATGGACCCATAGGTCTATCCTAAACTACTCACACACCAGAAGAAGGGCGGCAAGGTTGATGTAGCAGCCCTCTGTGATCGAATCCCCCTCCGGCGGAGTGCCAAAAAGGCCCCTAGATGGGATCTCACGAGAACAGAAGTTTGCGGCGGCAGAAAAATAATTTTGGTGGGCCCTCTGGTATACGGGGAATATTTGCGTATTTATAGAGCATGGATTAGGGTTAAAGGAGCATCAGGGGGCCCACAAGCCTGAGGGTGCCCCCCTGGGGCGTGTCCTCCGAGCTTGTCGCCAACTGGTGGCCGCTTTGACCCCCTCCCGAAGGTTCTTGGGTGTCTTCTGGTCCAAGAAAAATCCTCAAAATGTTTCGTTACATTTGGACTCCGTTTTGTATTGATTTTCTGTAAAGACAAAAACAAGGAAAAAACAACAACTCGCCCTTGGCACTAGGTTAATAAGTTAGTCCCAAAAATGATATAAAATAGCGTAATAATGCATATAAAACATCCAAAATGGATAATATAATAACATGGAATAATAAAAAATTATAGATACATTGGAGACATATCAGATGTCAATGAATAGGTCATCTGTTTCCTTCCCAGAACTGAAACGTGAGATGATTCATGCCAAAAAGGAGCTAATCCTCCACTGAGTCCATTGCTATTAATACCCTCAAATCCTTGGAGCCTGAGGCGCCCTCTAATCCTATTCATTTTACTTGCTTTTTGTCTAGATTCACATAAGAAAACAAACATGGGGGAATGCGACTGTACAAGTGGTCTTCGACCCCTAGTTATTTGAAGTTGAAGAAAGGATGAGATATAGAAGATCAAAGGAGATTTATATTTCCTTTTGGGGTTTATTAATGAATCAATTTGTGTAGGACAATCCGTACTATAATGAGGGGTATGATAACTACGTTTCTAGAACAATCTTGATGATTGCTCAATCATACCTTAGAAGAATTCTTTTGAAAATCTCCTTTGATGTTTCTGGAAGAATCTCTATTATTGCTCAATCACACCTTAGAAGAATTCCTTTGAAAATCTCCTTTGAGGCATGGGTAGTGATTCTTGGTGATACCGGTTTTGAGACCGACATTATGAGATTGGCCTTTGTTTTGATTGCTGGAAAAACTTAGATGTCCACAGTCTTGAAGAGGTTCAATGTTGTTACGATCGTTTTTCATCCCAGTGATGCTCAAAATAGCCTATGTGTTGGAGAGTTCGAGAGACCTACCTCTAAGGGTTGCCCTAGGTGCTTGACTTCTACATCCAGCATGTCTGGTTGGGAAGCATGTTCTGTATCGATTTGGTTCTTTCACTTTCATTTTGTGTCTTCCCAAGAATCTTGTATGAACTCATGGTTTCAAGTCCTGCTCCATATCAGTATCGGTTCTTCCACTTTTAATTCCCTTAGTTTTGAGATTCTTCTCTTGACTTGTGTATTCTGTGATGTGTACGTAGTTGGTTCAAGTATCGGTTGCACCAAGTCATGGGTCCACACTACTAAGATTTGGTACTGGATATGACTCTTCATAGAAATCCATCAATCTTGCCATCCTGGTGAGATCGTGTTCCATCTAGAACTGATGACCCCGAGTTGAACAACTTCATTGTCTCTTGTGTTTCTTTACAATATGCATGTTGCTTTAAATCATTGTTCTTCCGGTATGGAATCCAAAAGTACAATGCTATATACCATGACCCCAATTGAGCTTGGGTGGGCACTTGGACTAATTTCTTTCTCCCCTCTCTATCTCTCTCCTCCACATCTTGTTCCCCTTGTTCCTCGCACATATGACATCTACTCTTTGCGAGGAAACATTTTTGAGAACTGAGATTCGAATCAACCCTTTAGCAAGAATTTCCTAAATCATTATTTACTACTATTGGAAATTTGTGATCTCCTAGCCGGCTAAGTGTTCGTTGAGAGTTCTAATTTGTGAATTCGTCTCAAACAAGTTTGTGAAGGTTTGAAGGTCACCACAAGGTCTAATGCTAGTCAAGTGAACTCATACTTTGTTTAGCGAGGCTCAAGGAGATGAAGAAGAGACTTTGTTTTGTTAAGGGTACTTTGTGTTCCTCACGCCACCCCAACAGAGATTAGACCCCCCCCCCTGAAATGAACTTCAATTTACATCTTTGTCTCTGTCTTTTTTCTACCTTTGCACTTTATTTTGCTTGAATAATTAGCTTGCTACTTCATGTAGGGTGCTACACTCAATTGCATAGATAACATACTTTATCTGCACTTCTCTAATGTTGCCCGGATTTAGAAAAAATAGTCGCCTATTCACCCCTCCAGTCGATATCTTTGATCCTTAAACTCCATTAAAAAAACTAAAATGAGATTCAAAGCCAACTCTTAGTTATCTATAGTGATTTTGACTTATTTTTCTTCATGGTTTAATGAGATACAAAAATCAAGCAATGTTATTGATATGTGGGTCCCCTCAGTTGTCCAGTCCAGCCACATTTTTCTATTTCCCTTTCACTCGTGGCAGCATCAACAATCTCTCTCTCTCTCTCTCTCTCTCTCTCTCTCTCTCTCAATAAAACGTCTCCGTTGGGCAATCCATGCCCCATAAGTTTATATGGTACTAATTTTTTTCATGTGAGATAACAAATCTTGACCTAAAAGGAGTTTTTTGTAGCACTGTTTATGGACCAAAGGGTGAGCCCAAAGTGTACTTGCTATCTATATATACTAAACGTTTTAACCTAGGGATAAGCCACCTCGCCTGCCATCTATACAACTTTTTGTACATAAATAGTGAGAGTAAAAGCCCAAAAATTATCATTACAAATATATTTCTAGTGCTAAACTCAAACTGTTTTCCGATACAATTTTTTTGTGTTATTAAATTTTGCTTGTTTAAGAAATAACTTCTGTTACAGGGGCACGACCATAATTTGACAAAACCAATGTTTTATTCCAAGCATTTATTTTATGTTGTTGATGTATTATAATGCAGTTGTATACATATCATTTCCATGATATCGCTATATGCCAGTATAACTTGGTAGAAAGCTTTTGGAGTGTATGAGTCTAGCAAATAACTTGCTAGAGATATATGTAGCTTAAGACTATGAGTATAGGTGCAACTAAATAGATATTTCTGGGTACTAAGTGTTAATGAATTAATAGTCTATACTCAGATCCATGGTAACATAAGTGTCAAGTAGTAGTTTGCCCTCAAATTCACTTTCGGCCCCGCTTGTTGGTGGTGTTCATTTTTTTCCAAATTGCCATTCTTGATAATCTTAGGGGGTAAGTAGTTAGCCAGGTACATGTGTGATATGTACTTTTATATTAAAAGCATGTGATACATAACATGCATATGCATTTATAATTGAAAGTTCCATAAGCTTTTCAATGCCGAGTACTTTTCTTAACAACGTATGAAGCCCGTAAAACCGAAATCGATCCAAATCCATGACCTTGACGATCGAGGAAAAAGGGTATGTATTGTTATGGTTAGTGTTGTTCATTTGAATTATACGCCATCCCTAAAAAAAGTTGGACATGCCTAAACTTTGTACTCATCTCAACGACATCTTCTTTCGAAACCAACCCAACTTGACAAGATTTATGTTTTAATAAGTTAATTATTAAAATCATATATGAAACAGGTATACACAACTCTATTACCTTATTTATATATTGTTCAACATAGTTTAGACCCGCTAATAGGCACGCGCGGTTCTTTTGGACTTTGTTAGCATCTTTGAGACCTGGGGTTGAAGCCTAAAACCAGAAGAATACAAAGTCAGGGTGAGTAATAGGGATTAGAATAGCAACCCACTGGTCCAGTGTGTGACCACTAGATCAGGATTTACTGAAGGGATGTATGTGTGTGTTCCTCCCCCTCAAACTGTGGCCCACACCCTTCGAGGTTTCCAAAACAAACATTCCTTAATTGTGTGTGCTTTTAAATGTGCCATTGATATTCACTTTAGATCCAAAACCAGAGATCCTATTACTACCATGTATGCTGATAAGTGGTGATAGCACATTAGTATTGTTGCCATAGACAATATTTTCTTCTCATTCCATAAATCATGCTTCCAACAAGTACGAGACATACTTCATACTAATTTTTAGTCCAAGCTTTCGTCAACTACTACCATGGTGTGCTTCTTATATTTATATCGTGTGTTTCAAAGAGGCCATATCAACAGTTTCACCACAAGAACACATGGCACTAATGTTTCAATGTTCATTAAGTTCTACTTCTATTCTTCATATATGTGTCCATGTGTTATGCATGTAGTATTGTTTTTTCTTGACGGAATATGTGTGTAGCATTTTGTTTGGGAAACACTTGTTATCATACGTCTGATGAAAAGCAAACGCCAGACCAAGCACACCATCACACAGTCAAGAGCACATTGAAAAAATCGATTCAAAGCGCCCGAATACCACGCACCCAGCTCTAACCCACCCCCATAACTCTCTCCTTTCCCTGTCTATCCCAAAAATCTCGTCCGTTTCTCCTTCCTCTCTCTTGCGTACCTCACCGCCGAGACGCCACCTTGGTTCTCTCCGCCGGCTACACCTGCTGCTAGTGCATCCGACCCCCACAACCGCTGAACACATCCTCCCCTCTCCTGTTGCGGACGCACCGAACCGCCACTCGTATTCCTCCTCGTATCCATCCCTGCCGAAGTTACCAAGGTTTGGACCCCCTGCTCCCATCTCTTTCCTTACCAAATTCTGCACGTTGTTTGACACCCATGGTGAGACAGATCAACAGCATAGCGTTGTATGTGATGTCCAAGGAGGCGACATGCAGGGTGCTATCAAGTGGTCTGGCATGCGACCCCGAGCAGATGCCTACAGCACTAGGTGCAACAATAGAGGTGGGGGCTGGAGCTTTTCTTAAGGGATTCCTTCCTGTCGAGGTTGACCTCGTTGAGCTGTGTGTGGCCATCATGTTCTTCTCCCCCGCTTGCCGGATCTAGTCTTGCCACCAACCACCATGACTCTGCCATGGGAGCCTTCGTCATCCATGTCGCTTGCCGCTTTGTTATCAACCATTGTCATCATAGTGGTTAATATGTGAAGCATGTACCAAATCCTACTTTCTAGTAGATGGAAGCAAATTTGTAGAGCATATCATATTAATATAGTATATGAACCACTCTAATGTTGCCCACTAATCATGAATAATAACATTGTACCATTGTTACATTGAAAACATCTCGATGCTGCCAAGAAAGCAAGTTCTCTAGTCAGATGAAACATAGTATTCATGTGACTAGAAACAAATAAATTGTTACATTAGACACGAGTCTCTGTCAAGTCGAAGCTATAATCCGTAAGAAAATTTCAGTAATACAGGAAGCACATTTCTCCAGGTGCAAAAATATATAAAAACATACGCTAGGCATTTTTTTGTCACATCGGAATAATTTTGAGCTAGATTTTGCTATGCTGATATTAAAACAAACTATTTGATCGAAGCAAAGTTCAGCCTCGCTTGAACCAAATTCTCTAATCGTCGGAAACAAAATTTTCATTGCATCAAGTGATTTTTTTGTTAGATTATACACAATATTTTGTTCGACGGAAGCAAATTTGAGTGCACTGGAAGCAAATTTATAAGTGATGGAAATATTTCTTTAAATAAAATTCCCTAAAAATAAGAGAAATAAAAGCAGAAAACTAGAGAATAAATAAGGTAAATCTTATCTTCCCTTGATTTTAGGTTGGAGTTATAAGAAGCAAACAGAAATCATGGGCTCCCATATATATAGGAAGTAATTACTACCGCAGAGGAAACTGCTAGCTAATCAACGACCCAAATTTCTCTAATCCAATGGTTGTGGGCTGGTCTGATAGGAGTCTAGCTATCAGTAGTCTGATTGCTAGTGCTTCCATGTTTGTTTAGTGCTAGTTTAGTTGCTTAGTACATAATTAAATAGAGTTTAATGACTTATCATCCCGTGCTTATTTCATTTCCTCCCTCATCAACACTAGACCAGATGTGTAGCACATATTCATATTAGTTAATTTCTCGTCATTATCAATACAAAGTGTGGATGGAGTTGTCGGTGGGAGCTAAGGAAGCCAAAGAGGGGAGGAGGGGGTGCGTCCATGAAGATATCGAGGGAGATCATGTGTGTGGAAGGAGCCATCGGTAGAGGAAGATGGAACAACAAGGATGAGCCCAACATCAGAATTATCGACGGCGGACGAGATTGGCACATCACGGAGACATCAGAGGTATTGACCTATGTAAGCCTCGTCAAATCGGAAGCCTCATTGGAGGACGCTCCTTGCCATTGATCGACGAAGACGACGATGAGTCGACCACTCACCATAAAGTCTGGTTAGGTCGGCGGCCAGGGCGGGGGAGAGAGATGGAACAGAGTTTATATATGTAGTCTAAACCCGTGTCGTTGGATTGGATGCACGGTGCCCATCGGACGGCGGACGCGGGTCCTAGGAATGATCGGCGGCCGTCCATTGCCAAGAGTACACTCCCCTTCCAGAAATGCCCCTAATTTGTTGAGAAATTACCTCCGCCTGCCACCACACTCTGCTGGCTCGAAGCGTTGCGTTGCCTCTCTCCCGTGCGCCTAGGTTTCCCCGCCGCCGCAGCCGTCGCCTCCCATCTCCCATCCCCACCGCCGCCGCCGCCGCCGCCGCCGTCGCCGTCGCCTCCCACCTCCCATCCCCGCCCCCTCCGCCGTTTCTCGCCCCGTCCACGGACACGTGCTCTGCCGCCGTCCTCGTCTTATCGAGCTCCTACGCCAGCAGATCGACGCCGCCGGACCCGTCCACCCCGTCTCGCCGCCGTCCAGCTCGTCCCCGCCCCCCGGCTCGCCACCGACTAGCTTCCACACAAGCTCAAGCTCAGTATTGCCGCCCCACGGATAGCCTAGGGCCGGCCCCGGTCTCGCCCGGCAGCAAGGGGCTCGCCGCGATGGCGGACCTGATTCCGGGGGAGGGAGAGCTGGCCTTCGGCGGCAACCAGGACGACGACGACGCGGAGGACGCCTCGCCGGGCAGCAAGGAGCTGGCCGCCATGGTGGAGGCGGCGGCGGCGGCGAGCGTGGAGCTGGACGCGGCCGCCGACCGGGCGCCGCCGTACGGGGACGACCGGACGCCGAGGGACGGGATGGTGTTCAAGTCGTACGAGGAGGTGCTCAACTTCTACAAGCGCTACGCCCTGCGCACCGGCTTCGGCGTCTGCGTCAAGAAGTCCTCCTTCACCAAGGCCGGCCTCTGCCGCCGCCTCCTGCTCGTCTGCAACAGGTGGGGGAACGGCAAGGAGGACGCCTGCTACCAGGCCAGGCCCACCGCCAAGACCAACTGCCAGGCCACCGTCGTCGCCAGGCTCTGGGGGGACGGCATGCTGCACCTTACCGACGTCAGCCTCGAGCACAACCACCCGCTGAACCCCTCCGCCGCGCGATTCCTCAGGTGCTACAAGACGCTGCCCAGCGGGATGAGCAAGGACCTGGTGGTGAGGGCTGCCAGAGGCGAATGCGCCACCTCCGGGGGCGACGTCGAGGCCCCCCCGATGTTTGATGACTGGGGGCGGCTAAAGATCAGGGACGGTGATGTTCAGGCCATCAATTGCTTCTTTGCTGAGATGCAGGCCAAGCAGCCAAACTTCTTCTATGTCATGGATTTCTATGTGGAGGGTCACCTGAGGAGCGTTCTTTGGGCCGATTCAAGATCCAGGGAAGCATACCAGTATTTTAGTGACGCTATTTGGGTTGATACCACCTGCTTGAGGAGTAAGTTCAATGTGCCCCTGGTTTTATTTCTCGGGGTGAACCATCATGGTCAGCTTGTTTTGTTAGGATGTGGCTTGCTTTCGGATGAGAGTACAGAGAGCCTCCTATGGCTGTTCAAAGCATGGCTAACTTGTATGAAGGGAAGGCTGCCAGGCGCAATGATTACGGATGAGTCTGTGGCGATAAAAGCTGCGGTTCGAGAAGTGTTTCCCAAAACACGCCATAGGATAAGTGATTGGCATATAGTGAGAAGTATTGCTGAAAAGTTAGGAGAGTTGCCAGAATATGAGTCAATAAAAGTCCAAATGGAGGCAGTAATATATGGTTCCTTGAAGGATGATCAGTTTGAGACAAGATGGAAGAACTTGATCAATAGGTTTAGCCTTCAGGATAATGAATGGGTCATCTTTCTGTATGAAAATCGACACTTGTGGGTGCCTTCCTTCCTGAAAGATGCCTTCTGGGCTGGACTGTCTGTTAACCACCGGGAAAGCCCAGGTGCGTTCTTTGATGGTTCAGTGAGCCATGAAACCACATTGGTGTCGTTCCTTAGCAACTACATGATTCTTGTACAGTACAAGTACAAAATGGAGCAACAGGATGATTTCGAGTCATTAACCAGCGGCAGGGTTCTTGTATCAAAGTTCCCTATGGAAGAGCAGATATCCAAACTGTACACCATGAACATGTTTGTGAAATTCCAGGATGAGCTAAAATCAACCCTGGATTGCCAAGTTCAACAAGTATCGCCATCTTCTTTTGTAGTTATTGACTTAGCTGAACAAGGCACAGGATTAGTGACTAGAAAGTATGAGGTTGTTCACTGTATGGAGACCAACAGGATGGAATGTAACTGTGGCCTATTTCAGTTTAGTGGAATTGTTTGTCGGCATGCGTTATCGGTGCTTAAATGGCAGCAAGTGTATGATATCCCCCCTTGCTATGTACTTAACAGGTGGAGGAGTGATTTTAAGCAGCTGCATGCTCTGGATAATCCACTCAAGGATCCTTTAGTAGCAAGTAATCATGTTGAGCGTTATGATCATATTTCCTTGCAGTGCCTCCGTCTTGTTGAGATTGGAATGGTTTCAGATGACAAGTATCAGCATGCATTAAAACTAATAAGCGACATGAAAAGGACCCTTCTTGATGATAATTTGTGCCGCGAGTTGGAGCAGAAAATGTCACCTCCTGAACGCGCAGTTGTCGTGAATGGTGATAGCCATGCACAGCCTGGTTCATCTGAGGGGGGTCCAGCCAAAAAACGCCGTGGCCGTCCTCCCAAGAGGAGTAAAGAGATAAGCGTGGAGTCTGTGTCAAATCAATGTGGAAACAAGGTGCCTCCTTATTCATAGATTATTCATTGACTCATTCCATTTGATCTGCTGTTGGTGCTAATCAAGTTTAAATTGTTGTGTGGCAGGAGTCTTTACTGGTATCTTCGGATGTAAGCCAGAAGGGTGCTTTACATTCTTCTTCAACTGCCTCCAACCTTGGTACTCATGTCAGAGCACATGGCGTTGATGATCTTATGGTAGTGTCTATCATCAATATTTGGTTATTAAATTCCTTATCGGATATGAGAATCTTGACAATGACCTTATTTTAACCGTATAACTTCCAGGAAGAAGTTAATGCTAATGAGGTATCATTTGAGAGCCGTTATGGGGTGCAATCTAGCCATCCAAATCATTATGGTGACCAGCTGCATCCAGGCCACACATTGCAGGTTTTTCTTTCAGCTACACTACATGACCACATTTCATTTGCATTTTTTTTACCATGTGCAACCAAGGAAAATCTTTTACTGGTTTCTACATAATGGACAGTTTGGCCAACACATGCCATCCGCAGAGCAATCTAGGGGAGTCGAGTGGGTGTATCCGACTATATATCAGGTGAATGGGTACTTTACATCTGTCTAGTATTTTTTCAGAGGGTTTGCGTGAGTCAAGCCTTGTTATGAAATTGTAGTGATATGCATATGTGCTGATGCATCATAAGCAATGTAGGATGATCAAGTGCCTTATGGCAGGCGGACATCTTGAATGCTAGAACAGGAGAATGATTTCAGGTTTATCTCTCACTAAATTTTCTCCTTTTGTGTTACTGAGCTCTAACTCAGAGATAATCCAGCATCGGAATGGAACACTTCAGACTTTGATGAGCAAAACTTGACAAAATTTGATAAAGAAAATTCACCAGCACTTTGAATTAATCCCTTTTCCAGTTCTCTGCTGCTGTTGAATCTTTTTCATGAGTCGACAGATATTTTGATAATAAGCCAATCGAGCACATAGCTGTGCTTTCAGCAAGAACTTCACCATAGCACTTTAACGTGTGAACCACCTTTCAAAGCACATACGTGTAGATTGTGGACTTATGTACTGTTTTGTTTTTTTGCGGGGGACTTATGTACTTGTAGTTAACATTAGGAAACTTGATATTTGAAGGTTGATACATCCAAACTGAAAGATGATAATGCTATGCGTTTATTACAGTAATAATACTAGTAACCCAAATTGTTAATGCCGTCTTAAACAAGGACGCGTTCCTACTTGATTAGCCGTTAATCATAAGAGCATCACAATTCTTAATCGCAGCAGGCTCATCAGAAGATACAGAACTTAGCGTTGAGAATGGGCAGACCTGCACGTCATTAATCCAGCCATTTCTTGAACTTTGCTATCGTATTACCTTATTATTTTTTGTCACAAATAGCAACAGATTGCTCGCGAACCATTAGCGCATAGTACATGCTGTGTATTTTCAGTGATTCAACTTTCAGGTTTTTTACATATAAAAGCACGATTGGCACGAATTATTAGTTGGAAACTAGTATGTCTGTTTTGATCGGGAGACATTCTTCCTCCCTGGCACATGTGAAGAGTCTGGCCTATTTCGAGGTGCTTGCGAGTCGTCCGTTCTTTAATGGGTTTCCATCTAATGCTGCAGGTTCCTGATGATGAGATGTAGAGAGGGGTCCGGGAAGCTGCCAGTTGGTGTCGGCCCTCACACTAGGATGTGTTAGCTTCATCCATCTAACATCTGAGGCGAGGCGGCATGATGAGAGCGCGTGTCAGCACAAGGCTGGGCATGCGGTTTGATTCTTTCGCCTGCATAGAGACCGGCAGGAATGTGGCAATGTGACATGGCTGACCTTGATGGTGCTGGCAACTGCTAAAATGTAGTAGTGTATTGTGCCTGATCCTGACAAGTGACAATAACTAAATATAGCTCTCTTGAGATCCTGCTCTCTTTTGACGGCTGGCCCTGACCTATGTGAATACATTGTTGGATTTTTTTTTTTCTCCCTGAAAGAACACCGTCGTTTTTCTCTCGCTTAAATGTGATACGGTGCTGCTGCGTCTCTGTATATGTTTTGGAGGTCATCAGATAAAATGAAATACGCCAGAGTGAGAGCATCACTCACAACCCAAAACGTTGTTATTCTATGGTTGGAAATGCAAAATGCAAGGACCTTTCTGTAAGAGAGAAGAGCAGTACGCATGAGGATAGGCCGCTGGCTTCAAGTTAAGAATGGCAGCGGTGAGGACACTTCTGGCAGAGAATGAAAACATCGAGGACCTTTCTATAAGAAGCGCGGTACAAGGCGAAGGCTAGAAAAGAAGGCGTCCAGGGACCTACGCGCGAAATCCTAAAAAAATTTGGACCATTTCTCGATTTGTGCGTGTCATCCTTGCGCAGGGGCCATGCTAATCTTCTCTGTATCGTTCCAATTTTATCGGATGTCCCCGAAGGGACAAGTCAGATGCCGCGCTCACGCTTATAAACCGGTTCGTTTCTCCCTCGCTGGCCGATGTGGGACTAAACGAACTAGCTTCTGTTTTACTCCCCCCGCTGTCCAGGCGGACAGAAGCCATCGGGCGCGCGGTGGGCCGCAAGCAGTCGGCTGGGTCTCTTGCTGTGGCCCAAATTAGTGGGAGAGTATAATGGGCCTTGGTGATAACACGCGTACTGATTGGTCTTTTGTGTGTGTGTGTGTGTGTACCTTTTTCTTTTTTTTGCGGGTACTTGACTGTTCAAACATGTACTCTTACGTGTACGAGCTGAAAATGGAAATGGAAATACATCCCGTTCCCGTTCCCCGTGGACTGCTTTGCTAGGCTGCTCCATTTGAACTGCATTGCATATTTGCATGCACGTACGTACACGTCGTGCTTTCACTTCACTTGTATCTGCAGTGTCAACGCCCGACTGACTGAACTCAAATCATGTTGTACGTTATGTATGTAACCTAAGCGTGCATGCTAAACGTACTAGCCAAATTACCGGTCTCCCACTGTCACGTGCCGAAACACTTGATAGCTTGTTGATTACTCCCTCTGTAAACTAATACTCCTATATTAGTTTACGGAGGGGAGTATTTTTCTTTTCTCGACCTTTTTGAGTGCATGCATGAGCTTCGAGGATGTTTGGGTGCATCGCCGGGATTTAGTGTATGTTAAGAACACATGATGCTACTGTAATTAACAGCGCTGATCAGAGAAGACAAACAAACAACAAATGATCTTGAACTTTAGAGTACAATACGCTCAAATGCTGCTACGTATATATATGCATGAACTCAAAATGATCGAAAGATGCACACTGCAGCCTCAATTAATCAATAGTACACACTAGTTACAGATTGTATGTGGAATACAAATAAGCAGTGCGACCGAGCGACTAGGAGTAGTAGGTAATGTAACCCTAGAAGGCTTGTACGGGAAGCACTCCCGGGTTCCGCGAGCGAAAGAAGGCCGGCATTGGAAGCATGCTCGGGTCCGGCGAGGCGAGGAAGCTCGGGCCAGAGAACATGGGGCCTATGCGTGGCACTGTCGGTTTCAGAACCGTGGCCGTTTTGTCGTCCTCCTGCTCCTTGTCCTTGTCGCTCATCCAGATCTCTGCGCTAGCTTGTGCCGGGAGAGGCTTCTTGTGTGTGTCCAAGCGATCAGCGGAGGTGGTGCGGCTGGGAGGCAGCTGCTTGTTGCTATCCCTCCTCCCGCACGGCGACGCCCCGCCAGAGCTCGTGCTGCTTTGCCGGCTTGACGACGATGACATGCAGCTGCTGCCGGAGATGTGCTTGTTTATGTCCCAAGTGTCCCAGCGATCGGCGGAGGTCGTGCGGCTGTGCGGCAGCCGCTTGTTGCTATCCCACCTCCCGCCGGGGCTCGTGCTGCTTGGCCTGCTTGACGACGACGACGACGAGGACGTGCGGCTGCTGCCGGAGAACTGCTTGTTTAAGTCCCAACGCTCGCAGGAGGAGGCGCGGCCGGGAGTTGAGCTGCTGGAGCACGACGAGGCTGGGCTCGTGGGCCTCTTGTCCTTCTTGTGCGCGTCCCACCTCTCGACTGAGTCGGCGCGGCCGGGCTTGGGGTTGGGCTTGGAGGCGAAGGAAGCCGGCAGGATGATGAGGCAGGGCTTGGTGGGCGGGATCGGGAGAAGACCCGGGAGAAGGGACGCGGCGGCTTTGGCCATTGCTCGCTCAACGGAATACATCGTTGATCTCTCTTGATCCAAGAAAGACCAAGCGCTTTGACTTTGAGAGAGGAGGCGCCTTGGCCGGAGAAGGAAGAGACGATCGATCTGATGGTATGGAGTTGGGTGGGTGCGTGCGTATATATAAACAACATCTCCCGCAGTGACGTACGGACTCCATTTCGAATTAGGGGCGGGCCAAGACCGTCTTCGACTGCCAGTCGGCCACGTACGTACGAACGGGACTACATTTCTTCGAATTAGCAGTACGTGCGCTGGCCACATGAACGAGTCGCCGTACGTACGCACCAATCGGCAATCCGGCGTTGAATTGACACGTATCAGTCAGATTCGAATCGTAGTTTAATTTGAGATGTTTGGTTCAACACTGTCACTTATTCGTAATGCTACAAATGATCTCCTACATTTCCGAGTACAAGTCAGATTGGAGAGAGCAAAATGCATAGAACCATCACTTTCGCGTCATGACTTTCATAAAACCACCTACAAAACGTAACACTTTGCACCGCACCGAGAAAATGACAGTGGCAAAAAACGCCGACGGTACAATGCTAAGCGATTTGATGACATCACTAATCAGCCCAGCCAACTTGTCAGGCTGAGTTGGCAGGGAAAAACCGCCACGTATGAAAATTGACTTGGTCTTCTTCTCCTTTCTCACCCTCTCTCTTTGAAGCATTTTTATCAAAGGATGCCATAAGGTGGAGCACCTGCACCGACGGTTGTACGAGATCCGCCGCCCCTGATAGCCTCCCCCCCCCCCCCCCCCCCCGCTCCTTTGGGTCGAGAGTCACATTTGAGGAGTCGACCTAGTACCCAACGCTAGTACTACCACTCAGTCTTGCCGCCGAGACTATGTTGCAAGTCGTTGATAATTTTTTATACACTTGTGCCAATTAAAATTTAAATTTTTTAATTTAAATGTTGGTATGACCTTTCAAGGAAGGACCGAGTCAGAAATGATGATATACGACATAGAGTTGGGGCAGAGCTGATTGAAGAGAAGCTTGTTCAACATCGTCTGAGATGGTTTGGCCTTTTAAGGGAGGAGTGCGTAAAGAGGGATCTGAAGGACTGTAGTATCATTAGAGAACTGGTCATGGACGGGGGTGCGTGAAAGCTTGCTATTCATGTGCCAGAACCATGAATTGGTTGTGAGATTTTATGGGTTTCACCTCTAGCCTACCCCAACTTGTTTGGGGCTAAAGGCTATCACTATTAAAAATTTCGTATGCGCAGGGTGTCGGCGTCTTCACCGAGAGCCAAAACACGGGCACTCGGCAAAGTAAAGAATGCCGAGAGTCGCACTCGGCAAACGGAATAAGTCGGCAAACACACGACAATGCCGAAAGTATTGCTTGGCAAACAGGTTATACTCGGCAAAGGCACTATTTGCCGAGGGCCATTCGGCCACACACGGAAAAGTTTTGCCACGTGGCACATTCGGCGGCGACTAACGGCACGGTCACGATTGCAACTCTTTGCCGAGAGTGGCTCCCGGCAAAGATTTAGTCCCACCTCGCCTGCCGACTAGCAAAATGACATGATTAAATAGTTCAATAGTCCAACCGCAGTAAGCTTCGGTCTTCTCTCATTACTAAGAGTCCATACAGTCACTATGAATCTTCTAGTGGCTGTTACCCGAGAGTGGCTCTCAGTAAACGAGCAGTTGCCGAGAGTGGCTCTCGGTAAAGATAAGACCACCATCAAAGTTTAGTCCCACCTCGCCTACAGACAAGCAACAAGACCTGTTTAAATATAAATAGTGGGATAGTCCAGATGCAGTAAGCTTCGGTATTCATTACACTCTTGTTAAGGAGATGGACTATTTGTGATGTCGTAGGATTGCTCGGGATTTGGCACGGTGTCATCATAGGGCCTCTGTAGGGTGTGGTTTTTTAAAAGTTTGGACGTGTTTCGAGTAAGCCTCCTCTGAGGCCGCTTGTAAACCATACCGCCTCCGAGCTAGTATCTGGGTATCGAGAGGGAACGTGTACGGTTTGTGCAGGACGTGCTGGTCTTGTTGCTCCGTTGGCCTCGAAACTTCTCATGCTCTAAGAGGGGGCAACCGCATGGCACATGAAATTTATTGCTCTGCTAGGGTTTCATCGTCGGAAATTGCAGATCAGCAAGGTGGCACATGAAATCATGCCGGGTAGCGGCATGGGGAATCATTTGTGATGTCCTTGTGTCATGCCTATGCCTTGCACAGAGATGAGAGTTGTTCTTGGAGAAAGAAAATCGTCTTTTGCTGATGGCGGTTGATCTGTGCGAGTTTGTCGTGTGATATACATTTTTCACGCACGATGGACTCGCCCAGCTCGACCATCACCAAAAGTCGAAATATCCGTGAGATAGTATCCGTCATGATTAATTTGCTTAGAAGTAATCTTTGATATTTGATTCTTATGCTATTTTTCATTGTGTGATGAAAGGTGTTAGCACGGATCGATTTCGTGGCAGGCTTGTTGAGGACCGCTTGGCGGCGCTCATTGAGAAGCACCCGCAGCTGATCCTAATAAAGTATTTTGAGGATCTGGCCAAGAAGAATCCCCCAACCAAAGAGAAGAAGGCCCCACCACGTAAGGAGTGTGACGACTCGATGCCATTGAGTCCACAAACATACATTCCCGACGACACTTGGTCCTCCACCATGGGGGATGCCCCGAAGTGCTCTGACTCCACGATCACCAGTTTCACGGACTACACCTCTGAGTAGTCCACCTAGATAGTTTGGTGTTGATTTAGTGATATAGTCATGTAGGTGCTGATATGGACTTCTTAGATTGCCACTTGCGATGCTTTTGATTGTATGAGTGATGAACGCTTACGTGGATTATGTATGATGTGCTATTTTTAAACTTGCATTATTTCTCTACCTTTTTTTCTCTATCTTTGTAGATGAAGTGGTATGCAGTGTACAGAGATAGATGTCCAGGAGTCTACAATTCATGGTTTGAATGCAATGACAAGTGATTTACTATGAAGGCAGCTCCCACGACTCGTTCAATAGCAGAGAGGAGGCGGAGTATCATTACAATCAGTATGTGCTTAAGCATAAGAGAAAATCTCAATTAGTGGATTCAGTGGATGGGTTGACTTGATGTACTAGCCAGAAACAGCTTATCGGTTTTAGTGGATGGAAGAACTTGATAATTCTCTTTCAGTTTCTGATAATTGTGGTGTTGCTGACCACTTTATTGTTTAGTAAGTAGGCATTTATACTAAAGAGCTACCTTGTGATCTCAAAAGAAGTTCTTGTGAACTATTTTAGGTAATGGTTATGTGAGTTTGTTGTTAGACACTGACACTTGAAATGCATGTTTGTGTTATATATATTTTTGTTGTTATATATATATATATATATATATATATATATATATATATATATATATATAAAGTGGCATTTGCTGGCGGTTGGTTGTGGCATCTTTGTCGAGAGCCGCTCTCACCAAAGAGATGACGGAACCAACCGACGTGAGAGTCACTTTATATTGCCTGATGGTACTCGTGTTTTGGCTCTCAGCAAATTCCTATTTGCCGGAGAGGTGTACGCCGGGTGGCCTTTGCCGAGTACAGCACTCGGCAAAGGGTTTACCGGTGGGTTTGGGCCCTTTGCCGAGTGTTCGTGGCACTTGGCGTATAACTCCCAGTAGTGTATGTTCTTGTTGTTGTTGGTATGACCTTTCAAGGAAATGGTAAAACTTTTAGAGTTACGCGCCCAAGTTCTCACATAGTTTGACCCCACCAGATCAATTAGCGCGCAAGGCACGGGTTGCGTCAGGAGAAAGCCTAACTTTCGGCTCCTTCATCTTCACTGCGGACAGGACAGGCCGGATCGACATCAACCCACCAGCCTTCCTTTCCCACACCGTCTTCTTTGGCACTGGCATTCATCATTGACCGCCACGGTGGCATTCCTCGTTGACCGTGTTACTCAGCAAACAACAACCATTAATCTGCAGCATTTTTCATGCTCATCTCTTTCACGGTTGTTGGATGAGCTCGCTAGGTGGTTGCGTAATCAAATAAACTAATGAAACATGTTTCTGCATTATGGGCGAAGCATAGTTGCGATTGAGAGACAATCCCTCAAAAATAAATTAAGGAACACAATCATACTTATATGTGAGGGCATGGTAACAAAAGACTAACGATGAAACTGAATTAATATTAGATTTGTATATATAAAAAACAGAAATAAAATTGAGTAGACTAGAAAACTAAAGGTTCAAAAGTTATTACACAGAGGATGTATTTTGTAGGAGTAATACCAAAGAACAAAAGGGTCGTGGCTTCAGGTTTGAAATAGCAGTCGTGAGGACACTTCTGGCCGAGAATGAAAACACCAAGGACCTTTCTATAAGAAGCGCAGTGGAAAACTGCACGTGAGGGGCTAGAAAAGAAGGCTCCAGGGACCTGCGCGCGAAATCTCAAACACTTCTGGCAGAAAATGAAAACACCAAGGAACTTTGTGTAAGAAGCGCAGTGGAAAACTGCACGTGAGGGGCTAGAAAAGAAGGCCTCCGGGGACCCGCGCGCGAAATGTTAAAAAAATTTGGACCATTTCTCGATTTGTGCGTGTCATCCTTGCGCAGGGGCCATGCTAATCTTCTCTGTATCGTTCCAATTTTATCGGATGTATCTCTCCTCGGCTGGCCGATGTGGGACTAAACAAACTAGCCTCTGTTTTACTCCCCGCGCTGTCCAGCCGGGAGCCATCCGACGCGCGGTGGGCCGCAAGCAGTGGGCTGGGTATCTCTTGGTGTGGCCCAAAATAATGGAAGAGAATAATGGGCCTTCGTGTTTTCTGAGTGAACAATGAGCCTGGTATTTTTTTTAGATTGAGCCTTGGTGTTATGTTGAGCCGACGTGATAATGCGTGTATTGTTCGTAGTTCAAACATGTAGTACGAGATGTAGTAGTTGGCTAGGTGGACCCTGGTATCCCCAACCCACCAGGGTTCAAATCCTGGTGCTCGCATTATTCCTGGATTTATTTCAGGATTTCCGGCGATGCGCTTTCAGTGGGAGGAGACGTTCCCGTCGACGACGAGGCGCCTACGGTGACTTCGTAAATTTCAAGATGATATGCCGGCTTAGTCTCTCGGAGGTGCTCATAGGGGTAGGGTGTGCGTGTGTGCGTTCATAGGGGTGAGTGTATGCGCGTGTATATGAGCGCTTGTATCTGTACTGATGCTCAAAAAAAAATGAAACAAAAATATATCTATGGTCTCGTCAGTCAGTCAAAATTTTAGCACCAACCGAAATCACTGCAATCCAGTGAATTTCAGTGATTTCAGTTTCCATTTCAGCCAAATGACCGAAATATTCACTTGAATTCAATTAAAAAATTGAAAAAAATTAAAAATATTTTGAAAAATATTGGAATTGTTGTGCTATACTGAAATTGCTGAAATATTTTGGCCGAAACGTAATATTTCAGTGTCTACTGAAATTACTGAAATTCAGTGAATTTTACCGAAATCTCACTGAAAGT
The DNA here is from genome assembly GCF_018294505.1 of Triticum aestivum. NCBI lineage: Eukaryota > Viridiplantae > Streptophyta > Magnoliopsida > Poales > Poaceae > Triticum > Triticum aestivum. Next base: position 691,263,413 of record NC_057807.1, on the reverse strand, counting down.
GAAAACCATGGTCCCGGGCCATGAAATTCGACTTCTTACTATGTGATGATGATGAATAGGCCGTTTGGCATATTTCTGGAAATAATCACCGTTTTCTCGTGTAAATAGTCGCCGTTTGGAGGCTTTTTTGTTGTTGCTGGTGATGGTGGTGAATTTGGAATGTGACTGGTCAGGTCTGCCCTTCCCCGGCACGGACGAACTTGGCATGTCTCACTCTGTAGTGGTCATTGTTTCATGGACATACAAAATTCATGGGTCATGATTTTGGCTGCAGTTCCTTTTACCATTTGTGATGATAAATGCATAGCACTACGTCTGAGGTTTTCATTCTGAAGAGGAAGAAGAGGCCTGCGGTCACGCGTCGGTCGCTCTCTTTCACTCCTTTTTATCCGTTTATAAGCTTCGTTATTCTATTCGGAGCGAATTCATGGCAAATTGTCGGGATTTTTGGCAGAGATTTGTAAAAGGAGAGGCCGAAGCACGTATGCAGTGACGCACGGGGTTGAGGGGGTGGAGCGGCAGTATTTATACGGGGTATGTCTGGAGTTGTTTTGAAGGCGAAAAAACAGTCGGCTCTGTCTGTGCATCTGTTATTATTACTGTAGCCAGTTTCAGTTAAGGTAGAATGGCGTCGACGGCCGTGGCGGACGCGAACGGCGGGGGATTCGGGGTCGGGGCCGCCGGAGTGGGGCAGGTCCTCGACGGCTCCAACCCGGCCATCGTCCGGCTCCGGCAGCTCGTCGACGGGCCCCAGTCCTCAGGTGCTGCTGCTGGCACGTACGCTTACTCGGCATGCAAGGAGCAATCCACTGTCTGTATATCTGCTATTATTCGACTGAAATAGTTGTGTTGCAGAGGGGTGGAGGCGGTGCTGGGAGCAGGGCGTGACGCCGTGGGACCTGGGCCAGCCCACGCCGGCCGTCGTCAAGCTGGTGCAGTCCGGCACCCTCCCCGCCGGCGGCGCCACCGTGCTCGTCCCGGGATGCGGCGGGGTACGTACTAGTAGTACACGCTCTACTTACTCATGTTGAGAGATGTACTAGTAAATGAGATTGGTTTGCACCGGCAATCTCATGCACGCGCTCTGGAGCTGCAGGGGTACGACGCGGTGGCCCTGTCCGGCGGCGGGCGCTCCGTGGTGGGCCTCGACGTCTGCGACGCCGTCATCCAGAGGGCCAGGCAGCGGTCGTCCGCGTCGGACGTGGCCTTCGTCAGCGCCGACTTCTTCACCTGGGCGGCGCCGGAGCCCTTCCATCTCATCTTGGACTACACGTACACACTCTCTTCTACTGCTAATGAAAAATTATACGATTACTTTTAGTGACACTAACTAATGATTTCTTGGTTCATTTTCTCCTGTTGAATTAATAATATTTGTCAGATTCTTCTGCGCCCTTGACCCGTCGGTGAGGCCGGCGTGGGCGGCGAGGATGGAGGAGCTGCTGCGGCCGGACGGAGAGCTCATCACCCTCATGTACCTGGTAATCACCCACTAATCCTACCACTAAGAGCATATATATATATATATATATATATATATATATATATATATATATATATATATATACCAGTGCTACTAATCATCAGACACTTAATGATCATGCATGGATGCATTTCAGCCCCAAGACCAGGACTCGGGGCCACCGTACAACACCACAGTGCTCGAGTAAGCATCACATCCCTCCTAATTTTCACTTACGAAAATAATTCATCAGTGTTGAGAGAGACAGAAATGCCAATTCTTCATTTCACCGTCTCTTGTCACGTATGCAGCTACGAGGAGGTGCTCAACCCCCTGGGCTTCGTCATCGAGTCGATCGAAGACAACGATGTTGCAGTCGAGCCACGCAAGGTATTTAGACAAATCTAAGGCAAGAGTTTTGGGACGGAGGGAGTAGCATACGTAGTAACAGTTACAGGCTGTAGAAAACAGTATGTTAGTTTCAGTCAGTTAGTTCAAAACATGTCCAGTAGATTTGTCAGGTAACTAACTCCAGGTGGCAATTTAACTACTTTCAGGGGCTGGAGAAGATCGCAAGGTGGAAGAAGACGGCAGCTGGAGCCGAAACGTCCACAACAGACAAGCCCTCTGATAATCTATAGTTTCCTTGAATGATTAATTTTAAGGGTTTTTTTTCCCTTAAAAGGTTACAGTGGAGAGGCATGGCATGACATGCAAAACATATCGATGCACACAACACTTTTTATTATAATTATTTGTAAGGTCAATGTATGGTTGTCATGTTAATGGCACATTTTAAAACAATACGCGTGTGCTTATTTCTCTTAGTAAATATCCTTCATCGATCGTGGATCATGTGGCTCAGTCATGAAATTTATGAATTGCTCTCAAACATTGCTAGCTTGTGGTTAGGGAAACAGATATCCGAGTAATGGTTTTGCAAAGTTGCTGTTCACACAAGTAGGGCACACATCACACAGAAGCTAACCTCACGAAACTGGGCTACTCGCACATGTAATCCGCATCATTATTGACGTTGTCTTCTGGAAGTAACCAAGTCAAAAGGCCGTCAAAAGTTTCTCTCTTGAGCCTCTGGGATGAATACTCAACAATCATGTGCCACAACTCGCCGACAGTCCATCCGTGGCGTAATACCCACTGCATCACCTGTAACAGCAGAATGATGCAAAAAATTATAAGGTGAAGAGAACATAAAAGGGGAATCTGACAGCATGGGATCACGGACGACTCGATTCGGTGGAGAAAAGAAAAAGGAGGGTCCCTGCCTCCATCTAGAACCATTGGTTCATCCATCATATCTAGTTTTAGGCTTTAGTGTGCAAATAAGTCACTCCCTCCTCCTTTCCGGTTTATTAGGCTCATCTTAGAAATCACAGCAACTTCAATCATTGGTTGATTTCACACTGGAAACCAAAATTTAACAGAATTTGATGTAGGATTGCTATATTTGCCTATTCCCAACACAATTCAGTGAGTGGCCGTGGAACCATGAACATGACTAGAGAGGCAAAACTACTACAACTTCGAAACCCAGCTAAATTTTATTCGTTCTACTTCCGTGCATAACTGCATACGCAAAAAAAAATATGTGAAAAGGCTTTCATAGTATTGTGGTACCTCTTCTAGTCTTCTAAGTGACGCATCCTCAAAAGTATAGTAATTAACAAAAAGTCGGTGCGCCTGCAAAATAAGAACAGCCAAGTATATTTGATCACTCCAACAATGTTCATAGTTGAATTTACCGGTATAGACATTTAACCTTCTTTAAAAAAAAGGTATAGATATTTAACTGGGAACAAACAGATGAACTCCTATTCCTGAAAATTCCATTGTGTAATAACATTTTTCCTGTACCTGTGATGCAGCAAGCCACTGAATCATGCTCTTAATTTCAGGGTTTCCACCAAAAGCCCCACAACCCCAGTTTCCGGTTGAAACTCCTATACAGTCAACTGAGTTGACACTTGGATGATTATCCTTGGAATTAGAATCCTGGAACCATGTGTTAAAAGTCAAAAAAATGATCAAAAGTTCAGAACATATAGACACCACCTTCTAATGGCGTGCATGTATTTTAGGTCACTACTTATCATGTTAGACCTCATTTAAAATTATATACACATGCAGCAGAAGTTCATTCCGACAGTTTATTACTAAAATAAATGATAGGGGCAAATACATGCTATCAAGTCATTTTCTGAATCTTAGCAGAGATGGAGATGTTAGACGATGTTTGGCACTTGTGTTCGAAATTAGGTAATTCGTAGAAGGATTCAATTAACAGCAACTTCATGACTCGTTAGGTAAACACCTGCAAAGGCTTCACATCGAACTGATGCTTTGATTGATCCAAAAAACCAACAAATGCTTTGTTCACTTCCCTGCAGAGATGTAGTACCGATGAAAACGAATTAGGAAAACAAATACAACTATACAACTATATTTCGTTTACGAAGGATAGCGACCACAACAAGCTACCAATAAATTATGAAATACTGTCATACATTGAAGTGAAACAAGAACAAGACATACCTTAAAAGACCACTAGTTTCATACTGTAACTTAGTTGGACAGTCCAAGGCATCAATTGCTACAATCCTAGTTTTTCGTCGACCCATTGCATCAAGGGGCTTCGTATCTAAATAATCACCGACAAAGCGGAATGAGGAGCCATACCTGTAAGAAGCAAATGAAGTGTCCATTTACAATGTAAAAATCATCCAGTATTGTGGAGATGCCATAGCTAATTAGTATTGCTGGACTTTTTCTTTTCATTTATGAACTAAATCAAGCGAAGGGTGGAAAGATTTAAACTAACCCCATATACTGTGAGAACCTTTCCGCACCGACAATTTCTATAGCCTCATTATCTTCCATTGAGGCCATGAAGAGCATGCCTACAATCAGTTCTGGGTTTATCATGAAACGGATCTCTTCCTGTACCATAGAAGAAATATAGCATCTATAAGAGAACCATAAAAACCTTGCATCATTGTAAATTATCTTAACTAATCAACTTGCACAACATCAAGATGTGCTATCCAGCAGAATGATGACAAAGCATGAAGGTACTTCAATTCGCATCAGACACCCATGAAGTCAAAACTGGTCTTAAGATAGTGACTGTGGCACAACAATAATTTTCCATGTAGCATAGAAGATGATGGATAAGTGACGTACAATTCATACAAAACGAATGTAGGAATATATTCTAAAACTAGTGCTAAACAAATAACGCCTCATAATTAATGCAATCCATGGAATGGATAAGTGACGTACAATTCATACAAAACGAATGTAGGAATATATTCTAAAACTAGTGCTAAACAAATAACGCCTCATAATTAATGCAATCCATGGAACATTGACGAGGTAATCTACTAATCAGGAAAAAGAGACCTGCACACAGCCCCTGGAAAGTGCACCTCCTCCCAGATATTTATTAGCAAAGTCAACCTCGAGGGCTTCTTCTTCCTCATCTTCGATCAAACCCGAGGAAATTACCTACTAATGAAAAGAAAACAAACAATCAGCAGACTCCATAATAATTGTAAAGACCATGAGGCATTTTGATAACATTATGATAAAAGATAGCCCTAGCTGTTCCTAATATGTACTCCAGTGTCACAGAGTTATCTATTCCTACTAGCCTTATTTCCATTATCATGCCATACCAGGATATAGATAATTTCTCATCCCGCATAGAAATGTTGAGGACACATGATGGAGAACAAACAGATAACATAAAAAAAGACCCAACACATTTACTTTTCCACTGTGTCCAAAGCATGCCTGCCTGGTGATGCTAATTTGCAAACAAACGGTTATTCTAAATAGACCTTCATAGAATGACAGAAAATAACAAAATTCAATAAAATAGTCATGGCAAATTTGCTCAGTACTCCTAAGATCTCATTACAGGAAACTACTCGCATCTAATTGAATACACCTTCACCCTTATGGTTTAGCTGTGATATTTTCTTGACACTTGAAAAAAAAAACCACAGGCATGTACAATGAGCAAGTTGAACTTCATGTACCATACACCAGTTGCCTGTTTCGAGTTCCCAAATCCCAAAATGACCCCACATGTCTGAGATGGGAAAATGTCGTTTCCAAGGATGCCTAGGGCAATGATTATAGGCCAAAATATGACTGGAAATGTGAAATATGAAGACAAGTAGCTGTTCTGTGTTGTTACAAGACCGGATTGTCGTCTTGATATTGCTTGAGCAGCTAAATCTCAGCTACCTGGTTGTTAATAGATACCAATTAATCAATTTCATGCAAGCTATGTCACATCATGTAAAGAGGAATATGGTCTGAAACAATGCTGGCTACAAGTTCAGCTTTGATTTAACCAACATGGGTGAACCCAACTAACTTGCGCACTATATAATTTCAGAGGAGCCCTGCAGAAGGACTAAGACTGAGAATATGAAGCCACTTACCCGGAATGGACAGAGGGGCACGCTAGATTTCATCCAGGCATCGTTGTCAGGGTAGGTAACACCACCGGAGAGGGAGCCGCGCGGAAGAACCTTGCGCTCAAACGACACAAAACCGGCAGGCATCGACGCGGTCACCCTCTCGAAATAGTGAGCAATGCACCTCACTTTGTGCTCCTGGCTTTGCCTCGCATTGTTAGTCAGTGCCCTGCCAAACCATACAGGCATAGGAGATCAGTAAGAACAGCTAGTCAATTTGACACTACAAGGTTTAATTAAACCCTAGGATGCCCAAATGAGCCGAAACTGATGGCATACGAGAACAAGGCGTCGAAATTGATGGCCGGGAGGCGGGCCTCGCCGCGGCCGGCGGTGGGGAACAGGCAGAAGAGCGCGCAGGCGAGCAGCGCGGCGGCGAGCTCCTGGCCGAGGAGCACGAAGCCCGCGTCCTGGGGCCCCAGGAGGCGGAGCCCGGTCGCGGCCCGGGCGCCGGCGTAGTGGGCCTCGAGCAGCGCGGGGAGGCGGAGGAGGAGGCGCGCGAGGCGGGGGAGCACGTCGGAGAACCAGTCCCGCGCGTGCGCCCGCGAGAGGAGGTCGTCGAAGAAGAGCGCGTAGCCCTCGGCGGCGCGCGCGGGGAGCGCCCGGAGGGCGAGGGCCTGGCGGAGGTCGCTGAGCGCGTCGGCGAGCACGTCGCCGGATGTGACCCGGCTCACGTCGGGGCCGAGGGACAGCGCCCTCAGCTGCTCCTGCGCCGCCGCCGGCCAGAACAGCGCCCCGCCGCGCAGCACCACCGGCAGCTGCGGCAGGATCGATCGCAGGTCGCCGCGCGCCTCCATCTCCATCGCTGCTGCTGCTCCCTCTCTCTCTCTACAGCTTTCCCTTCTCTCTCTAGCTTCGTTTGCGTCGCCGTTGGGCCTGAATGTGTATTCTTTTGTTGGGCCCACTACGGGCTCGTCTCGGCCCACGTGAGCAGAGCGGCCCAATTGCGACGCTGGGCTGAAGCTTATCCATTTCCAGCTCGTTGCTTCCTCTCTGCGGCTCCAAGCTCTTTGCCATGGGAGTGGACACGGCCGAGCAATGGCCGCCAAGCTCCTCCCGGCGACGCCAAGCCCGCCGCCGCGCCGCGGCCTCCGGCGCGAGACGGCGGAGGTGGTGCGCGACTGCAAGCAGCTGGACGGGCTCATGAAGGCCGGCAGGGTGGCGGACGCCCTGGACCTGTTCGACCGGATGCCGCGCAAGAACGTCGTGGCGTGGACCTCGGCCGTGTCCGGGCTGACACGCAACGGCCGCCCGGAGGCCGCTGTCGAGATGTTCGCGGACATGGTGGGGTCCGGCGTCGCGCCGAACGACTTCGCCTGCAACGCGGCGCTGGCGGCGTGCGCGGCCGCGGGCCCGGGCGCGCTCCGCGCCGGGGAGCAGCTGCACTCGCTCGCCGTGCGTGCGGGGCTCGCCGGGGACGCGTGGGTCGGGAGCTGCCTGGTCGAGCTCTACGCGCGGTGCGGCTCCACGCGCGCGGCCGAGCTCGTGCTGGCCCGGATGGACTCGCCGGACGTCGTGGCGTACACCTCGCTCGTCTCGGCGCTCTGCCGGAGCGGCGAGTTCGGGCAGGCGGTGGAGGCGCTCGGCCAGATGGTGGTGCGGGGGGTGGAGCCGAACGAGCACACGGTGACGAGCATCCTGGCCGCGGCGTGCTGCCCGCTGGTTCTCGGCGTGCAGATACATGGCTACATGATCAAGGCGATGGGCTCGTCACAGAGCGTCTACGCGTCGAGCGCGCTGATCGATTTCTACTCGAGAAATGGCGAGTTCGACATGGCGAGGACGGTCTTCGACAACCTCCAGTGCAAGAACGTGGTCACCTGGTGCACCATGATGCAGCTGCACGTCAGAGATGGAAGGCCGGAGGATGCACTGCAGCTGTTCGACGAAATGATCTCGGAGGGCATTGTCGATCCAAACGAGTTTGCATTCTCGATCGCTCTTGGTGCCTGTGAGTCCATCGCTCTGGGGAGTCAGCTTCACTCTTTGGCCATCAAGCATGACCTGGCGAGTGATCTCCGGGTGTCCAATGCCCTGCTCTCCATGTATGGCAGGAGCGGCCTCGTCGAAGAGCTCGAGGCCGTGCTCCGTGGCATCGAGGACCCAGACATTGTCAGCTGGACAGCAGCAATCTCTGCATACTTTCAGAACGGCCATGGTGAGAAGGCCATAGCACTGCTCGCCCAGATGCACTCACAAGGTCTCATGCCAAACGACTACGCCTTCTCCAGCGTGCTAAGCTCCTGCGCAGACCTGGCATTGCTGGACCAAGGGAGGCAGTTCCATTGCCTGGCCCTGAAGCTAGGGTGCGACATGAAGACCTGCACCGGGAACGCGCTGATCAACATGTACTCCAAGTGCGGCCAGATCGTGCCAGCGAGGCTTGCGTTCGACGTCATGGATCACCGTGATGTGACGTCCTGGAACTCGCTGATCCACGGGTACGCGCAGCACGGTGAGGTGGACATGGCTTTGAAGGCGTTCAGCGAGATGTGTCCCAATGGCGGTGAGCCCAATGAGTCGACGCTCCTGGGAATCCTAGCAGCTTGCAACCACGCCGGGCTGGTGGACGAAGGTGTGGCATTCTTCAGATCAGCAATGGCCGGCCGGTATGGCGCCTTCCTGACACCCTCACACTATGCCTGCGTGGTCGACATGCTGGGCCGAAGTGGCAGGTTCGACGACGCGCTCTGCCTGATCGAGGAGATGCCTTTTGAGCCCGGCATTCTAGTGTGGAAGACGCTGTTGGCGTCATGCAGGCTGCACGGCAACCTGGAGACGGGGAGGATCGCCGCCGAGAAGCTCGTGGAGCTCTCGGACCAGGACTCGGCGAGCTACGTGCTGATGTCTGGCATCCACGCGATGCACGGGGAGTGGCGTGACGCCGCCGTGGTGCGGCGGAGGATGGACGATGCCGGGGTGAGAAAGGAGGCCGGGCGCAGCTGGGTGGAGGTCAGGAACGTGGTACATGCCTTCGTCGCCCGGGACGGGTCTCACCCGGACTCGCCGTCCATCTACCGGACGCTCCAGGGATTATCTGATGCCATGCGAGATACAGCCTACAACGGAGATGTTGAATTCTTCGATGTACATATGCAGATATAGATGTGAAAAAATTAGTGCATATCACTGTTCTGTCAAGGTAACTGGGTCTTTGTTCTTTTCAAATTGCCACTTGCATTACACTGTTCTTTGTAGCTACTGGTATAAGCTTACAAATATGTGAATGATAGGTGCTGTATGCTATGTAGGCATGCAGCAATATCAAATTATCAATAGCATATTGTTTTCAGTATGTAACAATTAAAATGTGCTGCAGAAAGTTGATTAAAACACTTTTCAGTGTGACATCGACGATTGCTATGCTTTAGTTTTATTTACTTACCCTATTTGGCATTAGACTCGCTAGTAAACTGGGTTTATAAGTTCCAAGGAACCATCCTGTATTTTGATATTCTTAGACTGTATGCAGGTGTGGCTGTAGCATGCCTTCTCAAGTACTCCAGGTGTGGCACTACACTAACTAATCACATGAACATAACAGACACATAGCTACGAGTTACACTAACAGTTTGGACTGTGACTTAAAAGATTGCCTCGGAACGTCAACCAAATGAGCTAATTTCTCTAGATAGCTGAAGTGAATGAGGGAAGAAGCTTGTCTTCTCCGAGGAGAGAATTTTCTTTACAAGTTCTCAAGAAGATTGGTGATACATATGATGGATTTGTCAGTTCAGTGTTCCACTATGGTGCATTGGTTCACTTGTGATTTCCTGATGCCACTGGCCATACCTTTGGTCATTTTTGTTGTAAATATTCCAGAGTTTGACATTAAAAACGCCTAAACACGAAGTTACTGATCTTGTACATACCTCTGAGCAGTGGCGGAGCTAGCAGAAAATCGCTGGGGGGGTGAAACACAAATCATCAGTGTTTTTTTTTTGGGGGGGGGGGGGGGGGGGGGGGGGGCAAATGCTACAAAAGTTCTAGTCTAAGTCTTCCTAAAAAAACAATATTTTCAGAAATTGATCCAAGGGGGCAGCGCCCCCCCCCCCCCCCCCCAACATAGCTCCGCCACTGCCTCTGACGTATCTTGGTATCTTGTCCAAGATTTTGTAAATGAAGGTGATATCATCAAGATCATATTGATATGTAAGTATCTTCTACTACATATCTCTGAAGTCTCTTGGTATCTACGTGACCAAATTTTGAATTTTTGGTGTAGAACATTTTGTAGATTCTACCAACGAGAAGTAGTATATGCAATTTCAAGTGCACACCTAGTTTGTCGGGCCTGAAAGTATGAGCATCCTCACCCCAAACGCCCGGGTCCCGCCCGATGGCCCAGGCGTTCACCATGACGGACATTGCTGCTGGGATCTGGTACCCGTCAAGGAGCCGCACCCTGTCCATGGACAGGTGCGGCCCGAGCAGGGGCGCTGGAGTATGGAGAAGATGGAGTGCGGTACACGGCTCCCGTGCGACACGTGATCTCTCTGCGACACGCGACTCCGATGCGACTTCGTACCAAATCTCGGTACGGCGCTGCTGATTTTCCGGTCGGGTTCGATTCGCCGGCGAGGGCGGCGTTTGGAGCTCGTCGACGCGGATGGGGTGGTGGTGGATGCACGGAGCTGGCGCGACGACGCAGGGTTCCAGATGGGCCAGATGGTGGTCTTCTCTTGCCATCTGGCGCGGCTCGAGGCGGCTGACCGGTGGGGCGACTCCGGGGCGGTTACCGAGGTGAGTAATGGCGAGAGGGGGGAGCAAGGTTATTAGGCCGACGCATCGGCTCTCCACCACTTCCTCCCTCACAGTTCCTATCCAAAAAAACCACTGCGACTCGCCGCTCCAAGGGTTAGGGTTTGATGACGACGCGCGAGCAGCAGATGTGGGCGCTGTCCGCCGGCGACGAGGTGCTGATGGGGAGATTGAAGGAGATAGATCGATGGTTTCCAACGGCGAAGGCACTCATATTTGAAAAGAAAAGGATAAATGATCCTTTCTATATAATCAAACTAATAAGCCGGTGGTTGATTGACTGGTCCATCTTGCAGACAAAGGAGCGGCCAAGAAAAATGCTGGAGCTGGGAGCAAGAGTGCTAGAACGGGCAGCAAGTGAGGTGTACACTGCTGGGCAAGGCTGGAGGATCAACGTGGCAAGGCTCCTATGATGACGTCCTGCTGTTGTGACCTCTTCGCGCTGTTGCTGCTGTTCTTAGTCCTTTTGCTTCTACCAGTTCCTGTCTCATGTAATGATAACCTTGCTATGTTATACCCCAGTCTGTTGGGGTCTGGAGTCTATCGGCCTGTGTTGGCCTTTTGCTGGGTTTCTGGTGATTAGAGTCGGTTGGTAGTTTCTTAGGTTTGTTATAAATGCCGGTTACTCTGTTAGTTTGGTTTGTTTTCAGTAATGAGCCCTTCTTTGATCAAAAAAAAAATGCTGTGGCATTTATACAACATGCGGAGCTTTCAAGCGTTAGATGAATAAAATCAAATTAATCTTATTCAGGCATGCACTCCATTGTCGCTGATAAGGGAAATCAGGAAGCACTGGGTTTCTCTATCTTGAACCAGAAAATCATGTTAAATGATTTGACATGCTTGCATTCCATACACAGACAGGGAGAAATCACGGTAGCTTTACAGTCAGGCAACCGGAGGAAGATCCTCTACTGGAGTCATTGGACGAAATTATTCCTTTGGTTAGTTGTTGAATAAAACTGTGTCCCAGTGGTGAGTTATCAGCTACTCCAGTTGATAACAATCATGTTATCAGCTACTCCGGAGTTATCAGCTACTGAAGTTTAATCGGAGTACTATGTTCTTGTAAAAGTGGACTCATGTAACAATCATGTTTTGTAGGGAACTGATATACCACCTGATGCTCAGATCAGATTATCACCTACAGAAAAGAAGTTGAACTTCTTTCAGTACTTGATGACGTATGTAATGAACTTTTTACAAGAGGAAGGCATGGTGAACACTTTCGGACAGGTATATACTACTCCCTCCGTCCCAAATTAAGTGTCTCAACCTTAGTACAACTTTGCACTAAAGTTAGTACAAAGTTGAGACACTTATTTTGGGACGGAGGCAGTACTACTTGCATCTGCTTGAACACTTTCGGACAGGTATATACTACTACTTGCATCTGTTTGAACTTATATCTTATTTGGATTTAGAACAATATACTAAGTACCGCTTCAGCCTCGCGTGTTTCAGGACATGCCCCCGATCACATTACGAACCTGATTCGTCCTTATCGTATGTACGGAACTCACGTGCGCATGAGCTTCTCCGCATGGAATCGGGCGCACCCACCAATTTGTTGCAGGTGATTTTCGAGGTATGGCTGGAAATGTTGTGCTACGCTGCCAGCCGCTGCAGCAGAGATTCCCATGCCAAGCACCTCAGCAGGGCACCGGACGGGCGACGTGCCGTCTGGGCATTCTTATGGAGGTGCCCTGCTCCTCCAAAGGTGCGTGTGTTTGGTTGGCGTGTTGTGACGAACTCGTTAGCTACTTGGGCGAACAAGTTTGATCGCCATATGGAGACATCTGACGTGTGCCCCTTGTGTGGTCTCGAACGAGAGGACACCTTTCATGTCTTCTGCAGGTGCCCGTCTGCAGTCGAGCTGTGACGAGCAATGGCGCAGGTCTGGAGCATCCCGGACATCCGTACGATGCGCAACACAGGACCAGAATGGCTCTTAAATGTCCTTGCTGATCTGAATGAAGGAGATCGTCTACGGGTGTTGATGGTGATGTGGAGGTCCTGGCACGTACGAAATGAGATCACACATGCAAAGCCGGCACCCCCTGTCGAGGCCTCGAGGAGATTCTTGCAAAGCTATGTAAATTCTCTGCTAGGCATGAACCAGTACCCGGCAGCAGACTTGGTGAAAGGCAAGATGGCGGTCATGGATGAAGGTATTGCAGCGCCCATATCATCACATGTGAAGTCCTCACACCCAGCGACCAGGAAATGGCAAGTACCACCTGAGAATTGGGCTAAGCTAAATGTGGATGGTTCCTTCTCCACTGCAAATGGGAGGGCTGGTGCTGAAATGGTATTGCGTGGCCATGATGGTTCTATCATTTTTTCTGCCTGCCGGTCCCTATGGTCCTGCCCGGACGTTTTGCATGCCGAGCTGGCCGGATGCATGGAAGGCCTAGCCCTAGCTCATCAATGGACTAACCTACCGATAATAGTTGAGTGTGACAGCTTGCTGGCTGTGCAGATGGTGAACTCAAAGGATCAGGATCGGTCTCAGTACGCCATGGTGGTGCAAGAAATAAAGAGACTCATGGGTGAAAGGGAGTGTATCATTATGCATATTAGTCGAGAGCAGAATAATGTTAGTCATTTTTTAGCGAACTTTGGTAGGACTAAGGATCGCATTGTTGTTTGGATCCAGTCCGGGCCGGACAAAATCCCTAATATGTGTAGGGATGAACTGATTTGCTCTTGATTAATACACCCTTTTTACCCCCGCAAAAAAAAAAGTGGTGGAGACTGCTATTCATCTTATTTTTGTTCGATTGCTCATGTGTTCAAAATTGTTGGAATGTTCATTTATTCAAGTTGTTGGAATTCCATCATACTACCTGCCAAGCACAGAGGTATATAAATATCTCCCTCTTTGATGAAGTCAGCTTAGTCATTCAAATTCTTGCTAGAAACATTTCCATGTACATCATAATCATGGGATGTTCGATCACATGGATGCAAAGAAATGGGCAGATTTTCAAAAATGAAACCCCTGGGCCTATCTTCTGGACACACTTTCTCAAGCAACATCTTCTGCCAATAGGGCACAGGTTGAAGAACAAAACTGACAATTCTAGGACATCAACTGTAGGAGGGAAAATATCTGGAGCAGGTTTCAAAGATATCTGCTTGCCTGGCGAAAAACATAAAAATGTAGGAGTAATCACTAGGGAATAATAAAAATCATGCCAGCAAAAAGACGTCTCGAACATATGAATTCGAAACCATTTCTCCAAATACATTGCAACAGATTTCGTTAAGACATATCAGTGCGAATATGCAACAGAGAAAGTCAAAATCTGACAGGAGACCAGTACCTCTCGGTATTGATGCTCACAGCTCATGGATTGTTTTAGATAAAGGTTGAGTCAAATGCAACTACAACAATGGGTCCATAGCTCAGTGTTAGAGCAATTGACTGCAGATCAATAGGTCACCGGTTCGAACCCGGTTGGGCCCTTTTGTATTTTTCTTTCTATTTTTATCTTCTTTTTCAACTACTGTCACACTTTCTTCGCAAGTATTTACTCTTCTTTTTCAACATATCTAGCTTTATTCCTTTTCATGCCTTATGTATTTTTTGGCATGTCGATTCTTCTTTCATGGGATTGTTATGCTTACATTAGTTGGTTACCGCTGTTTGAATAGTTCTCAATTACTTCAAAATTATGGCAGATATGTATTATATTCTGTGGACAATGATAGACTGATATACGTATTTTTAGACACGTAGGAAGAACATTTCTCCAATTAGGCCCTTTTAAAAGAATCTAAGAATGGTTTGCATAACCCCAAAATAGCATGTTACTTAAAAGCTGGAATTGGCAATCCGTGAGCACAGCTTGAAGTACATGTATCTAATTTATTATGGCGCATACAACTGATATGAGTATGTGTAAGTTTCTAACTAGCATTCTAATCCATATCTAAATCTGCAAGGATACAAACTGATGTTCAATTTTCATTCATAATACAGAGTGAACCAAATAATACTCCCTCCATTCCACAATGTAGTGCCTACAGATTTTTGTAAAAATCAAACTTTGCCGACTTTGACCAAGTGTATAGAGAAAACTATCTACATCTACAACATCAAACATGTACATTCTGAAAATATAACTTGCGATGTATCCAGTGATGTGCATTTGGTATTCTAGATGTACATACTTTTCTCTATAGATATGGTCAAAGTTTGTAATGTTTGACTTTTGCAAAAATCTATAGGCACTACATTATGGAACGGAGGGAGTATTTAAACACAAAGATTGCACTGTCTATCTTATATCTTGTGTAATTATATATTAATTAGGGTCATTTGCAATAATATAAATGGGTCCATAGCTCAGTGGTAGAGCAATTGACTGCAGATCAATAGGTCACCGGTTCGAACCCGGTTGGGCCCTTTTTTCTTCTATTTTTATTTCCATTTTTAACTACTGTCTTGGCCTTGTGTCCACTTTCTTCGCAAGTATTTACTTACATGTTCTATGTTTTAACCATATCTATCTTTATTCCCTTTTCCTTTGTTATATGTATCTTTGGGTCTGAGAACCGTTTGTGCTTTACACTAGATGGTCACTGCTATTCGACCAGTTCTCAAATACTCCAAAATTGAGCTTATTATGCTGTGGAGCATGGTAGACCAATGTACGCATTGTTAGACATGTAGCAAGGAACATTTCACGAATCAGGGCCCTTTAAAAGAATCTAAGAATGGTCTACACAATCCAAAAGTGGCATGGTACTATGAGAAAGTTGAACTTGATGTAACATACACCAATTCCCTGTTTTGAGTTCATAAATCCGAAAGATCCCACCACATGTCGGGGGAGAATGTCGTTTCCGGGGATGCCTAGGGCAATGTGAAGGATCACATATAAAGGGGTGATATCTTCAATTAATATTTGCATTTATAATAGAGAGTGAACCAATTAATATTTAAACACAAGGATACGGGTGCACCATCTAGTATCTTATTGCCTTGTGTAATTATATATTAATTAGGGTCAAATGCAATAATATTAATGGGTCCATAGCTCAGTGGTAGAGCAATTGACTGCAGATCAATGGGTCAACGGTTCGAACCCGGTTGGGCCCTTTTCCTTCTATTTTTATTTCCTTTTTCAACTACTGTCTTGGCCTTCCACACTTTCTTCGCAAGTATTTCTTCTTCTTTTTTTACCATATCTAGCTTTATTCCTTTTCATCCGTTATGTATTTTTGGGCCTATCGATTCTTTGAGAGGATTGTTATGCTTACATTAGAATTTAGATGGTTACCGTTGTTCGAATAGTTCTCAATTACTTCAAAATTAAGGCAATTATACTCTGTGGAGCATGATAGACTGATATATGTATTTGTAGACACGTACGAAGAACATTTCTCCAATTAGGCCCCTTCAAAAGAATCTAAGAATAGTTTGCATAACCCAAAAGTAGCTTGTTACATAAAAGCTGGAATTGACAATCCATGAGCTGAGCTTGAAGAACTCATATCTTTTTTTTTCACAAAAAAAGAGAGAGGATATGAGCATGTGTAAGTTCCTACCTAGCATTCTAATCCATTATATCCATATACTAACTGATGTTGAATTTCCAATCATAATACAGAGTGAACCAAATAATATTTAATGTTTTAAACACAAGGATATGTGCGCACCGTCTATCTTATTGCTTGTCTAATTATATATTTATTAGGGTCAAATTTAATAATGTCAATGGGTCCATAGCTCAGTGGTAGAGCAATTGATTGCAGATCAATAGGTCACCGGTGTGAACCAGGTTGGGCCCTTTATCTTCTTCTTATTTTATTTTATTTTTCAACTACTGTCTTGGCCTTCCATACTTTCTTCGCAAGTATTTACTCTTTTTTTTATATCTAGCTTTATTCCTTTTCAACCGTTATGCATGTTTTGGCATGTCGAATTCTTCTTTGAGAGAATTGTCACTACTAGAAAAAGGGCTATAGATGGGATTGACACTAATGGCGCACCAGACAAGCGGTGCGTCATTAGTATATACTAATAGCGCACCACCTTCTGATACGCCATTAGAGTTGAAACTACTAATGGCGCACCTGACCCAAGGTGCGCCATTAGTATCAATTTTTTTTTTGAACTAGTGCGCCTGTCCAAACATACTAATGGCGCATCCAGACTCAGTGCGCCATTACTAGTTGTAACTAGTAATGGCGCACCTGTCGGAAAGTGCGCCACTAATGTTGTTTTTTTTATTATATTTTTTATTCCTTTTTTTGCAAAACTACTAATGGCGCACTGTTCCACCGTGCGTCATTACTAGTTCCATTACTAGTTTAAACTAGTAATGGCGCACTAATAAAAGATGCGCCATTGCTATCTATACGTATGGCGCACCCCTACCAGTGTGCCATTGCTATCACCCCTTATCCCCTCCCTCTAGTCACGTTCTCTCCCCTCCCCTTCCTCCTGACACGCCCACCCACCTCCCTCGACTTCGATCTAGATCCAGAAGCCCCGGCCGCCCGCCTCTTCCTCTCCCCCCCGACCACGGCGAGCCCCCTTCCCCCTCCCTCACACCAGATCCAGGGCATGGAGCCGTGGTGAGCTCCTTCCCCAACTCTCCTCACCGGATCCAGAGGAGAGCTGGCCGAGCTGCAGGAGGAGGAGCTCCCCGCCACCCCAAGGCCCCAGATCCAGCCGCCACAGCCATAGCCGGGCTTCCAGATCCTCGTCTAGCTTCGAGATTCTGTGGTTCTTCTTAGGAGCAGGTTCGAACCGATCTGCCGCTCTGATTCGATTATTTCCACAGGTTGGCGCTCCGAGGCTACGATTCTGTTTCTTACAAGTATCATTGCAGCTTGAACTTCTGGCCCTTGCGGCAGCGCCCCAGGGCGACGCTGCTGAAGTAGGCCCGCCCGGGCTTGGTGAGGTTGAAGACGGAGTTGCCGTCCTCCAGCTTGAGCAGCGGGTCGCAGGCGGCGAAGGCCTTGGCGGTGAGCTGCATGGTGTTGTCCTGGCTGGGCGGGTAGAGGAAGAAGAGGGCGTCGCCGAGCTTGACGGGGACGGACTTGGCGCACCGCTGTTCTAGAGAATAGGTAACATATTTGAGCATGTATTTGTTTAGCTGCACTAAAAGAGGCTTCCAGTTAGTAACTTAATATTACCAAACAGAGTATTAGTGTTCTTTAGAGATAAAGACACCAGGATATGGAAATGCCACACACCCTTAATTTGATTCTTAACAACTGTTGAACTGTATGCCAACTGGCTCAACTGCATCTGGCTGAACTATTCTTGTTTTCCGTCTATGTCGCTGCTTGTGTTCTAGTACTTTTTTCGGATACTCTGTTTTCAGTTCTCGCAGTCATAGATATAGAGCACCGCGTTGATTGTTTAGCTGCATTAAAGAACATGCTTCGACTTAGTAAGTAACCTTTTTTTTGCTGATACTTGTTTGAGATTGCTTGCTGGTGAGTTAGTAACTTAGTATAACCACAGTACCACAAAGAGTATGTGCTCCTTAGAAGAAGAAAAAAGGACACCATGGTATGGGAATGCTAAACACATCGTATGACCACTTCTAAAGCGTATGAGCTCAAATGCATCAGCTAAATTATTCCTTTTTTTCTATGTTGTTGCATATAATTGGGTGTTCTCCTTTTTCTTATACTTGAGCATGTTTATGTTTGCCCTACTCATGAATTGTTAGTTCTTTCAATTTTAGCCCTCCTATCTTTAATTCCTGGCTGGTGGACTACCTGCAGGACAACGAGTTCATCTGCGGCAGCTATCACTGTGAGCAGTCCGTCCGCGACGCGCTCCACAGCGTCTTCGCCGGGCACAACAAGATCCTCAACGTCTGGAAGTAAGTCGCCGGCCATCAGTTTCCTGATGAATTTTCTTTCTAGCTCAATGTGATCGGATCTGACTAGTACGTTCAGATGTCTATCTCAGATCTGCTCATCTAAAAAATCCACTTAAACCAATGAGAATTCTTCAAGCCTACCTATAACCACTTGAAAAGATGTCTATCTCAGATCTGCTCATCTAAAAAATTCAAGTGGAGTAGTATACTGGTAGTATAGTATAATAATATTATCAAAAGGTAAATGCCCTGATTATTTAGCTCTGTCAGATAAATACTCGTCGACAGTGGGCTCCTATCAAAATTCATTTCCATTATAATCTTACTCATACAATATTCACACCATGTAATTCTGGAAATATATGCTCATATCAAGTTCTGCATAAAAATGACAATATTGACATGTTATAAATAGTTTGTTTGTCTTTTTGTTTATTTTGTTACATTTTGCAGGGATAAAGTGAAGAAAAAGAAGAAAAGATTACTAGAAGATTAGTTTTAGGATTTTCTTTTATTTCCTTGCAATTTTCCTTTTATTGGATACTTGTAAAGACATTGTAATATTCTTACTATAATAAAAATTATGATTCTATTTCATTTTTTTTAAAATTATTTTTCCTTATAGGTTGTTTTCTGTAAATTTGGATTTTTTTTTGTTTTCCAAATACATTACTAGTGGCGCATTTAAGTCCTTATTAGTGGCGCACCTTCCTTTATTACTAGTGGCGCACCTATAAGGCTATTAGTGGCGCACCTGGAGGGAATACTAGTGGAGCACCTAAGGGTTAGTAGTGGCGCACCATGTGGTGCGCCATTGGTATTTGGATTACCAATGGCGCATCAAAGGTGCGCCATTACTAACAATTACTAGTGGCGTGTTAATAGTGGCGCACCTATAGTGCGCCATTAATGGCCAAAATAGGTGCGCCACTAATTAGCCTTTTCCTAGTAGTGTGTTATGCTTACATTAGATGGTTACCGCTATTCGAATAGTTCTCAATTGCTTCAAAATTAAGGCAAATATGTATTATATTCTGTGGAGCATGATAAGTTGATAACTCATACGTATTTTCAGACATGTAGGAAGAACATTTCTCCAATCAGGCCCTTTCAAAAGAATCTAAGAATGGTTTCCCTAACCCAAAAATAGCATGTTACATAAAAGCTCGAACTGGCTATCCAAGATCACAGCTTGAAGTACATGTATCAAATTTATGATGGCACATACAGCTGATATAACTATGTGTAAATTCCTAACTAGTGCTCTAAGAGCATCTCCAAGAGGCGCCCAAAAAGAGCTCCGCGCACTAAAAGTTCGTTTTTTTGGGCGCCGAACAGCTCCAGCACAAGCTGTAGCGCTAAAAGTTTTTGCGCGCGTGCTGAAAAAAGCTATCGCGCGCAGCATATTTTGGGCTCCAGATTGCGCGTGCTTCACAAGTTGCACTGCGTGCTTTTTGGGCGCGCGTTTTTGGGCGTCTAGTAAAGCAATGTTGGTCCCGACGCATTAAAAGTGCTACAGTGGCGTGCTGTAACCTTTATTGGGCGCGAAATTGTTGTGCAGCCGTTGGAGATGCTCTAATCCATATCTAAATCTGCAAGGATACAAATTGATATTCAATTTGCATTGGCAATAAAGAGTGAACCAATTAATATTTAAACACAAGGATACGAGTGACCGTCTATCTTATTGCTTGTGCAATTATATATTTATTAGAGTCAAATGAAATAATATTAATGGGTCCATAGCTCAGTGGTAGAGCAATTGACTGCAGATCAATAGGTCACCGGTTCGAACCCGGTTGGGCCCTTATTCTCTTCTGCTTTTTTTCTTTTTTCAACTACTGTCTTGGCCTTCTCCACTTTCTTCGCAAGTAATGTTCTAAAGTTTTAACCATATATAGCTTTATTCCCTTTTCATCTGTTATGCGTTCTTGGGCATGTTGATTCTTCTTTCTGAGAATCGTTGTACTTACACTAGATGGTTACTGCTATTCGACCAGTTCTCAAATACTCCAAAATTGAGCTTATTAGAGCAACTCTAGCGGACCCCGCAAAAGCCCCCGACCTGCAAAATAACCGCCAAAATGCGGGTTGGCGGCGAAACCCCTGCCCGAACAAACACCGCAAACGTGGCTGGCCCGCAAAAAAATTTGAGGGGCGCGACAAAAGTTTGGCCCCAACCCGCGTATTTTGCGGGCTCCTTCCCCCCCCCCCCCCCGGCCCGTCGGTGCCCTGCATATAGCGGGAGCAGTTGGTGGGGGGGGGCATTTCAGCCCACGCTTTTCCCCCACCAACCACCTCCCCTCTCCTCCTCCCCCCCTCGCCCCGCCGCCACCCAAGATTCCGGCGAAAGTGGCCGTCGGGAGCACGTGGGAAGGCCTACGGACGCACGA
This sequence comes from Triticum aestivum, assembly GCF_018294505.1. NCBI lineage: Eukaryota > Viridiplantae > Streptophyta > Magnoliopsida > Poales > Poaceae > Triticum > Triticum aestivum. The sequence continues at coordinate 691,242,433 of NC_057807.1, read as the reverse complement.
GGCAGCCCTCCGCCCCTCCCCTCCCCTCCTCCTCGTCGGCGGGTCGGGACCTTGCGGATCTACGGCTTTTCATCGCGGGCGGCCGGATTTGGCTTTCCCGGCCGCCGCTGGCTGCGCCAAGCTATGGAATGGTTGGGAAGCACCTCACGCAGCCCGGGCAAAGGCTCATCGGCGCATGCAGGTGCGGGTTCGTCCGCTCGCCGCCGCCGATGATTTGCCGGCATGGATTCGGCCGGCCGTCCGCCGGGCTCGGCCCTCGCGCAGAGACTCTGTGGCTCGCCGATGCCGCTCATACAGTGCGACGACTGCCTGCGGACAGTGCTGCGGCTGGCTTCGGGCACGCCGAAGCACCCCAGATGGGTGTTCTTCAAATGCGAAAACGACGGGGTACGTGCTGTTTTGCATTTGGCTCATTTGGATAGCTCATTATGTTTGCTCATTTGGAACATCATCATGCGTGTACGAAAATAGATGCTCATTTTGGTTTTGGGAAGGCGAATACATTGATTTATTAATAGAAAGAAAATTGATAGACGTTCATGCACTCCTTAATGCAATCGAAGGCAATGAACCGCATGCATGTGCAACTAGAAGGGAAGCAACGACTACATCTTTAGAACCAAAGAAGAACAATGAAGAAGTAAAGATCAAGAATCCGCGGATCAACAATGAGCGCATGGAGAAGATATTGCTTCAACTTGTGGGAGCAGTTATAGAAGTTGGAAATCTTCTAAAATGCATACTTGTGGTTCTTGTTTTCTTTGGGCTTGCTTTTCTAGCAAAAATTTGGTGATGTCCTATGTATCCAATGTGGTTGAAAATGCAAAGAAATGTAAATTGAGGTGCAAATTTACATTTTACGGGTTGGGGGGAGGACGGCCGCACAGGCAGACCCCGCAAAGCGACCCGTAAAACAGGATGCGGGTCGGCTTTGCAGGGTCTGCCTCTGCGGCTTTTCGCTGCGGACTGCAAAACAGCTTTTCCGCGAACTGCAAACGTGAAATGCGGGTCGGCGGGATGCGGGGTCTGCTAGAGATGCTCTTATGGTATGGAGCATGGTAGACCAATGTATGCATTGTTAGACATGTAGCAGGGAACATTTCACAAATCAGGGCCCTTTAAAAGAATCTAAGAATGGTCTACACAACCCAAAAGTGGTATGGTACTATGAGCAAGTTGAACTTGATGTAACATACACCAGTTCCCTATTTTTAGTTCATAAAATCCCAAGATGCCCCCACATGTGATATCTTCACTTCTTTATAGACCCGAAATATTGATGGAACTGTGAAATAGGAAGACAAGAAGCTATTCTACGTTGTTACAAGACCAGATTGTTGTCCTGATATTGCTTGAGCAGCTAAATCTCAATAAGCAATCCAGTATACCAAAGGGAGTAGTAACTAATTAATCAAATTTTTGTAAGCTATATATCATCTCGTGTAAAGAGGCATATGGTGTGAAACAATATTGGTATACAAGCTCGCCTTTGATTCACAACTGGAACAGGTGAACCCTACTAAGTTGTGTGCTAATACTTAATTTCAGAGGAACTGTGCAGAAGCAATAAGATGGAATAGATGAAACCACTTACCCAGAATGGGCAGAGAGGGGCGCGTTAGCTTTCATCCAAGCATCACTGTCAGACGACACAAAACCGGCACCTCACATTGTTGGTCAGTGCCCTGCTGATAAAACCCTGGAGACCAGTAAGAACAGCTATCAATTTTACCCCTACAAGGTGTAAATAATGAGCCAAGGGGCATACACGAACAAGGTGTCAAAATTGATGCCCGGGAAGCTGGCCTCACCATGTCCGGCAGTGGGGAACACGCAGAAGAGCACGGGGGCAAGCAACTGGCCGATGAGCACGATGCCCGCACCCTGGGAGCCCAGGAGGCAGAGCCCGAGCGCGGCCCAGGCACTGGCGTAGTGGTCCTCGAGTATTGTGGGGAGGCGGAGGAGGAGGCGGGCGAGGCAGGGGAGCATGTCAGCGAACAATGAGCACAACTTGAAGTATGCGTACCTAATTTATGATGGCACATACAACTGATATGAGTATGTGTAAGTTCCTAACTAGCATTCTAATGCGTATTTAAATCTGTAAGGATACAAACTGATATTCAATTTGCATTCATCATACAGAGTGAACCAATTAATATTTAAACACAAGGATTTGTGTAATTATATATTTATAAGGGTCAATTTAAGTAATATTAATGGGTCCATAGCTCAGTGGTAGAGCAATTGACTGCAGATCAATAGGTCACCGGTTCGAACCCGGTTGGGCCCTTTTTTCTTCTATTTTTATTTCCATTTTTAACTACTGTCTTGGCCTTGTGTCCACTTTCTTCGCAAGTATTTACTTCCATGTTCTATGTTCTAACCATATCTAGCTTTATTCCCTTTTCATCTGTTATATGTATCTTTGGGTCTGAGAACCGTTTGTGCTTTACACTAGATGGTCACTGCTATTCGACCAGTTCTCTAATACTCCAAAATTGAGCTTATTATGCTGTGGAGCATGGTAGACCAATCCACGCATTTTTAGACATGTAGCAAGGAACATTTCACGAATCAGGGCCCTTTAAAAAAAATCTAAGAATGGTGTACACAATCCAAAAGTGGCATGGTAGCTATGAGCAAGTTGAACTTGATGTAACATACACCAGTTCCCTGTTTTGAGTTCATAAATCCGAAAATTGCCCCCACATGTCGGGGGAGAATGTCGTTTCCGGGGATGCCTAGGGTAATGGGAAGGATCACATATAAAGGGGTGCTATCTTCAATTAATATTTGCATTCACAATAGAGAGTGAACCAATTAATATTTAAACAGAAGGATACGAGTGCACCATCTAGTGTCTTATTGCCTTGTGTAATTATATATTAATTAGGGTCAAGTGCAATAATATTAATGGGTCCATAGCTCAGTGGTAGAGCAATTGACTGCAGATCAATAGGTCACCGGTTCGAACCCGGTTGGGCCCTTTTTTTCTTCTATTTTTATTTCCTTTTTCAACCCACACTTTCTTTGCAAGTATTTACTTCCATGTTCTAAGTTTTAACCATATCTATCTTTATTCCCTTTTCATATGTTATGCACTTTGGAGAACCGGTCGAATAGCGGTAACCATCTAGTGTTAGCACAACGGTTCTCAGAAAGAAGAATCGACATGCCCAAAATTGAGCTCGTTATGCTGTGGAGCATGGTAGACCGATCTATGTATTATTAGGCACATACTAGAGAACATTTCACGAATCAGGGCCCTTTAAAAGAATCTAAGAATGGTCTACACAACCCAAAAGTAGTATATTACATGAAAGCAGTTCATGGGCTCACCTTGAAGTGCATTTTTACCTAATTTATAATAGCTCATGCAACTGGTATGAGTAGTATGCACCCAAAGCATGCCTGCCAGGGGATGCTAATTTGAAAGCAAATGAATACTCTAAATAGGCCTTAGTAAAAGATACGAAACTGAACTGAAACAGTTTTGACAAATTTGCTTGGCAATCCTCATATGCCAATCTAGAAACTACCCCCATCTCTTTGAATACATCTTCACCCTTATGTTTTAGCTGTTGATATTTTCTTGACACTTTTCTACCATAGGCATGGTACGTACTATGAGCAAGTTGAACTTGAAGTAAGTGTAACATACACCGTACCAGTTGCCTGTTTTGAGCATAATAAATCCGAAGATGCCCCCAGGGATGCCTAGGCAGGGGGTCACCTAAAAAAGGGGTGATATCCTAATATTAATGGAAATGTGAAATATGTGGACAAGTAGCTGTTCTACGTTGTTGCAAGACCAGATTGTTGTGTCTTGATATTGCTTCAATAGGCAATCCAGTATGCATGCTACCCGGAGGTCTCACATTCTAGGATGGATGCTACCAGATACACCCTCCATCCGGAAATACTTGTCATCAAAATGAATAAAAAAAGATGTATTTAGATGTATTTTAGTTCTAGATACATCCCCTTTTGTTCATTTTGATGACAAGTATTTTCGGACGGAGGGAGTACTAATTAATCAACTTCTCGTAAGCTATATATCATCTCATGTAAAGAGGCATGTGGTCTGAAACAATGTTGCTATACAAGCTCACCTTTGATTCAGAACTGAAACAGGTGAACCCAAGTACCCAAGTAAGCTGTGTGCTAGTTAGTTTCAGAGTAACTGTGCAGAAGCAATAAGATGAAATGAAAGCACTTACCCGGAATGGGCTTTCATCCAAGCATCAGTGTCAGGGTAGAGAGCCGCGCTCGGAACAAAACCGGCACCTCGCATTGTTAATTATTCAGTGCCCTGCCGATCAAACCCTGGAGATCAGTAAGAACAGCTGGTCGCTTTTACCCCCAACAAGGTGTAATTAATGAGCCAAGGGGCATACGCAAGCAAGGCGTAGAAATTGATGGCCGGGAGGCAGGCCTCGCCGCAGCTGGCGGTGGGGAACAGGCAGAAGAGCACGACGCCCGCGCCCTGAGAGCCCAGGAGGCGGAGCCCAAGCGCGGCCCGGGCGCCGGCGTAGTGGTCCTCGAGCAGCTTGGGAGGCGGGCGAGGTAGGGGAGCACATCAGCAAACCATGAGCACATCTTGAAGTATGTGACCTAATTTATGATGGCACATACAACTGATATGAGTATGTGTAAGTTCCTAACTACTCCCTCCGTCCCATAATATAAGAGCCTTAGCATTCTAATACGTATCTTTAATCAACTTCTTGTAAGCTATATATATCATCTCATGTAAAGACTAAAGAGGCTGATATAGCATTCTAATGCGTATCTAAATCTGCAAGGATACATGCTGATATTAAATTTGCATTCATCATACAGAGTGAACCAGTGACCGTCTAATTGCTTGCGAAATTATATATTAATTAGGGTCAACTTAAATAATATTAATGGGTCCATAGCTCCCTTCTTTTCTTCTTTTTCATTTCCTTTTTCAACTATTGTCTTGGCCTTGCACACTAGCTTCGCAAGTATTTACTCCCATGGTCTAAGTTTAACCATATCTAGCTTTATTTCCCTTTCATCTGTCATGCATTTTTGGGCATGTCGATTCTTCTTTCTGAGAACCATTGTGCTTACACTATGGTTACTGCTATTCGACAGTTCTCAAACACTCCAAAGTTGGGCTTATTGTGCTGTGGAGCATGGTAGACCGATCTACGCACTATTAGACACATATGAAAGAACATTTCATGAATCAGGGCCCTTTAAAAGGAATCTAAGAATGGTCTGCACAACCCGAAAGCAGCATGTTACATGAAAGCTAGAGCAGGCAGTTCAGGGGCACACCTTGAAGCACACTTGAACCTAAATTATGACAACTGGTCTGGGTATGTGTCCAAGGCATGGCTGCCAGGCAATGCTAATTTGAAAACAAAGGAATATCAGGCGGTATGGTCTGAAGCAATTTTGGTAATACAAGCTCACCTTTGGCTCGCAACTGAAACATCAGGTGAGCCCAACTAAGTTGTGTGCTACAGTAGTTAATTTCAGAGGAGCATGAAACCACTTACCCGGACTGGGCAGAGGGGCGCGCTAGATGGCTTTCATCCAAGCATCCCGCGCGTGGGCATACGAGAGGAGGTCGTCGAAGAAGAGTGCGAGTCCCTCGACGGCACCGCGAGGGCCTGCCGGAGGTGGTGGAGCGCGTCGGATGCGACCCGGCTGACGACGGGGCAGAGGGAGAGCGCCCTCGGCTGCTCCTGCACCGCCGCCGGCCAGAAGAGCGCCCCGCCGCGCGGCACCATCGGGATCGATCGCAGGTCGCCGCGCTCTCCATCTCCATGGCTCTCTCTCTCCAAGTCTCAACTGCCTTCCCTTGTCTCTCGCTCTTCTTCCTTTTTTTTCGAGTGGTTCTCGCTCTCGCTTCGCATGCTTGGTCGTTGGGCCTTAATGTGATTTCTTTTCTTGGGCCTTAATGCTCCCCGGTTCGGCCGACACGAGCAACACGACCCATCATCCTCCACGCTGGACTGAAGCTTATCCATTTCCTTCCTCTGCGGCTCAAGCAGCCTCAAAAAAGAGTTTGGTCTATGGGTATATATAAATTCTTAGATAAAAAATAATAACCCCTAAAAAAGATAATGTCAACTTGGATCGTGCGGATCCGCTCCATGGCTTCCCGCATCCGATCCGCATCACGCCGTTTCCCCAACGGAGTCCATGTCTGTAGGAACACATGGCATTTGAAAATAATGTGAGCAGGGTGGTTAGGGAACTTGTGTTCGATCGTCATCTTATTGCGAATGGTCCAAAGAGACCAGCACAGCGCCCCTACGCATCGCCACAATACACGACCGAAACTGCCCCTATACGCAAGAAGGAGCCTACGCAGGTCCGACGTCGAGTTGGGATTCCAGGTTTGGTCGAAAGCCGAACGGACGGCACTCCAGGCGAAACGGGCCAGATGGCACTTGAAAAAGATATGGTTGGCATCTTCATGCTGACCACAGAGCGTGCAAGTACCATCCGAAGGGCCATGTCTAATGGCAATGTTGTTGGAAGAAGGAAGGCGATCTCGGAAGAGTTGCCAAAGGAAAATTTTGATCTTCAGAGGGATGGCCGCTTTCCATAGCCCCCTAGCTATGTCTAGTGACGGCCCTTCGGTCATCTTGTTGTAGAGGGATTGGACCGAGAACTTCCCAGCGTTCGTGAGGGACCAAGAGACCGTGTCCTTCTCGGGGAGAAGAGTGAAGCCTTGCACCTTAGCTAGGAGCCCATCCCAGCTGGCGCGTTCATGAGTGAGGAGTGGCCTTTTGAAGGAGATGGCGGGAGGGTTACATCTAAGCGCATCGGCCACCATAATGTCAACGTTGGTAGCCAGTTGGTAGATGGCAAAATGGCTCTGCCAGAGGGGCTCCGGACCAAGCCAGTGGTCGAGCCAAAACCGCGTAGAAGCCCCATTATTAACATTGAACTTGGCTCCGAGAGTGAAGGCAGGCTTAACAGCCTGGATGTCGTTCCAAAAAGACGATCCCTTCGCCTTTGAGGCAAAAAAAATTCCGTCCGGAAAGTATTTGGCCCGGAGGATTTCAGCCCAGAGCCCTTGCTCGTTTTGGGAAAGTTTCCAGATCCACTTGGCAAGGAGCGCCACATTCATAAGTTTGGAGTTCAGGATCCCGAGACCACCAAATTTCTTGGGGCGGCAAAGCGCCGCCCACTTGATAAGGTGGTATTTCTTCTTGGTCCCAGTTCCTTCCCAAAAGAACTTAGACCTGGGTGTGTCCAGTTTGGCGTGAACGACTTATTAAAGCAATAAATTTTGTTTCTTCCCTGAAATCAACGGTAAGTTTTATTTGTGAAAATTTATGTACTGGTGTAAAAAAAATGTTCTGAACTTTAATTTTTTTAATTATCAATTATCATTTTCCATATAAGATGTATATGCACCCAGGACCAAGGGTATTTCCGCTTAAAAAGGTTATTTGCCATGGGAGTTGACACGGCCCAGCAATGGCCACAAAGTTCCTCCCGGCCACACAAGCCCGCCACCGCGTTCGCAGACGTGGTGCGTGAATGCAAGCAGCTGGACGGGCTCATGAAGGCGGGTAGGGTGGCAGACGCCCTGAACCTGTTCGACCAGTTAAGGTTGCCGCGAAGAACATCGTGGCGTGGACCTGGCGCGGCCTTGTCCGGGCTAAGGCCAACTCCAACGCGCGATCCCATTCTGCCCGTGTCTGTCCGATTGAGCTAAAACATACAGACTGTTCAACGCAGACCCCATCTTTATTTTCTGTCCATTTGATGTCCGGCCCTTCTCATTTTCGGCTCAAACTTTCGTTGGATTTGCATTCACATGGATGCCGAACGGACGCCCACGCGCTCGCTCCGTGTCCACCTTGGGCCCGTGTGGCATCCGCCCACCTATCACCCACCGCCCACATTTATAGTGCACGCGCGGGCGGCCACACTTGGCAGCCACCCGGGCTTAGCGGTCGTCGTTCTTTTTAATGTGGAAGCCGTGGACAGGTGGAAGTCTACACTTCAACTTCCCCACTCCGGCGGCGCGTGCCTCCTCCAAGCTCGACAACCAAACCCTAGCCCGCCACTCCTCCACCTCCCCGCCGGCGATAATGTCGGGTTGCTGGTTCACCGCCCGCAAGACGAGGGACGACCACGAGGTCGGGTCATCGTCCGGCCGGCGTCCCCGCTCCCCCACTCCACCCCCATCGCTCGCATTCGATATCACGCCGGACAGCACCCCACCTCGCCAGTGGCCGTACGTAAAGGCGGAGGTCCGCAAGAGCTAGTGGGAGACGCGCACGTCGTTGCCGTGGGGCGAGGTGCACCTTCCCAACAACTGACACCTCTCCACGGATCGGGTGCCTATCCCGCCAGTCCCGGCGAGCAGTCTCGCCCGCCGGGAGGAGATCAATCGTCGCCGCGCCCGCCTGCCCCTGGACCTCATGGACGACTGGAAGTACGCCGTCGACTCGCCGCTATGGGATACGTGGCTTCGTGACGAGCACGTCATCCGGTGGCAGTCGTACTTTATAGGTCGTCCACCAAGCCCACGAAGGGCGCACTCTGACCGCCGCTCGCGCGCTCCCAGCCCGCCCCAACCGCGCGATGCAGGCTGGTTCGGGGCCTCAAGCATACGTCGTCTCCGTCTCCGTCCCCGCCACCACCCGAGCCAATGACGACCGCCGAGTAGGAGGACCTCATGAGGCAGGTGATGGAGGAGTCACTCCACACCCATGATGAGCACCAATGGCACGGCCTCAAGGAGATGATGGCCCTGTTAGCGGCAGGCAACGTCACCTTCCCCAAGCTCAACGCCTACGTCAAGGAGGAGGCCATGGAGGAGGTGCGGCCAGAGGCAGCGAGGGAGGAGCCGACGGGATGGAGCCCAGCATTGGTCGGGCAGTCCTGGATGTGGACGGAGACCGTGCCTTGCACGCCCGAGGTGGACGCCGGCCAGTGGTCATCATCCCCGTCGTGCGAAGAGGTTGTGCAGGCGCCTCCGGCCTAGCAGGGGCATCCATCCCACCTCTGGCAGCCACCTCCATACGTCGACCTCACCGGCAGCGACGATGATGAGTAGACGGCGGCTACGGAAGGCGACGACGACCACGGCGGTGACGATGGCCCTGATCTAGTTTTTAAAAATGTTTTAAATGTTTTTGTTTATATTAATGTGCTGAACTTGGGTAATGTGGACGTTTTAATGTGTACATTAATGTTTTTTAGTTATTTCCAATGTTTATTTCGGTTTTTTGGAGGTTTACGTTCATGTCAAAAAACAGACAGTTTGGGGTGCGGTCGGCCCGTTGGGCGCACCAACGGCCGCACGCCCGCAAGCGGACGACAGTGTCCGTTTTTCTGCCCCAAACGGACGAAATCCGGATGAAATGGACGTCCATTTGGGTCATGCATCATGTCTGCTAGAACTACGTCGGTATTTCCCCAAAGAGGAAAGGATGATGCAGTAGAGCGACAATAGGTATTTTCCTCAGTGATGAGAACAAGGTTATTGAACCAGTAGGAGAACCTCCTCACACCACGTAAACAACACCTGCACACAAATAACAAATACTCACAACCCGACGTGTTAAAGGGGTTGTCAATCCCTTTCGGGTGCGGCGCCTCGAGATAGGCAAATAACGTGAGATAAAAGTTATAGATTGGATAAATAGATCGCGGAACAAATAAATTGCAGTAAGGTATTTTTGTATTTTTGGTTTAATAGATCTGAAAGTAAATGCAAGGGAAAATAAATCGCAAAGGCAAATATGATGAAAAGAGACCCGGGGGCTGTAGGCTTCACTAGTGGCTTCTCTCGAGAAAAATAGCAAACGGTGGGAAAACAATTACTGTTGGGCAATTGATAGAACTTTAAATAATCATGACGATATCCAGGCAATGATCATTATATAGGCATCACGTCCAAAATTAGTAGACCGACTCCTTCCTGCATCTAATACTATTACTCCACACATCGACTGCTATCCAGCATGCTTCTAGTGTATTAAGTTCATGGAAAATGAAGTAATGCAATAAGAACGATGACATGATGTAGACGGGATCCGTTTATCTATTGCGGAGATATAGATTCCATCTTGTTATCCTTAGTAGCAACGATACATACGTGTTGGTTCCCCTTTTGTCACTGGAATCAAGCACCGCAAGATTGAACCCACTACAAAGCACCTTTTTCCATTGCAAGATAAATAGATCAAGTTGGCCAAACAAAACCTAAATATCGGAGAAGAAATACGAGGCTATAAGCAATCACACATATAAGAGATCAAAGAAGACTCAAATAACTTTCATGGATAAAATCATAGATCTGATCATAAACTCAAAGTTCATCGGATCCCAACAAACACACCGCAAAAAGACTTACATCATATGGATCTCCAAGAGACCATTGTATTGATAATAAAAAGAGAGAGGAAGTCATCTAGCTACTAACTACGGACCCATAGGTCTACTAAGAACTATTCACACATCATTGGAGAGGCACCAATGGAAGTGGTGAACCCCTCTGTGATGGTGTCTAGATTGGATCTGGTGTTTCTGGACTCTGCGGCAGCTGGAATTGATTTCCGTCGACTCCCCTAGGGTTTCTGGAATATTGGGGTATTTATAGAGCAAAGAGGCGGTTCGGGGGGCACCCGAGCTGGTGGGTGCTGCTCACCTCGAGCCACCCCCAGGTGCTTCCTTGGCCCACTGGATGTCTTCTTGCCCAAAAAAATCCTCGCGAAGTTTCGCTGCGTTTGGACTCCGTTTGATATTGATTTCCTACGATGTAAAAAACATGCAGAAAATAGCAACTAGCACTGTGTACTATGTCAATAGGTTAGTATCAAAAAAATGATATAAAATAACTTTAAAATGATGGTAAAACATCCAAGAATGATAATATAACAGCATGGAACAATAAAAAATTATAGCTCCGTTGGAGACATATCAGCATCCCAAGCTTAATTCTTGCTCGTCCTCAAGTAGGTAAATGATACAAACAGAATTTTTGATGTGGAATGTTGCCTAACATGTTCATCACATTTCTTTTCTTTATAGCATGGACATATGGACTTTTATATGATTCAAAGCAATAGTCTAGTTTTGACATGAAGACTTTAATACTCAAGCATAGCAACAAGCAACCATGTCTTTCAAAATATCAACACTAAAGCAAGTTATCCCTAGCCCATCATGCTCAATCATTGATCCATTCATGAAACACACTCGAATATTAGCTACATCCAATGCTCAAATAAGATCATAGTGCCCTTTAGTTGATGCTTTATAAGAGAAGATGAAGACTGAAATTCAAAATAAAAATTGCATAAGTAAAATAAAGGCCCTTCGCGGAGGGAAGTAGGGATTTATAGAGGTGCCAGAGCTCAAAGCTTAAATTGAGAGATAAAATATTTTTGAGAGGCATACTTTTCCCATGAACGAAAACGACTTAGAGATCTCCAAGACTTTTCATGCTAAATATATCATATGCGGTACCCAAACGGAAAATAAAGTTTATTCTTTTTCCAACATTACTTTCACTTTCCATGGCTACCCAAATTCACGGTTGCCCTCCATACCAACACTTTTCGAGAAATTTATTATTTGACAACATAAAGTAAATTCATTTATTCAATTCGGGATTGGGCATCCCTAATACCTTTGCCCTACTCCCATGCAATGTCAAGTAAATAAACACTCATCGTGAGAATAACACATCTAGCATGGAAAATATTGGTCACCCTTCACCGCCTCGCGAGCGGTAAAGCACACAAAAGAGAAATTTATTTTAAAAATTAGAGATGGCACATGCAAATTTGCTTAGAACGGCATGGAAATGTCGCATATAGGTAGGTATACTGGACTCATAAGGCAAAACTGGTTTAAAGGGTTTTGGATGCATAAGTTGTGATGATACTTAGTGCAAAATGAAGGCTAGCAAAAAGATTGAGAAGTGGCCAACCAAAAAGCGAAAAATCTCGTACCCAAGCATTAAACATAAGTAACACCGAATAATGCACCATAAGTAGGATATAAATTTCACTGCATAACTATTGACTTTCATGCTTGCATAGGGAATCACAAACCCTAACATCAATATTCTTACTAAAGCACAATTGCTCATCAACACGACTCACATATCATATCGTCATACCTCAAAACCGTTACTAAGAATCAAGTTTATTTTGTCTAATGATCCTCATGAAAGTTTTTATTATATCCTCCTTGAATATCTATCACTTTGGCACTATTTTCATATGTTGCTTTTGATAAGCTCAAACAAATATAAGTGAAGATCATGAGCATAATTTTTTTATCATACATCAAGGACAGCTCCATCTTCACCACCTTGTGTGCACGTCTGTTTTCCTATCACCAACACGCAGAGGTTTTTCACATCTTTACAGATCTTTAGGATAACTTGAGACATCAGCTTAGATTTTTTTTTGAATTTTTGTTTTTCTGTTTTTTTATATTTTTTAATTTTTAAATTTCTGAATTATTTGACAATCTAATCTCTAATCACCCCTCATCACTGCTGAAGTATGAACCACTCATTCCAAACCGTCTAACTTCCCGACCTATCACCCATTCTCTCACTACTTCAGCCTAAGCACACTTAAATTTCGAGTTCTATTCTCCCTAGTTTCCAAGTTTGCACTTGTTATTTTCCTGACAATACTAAGATGTCAATCCTATTAACCCTTAGGAGTTGAACTTGAGCATGAAGCATCATTTGAGTTTGAAACTATTATTTAAAAAACAATAACTATTTAGTAACACTAATATTTCTTGAATAAGTAGTTTGACCACAGTTTGACTAGAGTTTGACCAAAAATTCAAAAAAAACTTAAATTTGAGGATAATTTTTTTCCTTTCTGAATATGAGGATTCTAAAAATTTGCAAAACGGCCTACGACGGTCGAAATCGGAACCGGTTTTTCGTGCTGAACATTTTGATATATTATACGTTTTTTCGACATCGTATGCAAAAGTTATAGCCGTTTTACTTTTTCATAACACCTTTTTGCAAAACATGTTGAAATTTATGTTTTTTAATTTTCCTACCTAGTAGATGTAGTAACATAACTACATCTCAAAGGATTTTAATTTTTGAAGTTTTTATCATTTTCTTTTGTTTTTTTAAACTGAAATGGAGATAGGGGGTAGAGTTTGAAAATTGCAGAACCCCTTCAGTCCGGGATGGTGTCCATCCAATCCTACCATCGACTACATCTGCTAGCACCGTCCTAGCCAGAGTCACAACTAAGGTTAACCAAGCCAGAGTCACGTTCTATTAAAGTGGCAAAAAGAATTACTTTTTAATATAGCAAAACTTATTCTATCAACTATTATTAAAGGCTAAAAATATATTAATACAAAACAGTAGCAAAATTAATATTAATTAATTATAAATATTTATCTACTGTTGTCTAACAGAAGTATACTACAACATGTTAAAATCTACAGAAAAAACTAACTAAAAATAATTGAAAACAATAATTAAAGGACTCAAAAAACTATATAAGCAAAACAGTACTATTTTTAATTAAAATCCTAATTTAAATTATTCTAAAAATAAAAAAAATCTTACTCTGACAACAATCTAACATGTGACTAGGAGCAAGAAGAATTAAATTAAAAACTATTAAACTCAAATTATTCATAATCTAGGGTTTGAAGCAAATTTGAACAAATTCATATTTAAATCATTCAAATTTGAAAACTAATGGCACAAATAAAAACTAGACAAAATTTTGAATCTAATACAAAAATAATTACTCAAAAACATCAAATATCCTAAAAGAAATAAGCAATTCAAAACAGAAACTAAAAACAAAAAACCAAATTTCAGAACCCCTTTAGTCCCGGTTGTTCGCTCCAACCGTGACTAAAGGCTCAACCCCTTAGTCCCGGTTGGTGGCTTGAACCGGGACTAAAGGTCTAACCTTTAGTCCCGGTTGGTGATAACAATCGGGACTAAAGGCCTTTAGTCCCAGTTGGTGTCTCAAACCGGGACTAAAGGCCCCATTTGAATCGGGACTAATGCCTGCCCGACGCACTAACCACTCAAACCGGGACTAATGCTCACATTAGTCCCGGTTCGTAATGCAACCGGGACTAATGTGTAGATTGACCTTCAACCAAAGCCCTGTTTTCTACTAGTGTAAGGACGGCGGAGGCCTGCCTCACTGTCGACATTACGACGGTGGAAACGACTCATGCGGCAGTGCGGTCGGGCGCATAGGAGGAAGCCATCCACGTCCGCATTGTAAAGAAGCGGCAACGGAGGAACACACGCGTCCTCGCCCGAGAGCATAATCGGGCGACCCGTGCAATGGCCGGACACCACCCAAAGAGGAGAAGGAAGACAGCGACAGGTCGGACAGCTCCAGTGACGAGCAGATCTGGATCGAACCCTACTGCGTCCTCGGCTGGTACTTCCGCGACAAGGACGACAAGGGTAGCCATGGATGATCTTCTCCACCATAGTTGAATATGCCAAATTTGGTAGTCTGATGGCATGTTAGTGATGTAGTAGCCGAATTGTGTGTAATGCATCGACGTAGTTGCATGAGTTTGTATGGATTTGAGGTATGGTAATTGAGGTGTTTGGTTGTGAGAAGGAAAATTTAAGGCTTGACCGGTCAGAATCCGCGGACGCGCCCGGGCGCGTCCCGAGCTTTTGAGGGGTCGGATTTTTTAAGTCCAGTTATAGATGCTCTAAGGGCATAGAAGATGAGGCAGATCGGCAATTGCGTTGAGGGGAGATGGGGAAACCCTAAAACATCTAGAAGCCTTTCTTTCTTTCCTGGGAAGAAAGAAAACACCCTCAACTAACTATGACTTAGAGCCAACTAGTTGAGGGTAAATTCAAGGGTTTGAAGAAGCACATTTATGTTCGATGACGAAGGACACTACATGAACATTATTTTTTAAGGCTCAACTCGTGGTTTTTGCATTATATTCTACTTTTTTTTTGCGGGGGCATTACATTCTACTTAACCGTATAACAAAATGTTGTGGAAAATTCACTTATATTTAAGAACGGAGGGAGTACAAGTTAGTTGAACCAATAGGATATACACGAGACTTGGTAGAGGTCCAGAAGATACACAACACTTTATTTCATTGCCAGAAAGCAAAAGAGGTCCAATGTAGTTTGGGATTGGACGAAGTGATTAGAAAAGCTTGTGAAATTGATCGTGTGGGGGAGGTTGTTCTTTAATTCGTACTCTTGTTGCCAATTAGGGCATCTCCAGCCGTTGGCCCCCCAGGGGGCGTCTAAAAGCGCCGCCTGGGGGTGAGCCGGCGCAAAAAATGGCCCTGGGGCGAGTCGGTCCCCAGCCGTCGGCCCCCAGGCGCGTATTAAAAAAAAGGGCCGTTCGGCGAAGTTATGATAAAAAGTAGTTAAATTTCGGCTAAACATAGCAAATTTCGGCGAAATTCGCGCATTTTCATTACATTAACCTAATCTAAAAAAGAAAGGGGCCGAAGTCGTCGCCGCCATCATCGTCGGCGGCCTTCTCCTCCTTGACGCGGGCGCCCCTGCTGGACCCGGCGTCGCCATGGCGGACTGGCGGCGGCGCGTCGTCGTCGTCGTCGCTGTCGCATAGGACGACGACCCCGTCTTCACCGCGGCCGCGTCGGCGCTCCTCGAAGCGGCGCAGGGCGGCGCGCTAGCGCTCCTTCACCTTCTCCCGGCGCGCCTTCTCCATCGCAATGGAGTCCTGGCGCGCCCATTTTAGGGCCGCGTCGTCGTCGTCGAACTCCGCCTTCACCGGCGCCAGCCCCGGCTCCGTCTTTGGCTTGACGAAGCGGGCTCCGGCCTTGACGCCGAGCAGGGCCGGAGTGCCGGAGGAGTGCGATGAGGATCGGGAGGAGGAAGAGGAGGAGGAGGACCCGAACCTCCTTGGCGCCCATGGCCCGACGCGTCGGTGCTGCACCGGGGGATACGCCAACGGCGGGTCATTGTTGCCCTCGAGGTACGTGAGCACGCCCTCGAGTGTGCGGCCGGGGACGCCCCACCAGAGGTGGCTCCCCTCGCTGTTCTGCCGGCCGCCGACCACCGGCGCGCCGTTGGTGGACGACAATCGCTGCTGCTGGCGGCGCTCGAAATACGCCGCCCAGGCCGCGTGGTTGTCGGCGGCGTACTGGGGGAGGGAGAGCTGGGCATCGGTGAGGGACGCGCGCACGATCTCGACCTCCTCGGCGAAGTAGTTCGGCTTCGTCACGGCGTCGGGCAACGGGGGAATGGGCACTCCCCCGGCGCTGAGTCTCCACCCCGTTGGCCCCCCACGCATGTCCGGCGGCGCCGGGATGTTCGCCTGGAACAGGAGCCAGGACTCTTGTTCGCGGAGCGAACGGCGGCCGAAGCCGTTGGCCACCGCCTCGTCTCCGGGGAAGCGTTCTGCCATGGCAACGGCGGGGCTGGGCGGGCTCGGGAGAGGTAGAGGGAGGGGTTGGGCGGCGGCGCTCGGGAGAGGCAGGGAGAGGGAGGGGCTGGACGGCGGCGAGGGGCGGGGCTGGTGTGGGCACAGGCGAGTGGAGGCCGACGGCTTTTATAGCCGGGCCGCGCCCGTGTGTACGCGTGCGAGGGAGGGGAGGCGTCGGCGCGCCATCCCGTGAAGCGCCGCCCGTGAGGAATCAATGGCAAGGCTGACCAGCGGCAGCCTTGCCATTGATTCCCCGCGGGAACCGAGGCCGTTGGAGGAAGACGAGGCGCCGAGTCGCTGACGCGGCTGGCCCGCGTCTTTTTCGCGCCAAAACAGCTCGCCCTGGCGCCCCCTAGTGCGCCGGGTTCGGGCTCGGTCCGCCGGCGCTGTTTTCGGCCCAAGCCGGCGAAAATCGGGCTCCTGGAGGCGCGACTGGGCCGTTTTTTCGGCGCCGGCGCGAAAAAATCGCCTGGAGAGGCTTTACTGGGGGAGCGGCTGGAGATGCCCTTAGAATCTTCCTATACGGTCTCCGGAATACTCATGAATTAATCGCTATTACTACTTGGTACTTGTGGTAGGAAAGATGTAAGCTGATCATGAAAGAAAAACTCAAGATGCTTATCAGATTTATATGGGATTCATGGCAAATTATGTCATTGCCTCTTCTCGGAAGACAATTAGTAAAAGAGGGGGGCGGATTAGGCCTCCTTTGGGATTTGCAAAACTTAACATTGATGCATCTTTTGATCAAGATCTGCTCAGGGCATAGCTGGCGCTATACTCAGAGATGATAAAGGTAATGTCATTGTTGGCGATAATTGAAAGATTGATTAGTGTGCTGATGTCCTGACGGCTAGTTTTGGCACTAAAATTCGGCTTATCTCTTGAGCAAAAGGCGGGCGGCAACAACCTTATTATTAATTTTGATAATTTGGAGGTCATCGACACCATGAAGAGTGTAGGAAGTTCCGCGGGAGTGCCGGCAACGAACAGGCGGCGCGGTGGGCCATGGCGTGACACTGGGTACATCGTGGATGAGAATGCCACCAGTTGCGCGTCCTACACGCCACAAAAATTTGTTTGGTCGCGATGATGACCTCACGTCCACCGGCGATGGATAGGTCGCAGACTCCACCAAGGATGAGTAGGGCATGGAAGGATGCCTTGTGTCCCAAGTGGGTCCGGTCCGTCTCCCATGTTCTACTATTCCTTGCTGAAGACCGCACCTTCATTTCACGGCTCTTGTCGCCGCCAGTCATGGAGACGGCAGATGGAGGACGCGATCGCCGGAAGGGAACAACAAGGACTTGGACGACGGACGCCGCCGTAGTCTAGGTTTAGGTCTGGTCCCATTTTTCAATGAAAAATGTCCGAAATGTGAATGTGCTCCGGCTTTGTATGAACATCATCCGCTTTGCATAAACTTCGTCCGGTTAGTTGAAACCCGGCTTGAAACGTATGCGTATAACATTGGATTACCGGTTCCCACATCCGTGCCGTGGACTGGTGGAAAGTCTGAGGACAGATGCGGTGTCCAGTTAGCGGGTCAGCGTTGGGACGCCCTAACTTGTGTTTTGGGGAAAATAAAGCGAGAATATTCGCTGCCATACCGTGTACGCAGGCTGACCGGCCGACCCCACCAAACCAGAGCCATTCCCGCGCGAAACGCGCCCGCGAAAGCATAACGCGCGCCAAAACCAATCCATACAGCACACGCCGAGGAAAAAGATCCCGCGCGCGAGAAAGAAAGAGGAGCGGACCAAGCGCAGCCGCTTCCTCGATCCGATCCATGGACGCGGCGATGGAGGACGCGGGGGCGACCGGGAGCGAGTGGGACCGCGGCAGTGGCGGGGCCGAGGCGGTGCTGGGCCTCGCCGGCGCCGGCTCCTCGCTGTCGGTGTGCTACCACGAGGCCTTCGGCCCCCACGCCGACCTCATCCTCCTCGAGGCCGGCGACGACCTCCTCCCCGACCTCCTGCAAGGCCGGTACGCCCCTCCCCTCGAGATCGCCCTGCCTCTGATCCAATCGGCCCTCTTTATTCAGAACCGCATTCTTCATTCAGATCTGCGATTTTGGGCGGCCATTAGCTGTGAAATCCCTAGACCAATCGATGTAATATCTTACTAGTTGATGTGTGGTTCTTGATTTCTAGCCAATCAGTCAGATGGGTGCACGATCTGTGGGCTGTGGCAAAGAGCATCACCATGGAAAAACTTAGTTCGTTGACTGTTCCTGAGCCGAAGGCTGAGGCCTGTTAGTGTTAAATAAACAGTGAAATCTGCCACAGCTATGTTGTTAATCAGATCTTTGCACCACTAGTTCAGCTGCAACTGAGAGATCATTATCTGCTGTACAGTAGGCACACATGGTGTTTCCATCTGCGAGAAATTTTGATGAAGAACTCTCTTGATGCAGGGTGACAGTACGGGGCCGCCCTGAAGAAGAAGCTGTTCTCTGCACGCCATCGGCGACCTACGCTATGAAGTTCGTGGGCACATCCAACTCCATGTTCCTCATACCGCCCGGCGAAGCGGTCGCGGCAAGCCTAAGGCCCGACCATACCAATGAGGATGCCACCGTCGCCAGCGATGCCTCTGCTTCTATCATCAAGGTTGCACCGGGGAGCATCGAGTTAGTCCGGACGGCTCCGCGGCTCGACAAGCTCAGGAGCCTTCTCAGGGAGAGGCCATACGTGCTTGATGAGGATCTTGGAGATGGCTCTGAAGACAGGAATGGGCTGTACACGTGGCAAGACCTCTGTGTGCTTGTTCAGTCCAGCGACAGCGAGCTGCTGGAAGGGCTGAATTCCCTCTCGGCTGTCGAGATTGATAGGTTCTGGAGGACGGTGGATGTCGGTTCCGTGAACACGGTTCTGGACATGATTCTCCACAACTCTGTGTTGCATGACTGGCTGCCAAATGCTTTACCAGAAACTGGTGTGCTATCTGTAATGGAATCTGACGGGTTTACCCATAAGATTGTAACCCACTGCCTCAGCAGATTCGGCACGAAGGTTGAGCAGGAAGCAGGGAGTTGCTGGAGGCTTGATGAGCGACTGGTCTGCTTGCAGTTTGCCCGGAGAGCGCTCAGCAGGGGAAAGATGAAGCTCAACAGCTTCATGGATAAATGGGAACGAAGCCTCCCTTCAGGAATGCGTGCAGATCTTCAGATGCTCGAAGGGGAAGTGCTGTATGAAAGGCTCGGGGCTGAGACCTGGGTGCATGCTTTCAGTGTTGCTGATCTGCCATTGACTCCAGCTGAGAGGTTCGCGGCACTATTCCGGGAGCGGCCAAGGTGGGAATGGAAAGACCTGCAGCCCTTCATCAGGTATAATTTGTACTGTATTTTTTTGTGTAGAAATTCTGTAGTGCAGTTCTCACATCTTTCTCACTCAAACATCTTTCGCAATGCCTATGGTTCAGGGACCTGCGCGTACCTGGTGCGTCTTCAGAAGGGTTGCTGATCAAGTACGCAAGAAGAACGCAACCAAGCGCTGATGCCGATCCTATTTTCACTGCTAGATAGATGATCAACCTACCCTGCTACATACATGCTCTGATTGTGGCCCTTGCTGCTGCTGGTAAACTGCTGGTGTTGCTGCACTTGGCCCGGATGTTGTCGACAACAGAAGATTGCCGTGCAGGCAAGCAAACAAAGGCGATGACGCGAGAGGGTTCCTGTAATGGTGCAGACAACTAAGTTACCTGAATTTCTTTTCAGCTTCGACAGTTAGAGACGCAATATCTGAACCTTGGCCCACTGCTCACCTGTTGTACGTTCATATTTATAATGTAAGGCTTGTCCTAGCTAGTTATGATTTCAGATGTTGCCTAAAAAAGAATTTATTATGGGTTCAGAATGAATAGCAATAGCAGAGGAATGCATGGTAGGCTTCCGAGAACTGAAATCGCATTGCAGGTTAACAGCATACCCCTGTTGTGGGGCTGAATTTTACACCGTTCCATTAGAAACATGATATCTGAGCCTGGGGGCACTGCACGCTTGCTGTACATTTGCAATATTTCCTGAACTTTATAAGGTTGGTGCTAGCCGGTCGTGTTTTTTGGATGTTTGTCATAAAAAAATTTATTTACGGCTCCAGAATGAATAGCAGTGGAAGGCATCGTAGGCTGCTTGTGAGAACTGAATTTGTGTCGCCAGGTTGACTGCACCCATCCTGTTCCGACAGTCGGTGTGATTGCTTCACATGAATTTTGCAAGAATTCAGAGTAACTGTTACAAACCCGGCCTGTCATTTTCAAGATGTAAACGAGCATCAGAATCTTTTGTTGTTTGAATACAAATTGTTGACGGGTGCGAGATTCCAAACATGGCTTGTTCTTGTAGTCATTATGCTTATCTAGCTGTGAGGAACAAGTAGAAGCTCTGCCTGCTATACATAGGCTGAAGGAAGAAATCTGCGTGATTCAGTTCAAGTGCAGAATAGCCAGCCTCTGCATTCTCCCCGCACAGTACAATACAGATAAGTCCCCTCGCGAGCCGCCGCCGCCAACAGATCGCGTCCGCCCTCCCCTCCCCTACCCCCTCCCGCGCGGGCGACCGAGGGGCCCTAGCCCCCCCTCCCCCCCGCGCGCCTTCCCCTCCCCCTCCCCCCTCCGCCGCGCGCAGGTGGTCGATGTCGGCCAAAGCCCGTGCGGCGGCGGAGGTACTGCCTCCCCTCTCAGGTCTATGGGTGGCGCGGGATGCCTCATCTTGAGGGTGTGATACCGATCTGGATAGTGGCGGCCGGATGGACAACGACGTCGTGGCAACCGCCCAGCGTCCCAACAGTGGCCTTGGCGGCAGGGCCGGTGTAGCCCTTCCCGATCAGGGTCGGAGGGCCCTGGATCAGGGGCGGCGGCCCCTAGGATGGCCTCCTTGTCCGGTGGCGTGGTGGGGTGGGAGGGCTGCCGGGATCGGACCGGATGGCCGGAGATTCACAAGCGGGTTTGTGCCGCGGCTTGCTGCCCCGGTGTCCAATGGTGTCGAGCTGCTTCTTCCTCCAACCCATGTTGTGTGCACTCCGTCTTACCGGACATGGCTGCGCTGCTAGCCGGTTATCGGGTCGGGACGGAGCGGGAGGTGGGGATCCAGATTGGGATAATTCCCAGGTCGGCTCATGCCGGCGGTGACGGCGACAACACCCGAGGGTGTTGTTTTTCTTCTTGGGGACGTCATTTGGATCCGCCATACCTTTTCCCACCTCACGGTCTCTCGGGGTGAAAACCCTAAGGCGATGATGACACTCTTGGCGTCATGCCCTTCTTGAAGGCATCGTCGTGAGAGTTATGTGGCGGTGGGCACCGTTTGGGTGCATCGGCAGTTGCAGATGGCGTGCCCCTCTTCATCCAGGTGGTAGCTGTTACGGGGGAAACCCTAGGTCTGGGTCTATCGGATCAGATGATGACGGAGACTTTGGTGCCGTTCTCCCTCCTGGGTGCATCGTCTTTGGAGCAGCGATTCACTGGAGAGGCCAACATGTGGAGCGGTGTTACATCGACCGCATTGAAGACGGCGGGTCTCGACGGCGTGGAGTAGTGGAGTCTTAGAGTTGGACGTGGTTTGATCGACGCACGTAGGTTGGTGGTGTAGAAGTGCATGCTCTAGCCAATGCAACCAAAAGACCGATCTGATGGAAAAGACTAGGCAGCACATTATACGTCAACACTCCCCCTCACTTGTGGCTCCCTCAGGCCTAAACGTGGACCGAAAATGGGCTGCAATTTAATTGCGTCAGCCGGGTCTTGAACTCAAGACCTCTTGGCTCCGATACCATGTAGAAGTGCATGCTCTAGCCAGTGCAACCAAAAGACCGATCTGATAAAAGAGACTAGGTAACACATTATACGTCAACAGGTGGTGCTGCCTGGTGTCATGGTGACGTCGACGGCAGATGAGACTAGCAAGATCTATGCAGTGGTTGCTCCTGAAGACGGGATGACAGAAGATGGCGGTGGCGGGTCCTTGAGTGTGCGCATGTGGTGCATGTTATAGGACGCCTAGACCGGATGGTATTAAGACCCCTGGATTATGTTGTGTTTGTTATGCGGATAAGGCACGCCTGTATTGGTGTAGGTGTAGCGACTTTGTTCGCTTAGAAGGTGGCTTCGGGTTGATCCTTGTATTAATTTTGCCAGACTCTGATGAATAACTAATAAATATAGCTGTGTGCATCATGATGATGCAGAGGCCGGGGTAATCCTCCTTAAAAAAACAGTACATATAAGTTTTTTTTTTGTGTGAGCTGAATATGCAGGGACCAGGCCGGAAAGAAGCCCACGGGCCGGCTACTCGGACCGACGTGTAGGCCCATCTACACAAAGCAACAGTCCACGTCCAAGCCGTATGCATGCTCCGTGTATAGCTGTTCTTGTGTCCGTGTTGAGGTCGGAATCGGATTTCTATACGAGGAGGTTTTGGTTTCGGAGGTGTTGAGTCGGCTCCCTGCATAAATAAATATCGAGCGAGCGATCAACGACTAGAGGGAGGCCGATCGATCTATGGCGGTCGTGTACTACAGATACAGAAGCGAGGCGAATACGTTCTCGGTGCCGGTGCCGGGACCCACGGTCAGCGTCGGCGAGCTGAAGCGCCTCATCATGGGCTCGCCCCGCTACGGCGGCCACAGGCGGGGCCGGGAGAGCATCGAATTCTACTTCCACAGGTCGCCGGCCTGCGACGACGACGCCCACAGCCGGGACGGGGACGGGGACGGGGAGAGCATCGAGCTCTACAGGTCGCCGGCCTGCGACGACGACGCCCACAGCCGGGACGGGGACGGGGACGGGGAGAGCATCGAGCTCTACAGGTCGCCGGCCTGCGACGACGACGCCCACAGCCGGGACGGGGACGGGGACGGGGAGAGCATCGAGCTCTACAGGTCGCCGGCCTGCGACGACGACGCCCACAGCCGGGACGGGGACGGGGACGGGGAGAGCATCGAGCTCTACAGGTCGCCGGCCTGCGACGACGACGCCCACAGCCGGGACGGGGACGGGGACGGGGAGAGCATCGAGCTCTACAGGTCGCCGGCCTGCGACGACGACGCCCACAGCCGGGACGGGGACGGGGACGGGGAGAGCATCGAGCTCTACAGGTCGCCGGCCTGCGACGACGACGCCCACAGCCGGGACGGGGACGGGGACGGGGAGAGCATCGAGCTCTACAGGTCGCCGGCCTGCGACGACGACGCCCACAGCCGGGACGGGGACGGGACGGGGAGAGCATCGAGCTCTACAGGTCGCCGGCCTGCGACGACGACGCCCACAGCCGGACGGGGACGGGGACGGGGAGAGCATCGAGCTCTACAGGTCGCCGGCCTGCGACGACGACGCCCACAGCCGGGACGGGGACGGGGACGGGGAGAGCATCGAGCTCTACAGGTCGCCGGCCTGCGACGACGACGCCCACAGCCGGGACGGGGACGGGGACGGGGAGAGCATCGAGCTCTACAGGTCGCCGGCCTGCGACGACGACGCCCACAGCCGGGACGGGGACGGGGACGGGGAGAGCATCGAGCTCTACAGGTCGCCGGCCTGCGACGACGACGCCCACAGCCGGGACGGGGACGGGGACGGGGAGAGCATCGAGCTCTACAGGTCGCCGGCCTGCGACGACGACGCCCACAGCCGGGACGGGGACGGGGACGGGGAGAGCATCGAGCTCTACAGGTCGCCGGCCTGCGACGACGACGCCCACAGCCGGGACGGGGACGGGGACGGGGAGAGCATCGAGCTCTACAGGTCGCCGGCCTGCGACGACGACGCCCACAGCCGGGACGGGGACGGGGACGGGGAGAGCATCGAGCTCTACAGGTCGCCGGCCTGCGACGACGACGCCCACAGCCGGGACGGGGACGGGGACGGGGAGAGCATCGAGCTCTACAGGTCGCCGGCCTGCGACGACGACGCCCACAGCCGGGACGGGGACGGGGACGGGGAGAGCATCGAGCTCTACAGGTCGCCGGCCTGCGACGACGACGCCCACAGCCGGGACGGGGACGGGGACGGGGAGAGCATCGAGCTCTACAGGTCGCCGGCCTGCGACGACGACGCCCACAGCCGGGACGGGGACGGGGACGGGGAGAGCATCGAGCTCTACAGGTCGCCGGCCTGCGACGACGACGCCCACAGCCGGGACGGGGACGGGGACGGGGAGAGCATCGAGCTCTACAGGTCGCCGGCCTGCGACGACGAGTACGACGACGACGCCCAGCCCGTGCCCCTCCACTCCACGGTGATCGTGTGCCGCGTCCCACCTGGCCGCCACGCCGAGGTCATCATCAGGGGCACCCCTTCCTCCCCTCTGACCCCGAAATCGGTGCAGGAGCGGCGGCATGGCTCTTCGTCCTGGTCTGCGACGTCACCTGCTGCTGCTCCGGTTCTCGCCCCGCCCCCGCCGCCCTCGATCCCGGCGACCACCATGGAAAATCATGAACCACATCGGGCTACCTTGACCTCGCATCGCGACCATGAGAGGAAGAGGGCGGATCTTGAAGACCGGAGGCAAGAGGACGACCGTGGTTTCAAGAGAAGGTGTGGATCGCCAAGACCGGAGGCACCAGGAGGCGTAGTTTCTCTTGTGTAATTGATTGAAATGATGATTACCAGAATTTAGACAGGAAAAATGAATGGGCATTTACAGCTCAGTTTCTGTAATTGTATGCTTCCACAACTACGGAGTAGTAGTAATATATACCATTCAAATGATTCAGAGTGTTATTACTTATTAGCAATCGAAATACTTAATTTTGCCTCCGACATTGTAGATCCGTTTAATTTACCTTTGTTTTCAATTTACCAGAGTGTTTGAGTAAATTTGTGTTTTGATACACCAAACTGAGGAATTGTCCCAGGCCCGGCAGCAACCCTCTGTTGTGGGAGTCGGAGTCATTTCTGTTGTGATTCATCTGCGTTTCTTTGTACAAACATCAGAATCCATTGTTGATTGAACATGAGAGTTCTAATCGTGATTTGATCCAAGACATGCCTACCTTGCTGTCAGTGGCGGAGCCAGGATTTGCTAACGCCCCAGGCGAGAAACCAAAGGCTAAAAACTACCAAAAAATTCAGTTTGAAGGCATACAAAAGTCAATCTATGTTGCAACAAAATTACTAACAAACATGATATTCAATGGCCTCTAGCAGTAATATAGGAACAAAATTACGAGAAAAGGCGTTTTGGAGGCCGAGCTCCATGAAGGCCTTTATTTTTAAAAAATTCAAATTCAAACTTTTATGGTTCAAAAAATTCTGAAAAAAATATGCGCGTATGTAAGGATGTAACTCACATGTGTGTAAAAATTCATGATGAAATACCTTGAGTTGCGACCTGTACAAAAAAGACAAATCCATGGCATGGGAGGATGAATAGTATCATGTGTTAAACAGCCCCATATTTGTCTTTTTGCACAGCCCTCATTTCAATGTATTTTGAACTCAAAATTTACACACATGTGTATTATGCCTTCATGTATATATCTGTGATTTTTTTCAGAATTTTTTGAGATGTAAACATACAAATTTCAATGAAATTTCAAATCTGAATCTGGAGGCCTCACTGGAGCCCGAGCTCCAAAAGGGATTTCCGCAAAATTACTAAATGTCAAATTTTATTTTTGCATCTAAGTATCTAACAAACATTGGCCTCTAGCAGCAACGGTTTAATCTAGCAACTGACAAAAATCATCATCTAGCAATAGTGGCATCTACAAACAAAAATTGAGGTTTGGAAATTGGAAAAGATACGACCATTTGCGCTTTCCTCTTGCTGCCTTGCTGCTGTCCAGTTGCTCTGTGACGCGGCTGTTGAGAAAAAGGCGCCTCCAAGGAAGGGCCACCTCGGCCACCTTGCCGGCAGTTCGCCGGGGCCACCGCCTCGCCGGACAAGGCGGCAGCCCACAACGGCGCAGAAGGGGACTGGGGGCGGGCGGTTGGATAGGTGTATAGGCAGAGGCGCAGAAGGGGATTGGGGGCGGCTGGATGGGTAGCACGACGACAGCCGGTGGCGGGGCGGCGGGCGGCGCCGACGGCAGGGACGCGGCCACCGGCCTCGCCTAGGTTCGTCAAGTTGGGGGAAGGGGCGGCGGACAGGTTCGTCCAAACCCTCGTGAGTAGCACACGCACGCGCAGGGAAAGGCACTGACCTGGGTGGATGGGCCAGTTGGCCCAGGCTGCCTGGGCTAAGAAGTGGGCTGCGCCCCAGGCCGAACAGTGTTTTTTTGTATATATGGGCTGAGAAAATTTTCCACGCCCCAGGCAACGGCCTGGGCTGCCTGGGGCCCAGCTCCGCTGTGATGAACAAGCAAAAAGCTTTCTCCTGAAACGGGCTTCCGCCCCGCTTTAATTAATTTATATAAAGCCCAAAACGACCAGACCGCCGTGCTCTGTTATATTAGTTGGAAGCCTGGATGAAAGATCTCCGGGGTGCCTTGTAAACATTGTGACGACTTAATAACTTTGCGAGTTTGTCTCAGAAAAAGAAAAGCTGGAAGCCTGTAAGGCAAGAACTGTGCATACTTCTTCAGATCAGTCGTAGAAAACTTAATAACCAGTAAAACAACAGCGAAGCCTATCCATAGATAGGAGTAGTTATGATTTCAGATGTTGCGTTGGAAGAATTTATAGATACGGAATGAATGGCAGAGGAATGCATGGTAGGCTTTCTAGAACTGAAATTGCACTGCAGCTTAAGAGTATCTTCAACAGACGGGCGAAGCGCCGCACGCAAAAAACCTGTTTGTCGCGCGCGCTTCGGCTGGTTTAGCGCGCCCGCCTGCGCTGGCTCCAGCAGCCGCACTATAATGCAGCGCGCGCGCCGCTCCAGCAAAGCGAAAAAATACAGCGCGCGCGCCGCACAAACCACATATACATTTCAAAGAAGATGAGCAAAAATGATCAAACAAACAAAATAAATCAACAAAAAATAGTTCAATTTCGTTATCATTACAACTCAAACAAATAGTTTATCGTTCAATACAACAACTAATGCAATAAATACAACAAATAGCTCATGAACAATACAATGTCGAATGCAGATATCATCATGCTCTTTGTCGTCTATGCCATGCCCACCACTCTTCAATCAGATCATTCTGAAGTTTATTGTGCGTTGCGGGACGCCGAATGGCATGATATGAGGCAATAAAACGGGCTACCCTTTCAGCCCTCCGTCGCACTCGCACGGGATGTCCCAAGAGCTCATACTGTGAGTAGTCTAAATCTTGGCCACGCTCATTCTCGATGATCATGTTGTGCATGATCACACAAGCGTGCATGATGTACCAAAGCATTTTTTGATCCCAAAATCTAGCCGGTCCTCTCACAATAGCAAACTGAGCTTGCAAAATCCCAAATGCTCTCTCCACATCTTTTCTAGCCGCCGCATGAGTATTGTGGAAATCAAGATTTTTCTTACCTTCCGGCTTTTTCAACGGCTTCACGAAGGTTTGCCACTTTGGATAGATGCCATCCGCTAGATAATAGCCATAGTTGTACGTACGGCCATTTGCTACAAACTGCACCGGTGGCAACTCACCGTTTGCAATCTTATTCATCAGTGGTGACCGGTTGACAACATTGATGTCATTCAAAGATCCAGGCATTCCAAAGAATGCATGCCAAATCCAAGTCTCCTGATTGGCCACCGCTTCAAGGATTATAGTGGAACCCTTTTTTTGGCCGTGGAATTGCCCATGCCACGCCTTTGGACAATTCTTCCAACTCCAATACATGCAATCTATTGAGCCAAGCATGCCAGGAAAGCCGCGAGCTTTGTTCATCGCCAATAGCCTTGCGACGTCTTCAGCATTGGGAGATCTCAAAAACTCCTCGCCAAACACTTGCACAATTCCCACTGCAAAGCGCTTGACACACATGATGGCTTGGCTCTTACCCATAGCCAAGTGATCATCAACAAGATCAGTCGGTATACCGTATGCCAACATACGCAAAGCGGCTGCCATCTCTCTGAAAGGTGCTATGCCCGAGCTCTCCGGCGGCATTCCTCTTTTGCTGAAAAAAACGGTCATGGCTCGCTAGTTTCTCTGCAATGCGCCTGAACAACTCGGTGCTCATCCTAAACCAGCGACGAAAATACGACTCGGGGTATATGGGATTCTCCGCAAAATAATGCCTGATCAATCTGTTGTGGGCATCGATCCCATCCCTCCAAAATTTCTGCCGACCCATAACCGAACCACCGTGCTTCGGTTTTTTTTATATGCATAGCTAGGATCATTGCAAGATCCTCCTCCTCTTCCATATCAAATTCTTCTTCGGAAGAATCATACGACAAACTCATCTACAATGTTCAATACTATACTATAAAAACTACAATTCAAAACATGCATCAAATTTATGAAGTTTGAGCAATACATACCTTGTAGGCGTTTTGTCAAACACCTTGCGGGAGCGGCGCGGCAGCGAGCGCTCGGGCGCTGTTCCTCGGACGACGGAGGCGCGCGAGCGCCGGCGGGACTAGGAGGGGATGGGGCCGGAAGCGCGGGCGCGCGGGGATAGGCCTGGGAAGCCTGAACGGTCGCCGGGGGGCGCGGGCGGCGGCGGCGGCGCGGCCAGACGAGGGTGAAAGTGGGAGAGGAAGTGCGGGCGCGAGCGCTGGAGTGTGCCGTGCGCTGCAGCGGGCGCCCGAAATACACCGCGCGGGTAAGTGTTTTCGACCGCGCGCCCAACCCGTTATAGCGCGCACACCGTTTTTGCGCGCCCGCTGGAGCGACCCGCCGCATTATGCGCGCGCTAAACCGGCTTAATTTGCGGCGCGACGCTAGTTTAGCGTGGCTGTTGGAGATGCTCTAACAGCGAGTCTCTGCATTCTTCTTGCACACGTACAGTACAGATAGCTGTTTTTTCGTGAGCAGATTTTTTTTGTGAGAAATTGGGAGCAGAATAGTTTTTTTTAGAGCAACTTGTGAGCCAGCGGCGGGCCAGGCTGGAAAGAAGCCGACGGGCCGGCAACTCGGACCGACACGGAGCCCATCAAAGGAAAGCAAGAGGCAGGGCCCGGCCCGGCCCGACCGAATCCTCCCAGGTGTCCCGTTCCGTTTCCCCTTGCCTCTCTCCGTCTTTAGGCTCGGGGCTGGAGGGGAGAGCGTCCCGACTCGTCTCGCTCGTCGGGTGGAAACCCTAGCTTCGTATAAACCCAAACCCCCCGCCTCGCCTCGCCGGAGCGGCGGCAGCAGTCGCCGGCAGCGATGGACGCGATGCGGAAGCAGCTGGACGTGCTGATGGGGGCCAACCGCAACGGCGACGTGCGGGAGGTCAACCGCAAGTACTTCGACCGCGACGTCTGCCGCCTCTTCCTCGCCGGCCTCTGCCCCCACGACCTCTTCCAGCTCACGGTACCTCCCGTCCATCCCCGTCCCCGCGCCCCTCCCCCTCTCCCGGCGCCCGATTCCCGCCGGCGGAGGGGCGGTTGTCGCCGTCAGGCGGCCCGCGGTAGATTTGGTTTCGAATCGGCCCCTGCGCTGTTGCGTTTATTATTAGGGGAAATTCATCCGTAGAAGAAAAACAAAAAACAAAATAAAAACCGTGGTGTATGGCGTGTGCTTTGAGATATCTGATGAAGCAATTAGTTTCTCCTGTGTTATGCTGCGATCTAACCGGCCAGTTTCGCTCATGACAGAAAATGGATCTCGGACCCTGCCCCAAGGTCCACTCGCTGCAGCTGCGGAAGGAGTATCCTTCGTTACATTTGATTACATCTGTTACTTATGCGGCACGGCATGTATTGCTGCAGTAATTTTTTCTTCCCACGCGCGCTAGTGTTTGTTCATCGATTGCCTTCCTGAGCTCCTGGTAGCTATGAGGAGGTGAAAGCAAAGGGGACGGAGAATTTCGACAGGGAGCTCGAGGACATGATAGACAGGCTCATCGTGGAGTGCGAGCGCAAGATCCAGAGGGCGCTCAAACGCCTCGCCGACGAGGATGCCAAGGCTGCTATCGCCATATCCGTCTCCGAGGTCACTCAGGTATCCAGACACCCGTGTGTTACGAAGGCCCATCTGTTTCTCAGAGGCTAATTAATGGCTTCAGCTAAATTGCCTGCCTTCCTGTTAATGTTTGCAGTCTGAAGAAGTTGCGCAGCTGTCAAAGGAAATCAAGGAGAAAATGAAAGAAGCTGATATCTTCGGTAATGTCATCTCATTCATGTTTTGCCCAATTGGTTGTAGTGTTTCTGTTCACGGTAGTCCAGCAGGTTCAGTGTACTGTAGCTGTCTTAAGTCTTAATTACAATTTTGAACACTCTTCACCTGACACAGTATGAAACTACATTGACAAAATGTACTCTGCTCTAATATATTCTTGAGCAGTACTATGTTGGAAGATGGGATAATTTTTCTCTCAGCATAGTTTTTCATTAACTGACGAAACGAGCACTGGTGATATAACTAATTATCTGGTTTCTTTATTACGGGCCAACACAACATGGGATAGGAAACCGTAGGAGTTGGAAAAACAGAGGAATTGAAATGTTACTAAATGTTTCTTCTCGATCAACACTTCCCAAACAGATTTTGAAGGGAAGACTGATGACAAAATCAAGACCATGGAATTGGTGGAAGAATTAAGATCTAAAAGGGCTGACCTGCAGGTATGTATTATTTAGAATTTTGAATATCTGTGTTATCAGTTCTCATATATCTTGCAAGCGCATGTTACTAAACAGGTAATGTTTTAGTTTTAATACGGTAGGTTCTTTTTTCCACTTCATTGCAGGCTACCCTCTTGCTTGATGCCTTTAACAAGGACCGAGCTGCAATACCTCAACCTATTCCACCTCCTCAAATGGCAACACTGCCAGCACCTCCTCCTCCTGATGCTCGTACTCAAGAACTGATCAATGAGAAGCTAAGTAAAGCTGAAGCCCTTGGTATGTTTTTTTTTACCATTTTTCTTTACAAAGTATATCTATAGTGTTTTTGTCCTTTTGAAAGCATATATTTGTGTGAGTAATTGGGACCAAGTTGTGAGAATTTTCTCCAATACATTCTAGCTTTGAATTCAACCACTCAATTAGTTGATTACTTGACAGTTGACACACCAATAAGATATTTTGTAATGATATATGCTGGAAATTTTAGTTTGATATATTTGTTCTTTTAAAGGTGAGACACTAAAAGGTTTTATTGGAGAATTGTGAACTTAGCATTGCTTTTAGTTTTCTTATCTGGATCATTTAGGCGCGACTTGATGTTTTTGACCTCAGTGCCTGTCGGGGTCATGGATTAGGTTTGCGGTATTATATAGATCTTTACTTATTGGTACATTGCACATCAGTTTCTTCAATAGTTGGATAATTAAGTTTTTCTGGATAGTTTATCTAAGCACAAAAAAGTATGCAGTGATATTTTCATGTTTGTCCGTTCGGTAGGTGAACAAGGGATGGTAGAAGAAGCGCAGAAAGCTTTAGAAGAAGCAGAAGCTCTCAAAAAGGTAGCTGTTGCCATCATTACCTAATTTTATCATGTCTAGCTTTTCACCTGTAAATTACTCAATTGTGGAAGGTTAATTTATATATTTTTAGCGCTACCTTTGCAGAATATGGTAGATATAACTTGACACTGTTAGGTCACTGATACTTCCATTCTTTTCTTTGTTTTGTATGAACCATCACTGATGTCTCCTTTCCTTGACTTTATTATCACCAGTTGGCAGCGGCACGGCAGGAGCCAGTTGCTGATCCTTCTAAATACAGTGTTGCTGATGTTCGAATTGTGAGTTATGAAGGGCCATTTCTTATTTCTTATTCGTGTTACTGCATTAATTTAAGCATTGCTAGCACACTAGGTTTTTCTGCTTAAATGTACGTTGATGATCGTTTACTTAGTAGCATATGCTAGTTTTTCGTACATGCTGCAGAAATGCTTCCAACATTAGTGGTTTCCTTGATTCCTAGTATTTTCTAGGCATTTTACTATCCAATGAGTATTTACTACCAAGTCTTACATGCAAAGGTTTTCTGCAACCTTGGTATTTGATGTGATTACTCTCTATAGTTTTGAATACTAATTAAACTCATGCATTTCCCAGCCATTGGCGTTAGGAAAAAGGCTGTATTTTGCATAAGTTGAAATTTCTGATTAAATTGATCTTATATTGTACTCCCTCCGTCCCAAAATTCTTTTCTTAGATTGGTGTAGATATGGATGTATCTAACACTAAAATGTAACTAGATACATCCGTATTTAGACAAATCTAAGACAAGAATTTTGGGACGGAGGGAGTACTATAATTCACTTCTTGTATCAGTTTAAAACTCATTGAAGTGACAGCTCGACTTTTGTGCATTAGGAAATCTATGTTCCTTTTGTATATTATTACTTGCATGGTTCTCAAATTAGCTAGCGAGTAATGGAATATAAAGTGTTATGCAGGAATTTGTAGTTGTTCCACAAGTGGCTGCATGTAGAACTTTGTGTAACTATATCGTCAGAATAGATGATATTGGATACATATATCTATAATTTTTTGTGCTAATGTTTTCCTGTATTCTTTTCTGTACCATCCCACACTATTAAACTTTGGAACTAACTCCGTCATTCTTCATCATAATTAGATTTTTGTTGTTATACAATGAAGAATGAATTCCTGTGATTTTGATTTATGAGCTTGTTCTTGTGTGCTGTAATTGGTATAGAAGCATTGTGCATTCTTCATATTCATGAATGTGGTGAATTAGGAATTGCATCATATGTAATGTGCTCTTAAGAATTTGGTCACCGCTATGGTCTGCATTATTTCCGAGGGTTATCTATTCTTTTCCTTTTATTTATATCTGAATAAACATCTCATACTACTGCTCATACGCCCAGCATTGCTAATCGTATCCTCTGTTCATTCTATAGACTGATCAGAAGTTGCGCCTCTGTGACATATGTGGAGCATTTTTGAGCGTCTATGACAAGTAATGCCTTTCATCTCTCACTTGTAAAATGTTGATTCAAATTGGATCTTTCAGATGGAAATGTATCTCATGCCATATTATATACAGTGATCGACGTCTTGCTGACCATTTTGGAGGGAAGCTACACTTGGGTTATATGTTGATTCGTGAGAAACTGAAAGAACTCCAGGTACATTCTTGCATGCCCAGAGTACAAATACGATGGTGGGAGCGATTGAACAAAGTAGTATTTCAGATATTATACACATTAAAACCAATAAATCTACATGATTCTGTTAACACTTGCATTCTGTTTTTCAAAATAGTTTGTGGCTATTTTATCTTTTTGCCGTTTTTCTAAGTTTGTTAAGTTGCAAATTTTGAACGTCTTTATCAGGTGCTGAATGTAATGTCCCATTTTCTGCTTTAAAGAGTTACTCTGTTTTGGGCCTTTTGGCATCTGTGAGTTTTCTTATCTCAAGGAAGAGCCTTCAGGTTCTTGCCTTCTCTATATGTTAATTTTATCTCACATTGGAGGGCGCCATGGTTGTTACGATAGTCATTACAGGAATTAGTCAATGTTGCATAAGCGGAATCTCATGTGACAATCGTCCTCCCTCCTTCCCATGGCAACAACAGCCGCCAACTGTATGTTGACAAATGTAAGCATAGGAGTGAGCAGAACATGGTATGGAGAATCATGTTTACTTAATTGTGTTAGCTTTCTCATATATACTGATCAGAAGCTGGAGCTTGCTTTCTGCTTGGTGATCCATATTTTGTAGAGCTGGTGATAAATAGTACCGGTTAAGTTACCCTGAAAGCGCACCCTTTTGCCATCTTTTCCTGTAAGTTACAACCTGTTCATATGCTGCCTGCTCCATAAATATGTAAGTTGTTATTGTCAGAAAATCTCAACTGTAATGTATCCCTTGCCTTTTTCATTCCGTCGTCGTATGAATCGAGCTATCTCCACTCGGTAAGCATGTATATATTGTGAATAACGTCATTCTAAAACTATGTCATATTTGCCTTTTAGGAGGAGAGGAACAAAAAAAGGACCGAGAAACCTGACGATGACAGACGGTATGGTCTTTCCCAGCTTTTGCTTTGTTCTGTCATGGCGCTTATTATTATTAAGCAACACAATCTGAAAGTTGATACTTGGTTTTCCTAGATCAAGGGAAAACAGCAGGGACCGCAATGGGCGGGCATCCAGGGATAGAGATGCAGAAAGAAAGGACAGGGTTGAGCCCCGGGATAGCAGAAGAGACCACGACAGGGATCGTGATAGGCGCCATGACAGGGACCGTCGCCATGACCGCGACCGTGATAGAGATCATGACCGCTCCTCGCGTGGTAGAGAGCATGACCGTGATAGGAGAAGGGAACGCTCCCGATCCAGGGACCGCAGCAGGTATTGCCGAATGTTTTTTTATTTCCTGTTTGATTTCAGAGGCTTGCTACTACCATAGGCCAATCCTGACAGTTGTTTTGATTCTCAGGCGCCATGAAAGATATTGAGTCTGTTGCTCCATGGCTGGCTGATTCCCCCGGGGGTGCTCCCGTCTTCCTGCATGATAGTGATGGTGCTTTTTAAGATATATGGTGAGGTTGCGCTTTGTACTGGAGAAAGGAAGATTGTCTTGATGTTTGTCTTCGCTGCTGGATTGTTAGTCGAACCCTATGTTTCTGTTTCAGTCTATCTTTTCTGTCTATCTGACCTGATGTTGTGTACCAGAGTATACTGTTTTATATGTTACCAACGTGTAAGAGTTTTGTGTTACTCAAGCCTCCTTGGGCCCGCCTGTCAAACTTACATGTGACAGTATTTGTAATTTTCTTATCTTGTGATGGTATTGAGCTAATTTCCTCCGACTTGTCGAGCCTCTATTCCTCAGGGATCATGGTTGAAATAATTTTCCATGCCTGATTAGTGATTATCTGAATCACTGTAGAGGTGGTTAGGCTCTGGTTAGAGCCAGATTTTTAAAAATAAAAAAATAGTAATATTTTGAAGTTTTGTATTTTCTAAGTAAAAAACCCCACATATACACGGGGATTGATCTGCATACTTGTAAAATTTCATTTCTAAGTGGATTCAAGTAGGCTATTATAGAATCATTCTTTTTTTTCCATAATCCACTCATGAAATTTTACAGGCACATACTCCTAGATATATAAACTCCTAGATATGTTAAAAAAAAACAGGCTCAGCCTAAGAGCATTTTATGTTACCAGGTTGTGAAATGCAGTAAATTCAACCTGATGCCATAACCAGCACATAGAAAGTCAGGGACGAACATGAATTTCTTCTAGAATATAAACAAAACAGATGACACCATTTTCTCCAACAATTGCAAAAGAAGGCATACACATCTACACCCAGGGCGGCAGTAGCATTCTCGTATGATATAAACACCAACTAGAAAACCTGGAGCTTTCAATTTTACACCCCTGGTCCCTCTAGTAGACTCTCCTCTTGCGAACTTTGAAGCTGGTCGAGCGGATGACGTCGTCGTCGGCGTTGAACTTCATCTGCAGCGCGTCCACCGACTCGGGCTTGGTGAAGTAGGTCCAGAGGAGGTAGATGCCGTCGTAGTAGGTGAAGGGCAGCCCGGTCCTGCTGTTCCTCTTCCTGATGCTGTAAGCCAGCGGGATGACCCCTCTGTTGAACACCTCCACGTACATGGCGCCCCCGGCCACGAGCAGCTGCAATGACAGTTCAGCGAGGGAGGAGCTCCGTCAGTAAGCAGAATGACAAATGCCAATAGATTCGATGCGATGCTGCTGCAGAGTTCGTGGCACGCTGTTTCCGAATCCCAGCGAACCTGAACTCCCATGCTCCTGAATTTGTTCGGGTTTGACGAATCAGGCTTGAAATTTGTGGGTTTAAAGGGACCATCATTAGTCAGTAAGTTTTGAAGGCTATAATTGTACCCAACTTTTTTAATACAACAATGTGCGTGCTAGAACACCATTACCGCACGGTTCATGGCAAGCTGCTTACGTGAGTCTGAACCCCGTTCCCCTGAATCTGTCGGGATTTGTGGGGTTAATGGAACCAATGTTTGTCATTATAAGTTATAAAAGGCTATTATTGTACCCAACTTGTTTAATGCAGCAATGTGCGATGCTAGAACACCATTATCATCAGTGGTGAGATGTTATTCTCTACCAGTTGGTAGAAGATCGAACTCATAGGCAGAAACGTTGATGACCAAGAGAGCAATAAGACGAAATTGTTTCGATCAAGCGGTGTAAATACTGATCATGCACTCAATCAAACCTACTCAGTTCATCTTAAACTGGGAAATAAAGATAATCTTTTCATGCACCACATTTTACCCAAGGCCTTCAGATAATCAAAACATGAGAACAATGATTGGAGACTCAAGCTAATACTGTCACAGTGGCCACCACCACCCTGAATTTTCACAGGAACTCGTGTGTAAATTGCAGCTAGATGATCGTCAGTGGCGAGATATTATTCTCTAATCCTTCTCTCTACCAATTGATAGAACATCTAACTGACAGGCTGAAAAATTAATGACCAAGAGAGCAATAAGAGGGCATTGCTTCGATTAAGCATGTACATATTGATCATGCGCTCACCCTACCAGGCTCATTTAAGTTTTAACTGGTAAAGATATATATCCTGTTCATGCACAGCACTTTACCCAAGCCTTGAAGACTGTCACATTGGCCACTACGCCTAATTTTCACTGGAATTCATGTGTGAATTGCAGCTGAATAATCCTAGTTAACTAAGCAGTGATACAAGACATACAATGCCACATTATCTTCTACACTAAAATACATTCTCGAAGGAATCCGCGTGTGAATTGCAGTGAGGAGATGATCGAATCCGTTGGAGAAGAGGAAATGAGATAACATAAACAGTCTGTTGTGGGGCGGCGCGGGTGGGGTTAGGGTTACCTCCTCGTAGCGCTGGATGAGGGCGAGGCGCTCCTCCTCGGACATGTCGGGGCGGAGCACGACCATGGTCTCGTACTGGCGGAGGCCCGGAGGGCAGGGCGGCATCTCGCGCTCCTCCAGCGCCATCGCCGCCTCCGAGGCCGACATCCCGCCGAAACCGGAGGACGACCCGTCCTCGTCCCCGACCTCCTCGTCGTCGCGGCCGCGGGTGCGGGTCGCGGACGCCGCGCCCCCGTAGAAGCTCGCGGCGTACCCCGTCGAGAACGCGCGGGCGGCGCGTAGGAGGCGGCTGGGCGCGGGGCTGGCGGAGGGGAGGCCGTGGCGCGGGGCGAAGGCCGCGGCGGAGGAGGAGACGGAGACGGAGAGCGCCATGGGCGGCGGCATTGGAGAGGGAGTGGGGAGGAGGGCAGTGCGGGGAGTGGAGTCCCGTGGATAGATAAGGATAGGGGCAAATCGGCAGCCCACACTGCGGCGTGCACATGGATTCAAATGACTGTTTCTTTTCAAATCTCACCCCACTGATTTTCGAAAGTCCCATTTGAATTTTGAACAACGATTATGGGTGGTCGGGAGCGACCCGATGTTTTTTCTTGCAAAAATGTTCTACACAGTATACTTGATGGAGTCAAATGCCGCAGATCCCGGTAGGGGTCCTCTGGTAGCCTTGGTGCGATGGTAACATAGGCACATGATTTTACCCAGCTCCGGGCTATGTTGAAGAGATAATACTCTACGTCTGCTTTGGTTGTATTGATTTCGAGGGAGTATACGTTACAGATTGATCTACCGCGAGATCTATGTGTGCATCAGGTGTCGTCTACAGGCCTCACCCCTCGGTTTATACAGATACCGGGGTATACATATGTCGGTTATATTTAGGGGAATCGTGGTGCAGACGACCTTTAAGTCTTGGAGTAAGTGCCAAATCTTCGAAAACATCCCATCTTTGGCGCTTCTAAGCCCGACGAATCATGGCCCACTGACAAATTATCTTGTGGGGTGGGGGGGTGGGGGTGGGGGTGGGGTGGGGTCCTTGACCTAGCCCATCCGCCTGGGAGACGGCAGGATACTATCAATACTTTTCACTATATTATGATATCCTAAAAACAAACTAAAATATCATGCACTACGGATATTGCCTAGTGCAGAAATTGTCTCGTGGATTTCAGTTGAATTATTTAATTAATTCAAAGTGTTTGATAGAAATAAACGAAGTTCTAAGTTACAACACCATTGTGATTGTTCCTACCTGATAGAGGGAAGAGGCATCTGAAGGAAATATGCCCTAGAGGCAATAATAAAGTTATTATTTATTTCCTTATATCATGATAAATGTTTATTATTCATGCTAGAATTGTATTAACCGGAAACATAATACATGTGTGAATACATAGACAAACATAGTGTCACTAGTATGCCTCTAGTTGACTAGCTTGTTTATCAAAGATGGTTATGTTTCCTAGCCATGGACAAAAGAGTTGTCATTTGATTAACGGGATCACATCATTGGGAGAATGATGTGATTGACTTAACCCATTCCGTTAGCTTAGCACTTGATCGTTTAGTATGTTGCTATTGCTTTCTTCATGACTTATACATGTTCCTGTAACTATGAGATTATGCAACTCCCGTTTACCGGAGGAACACTTTGGGTGCTACCAAACGTCACAACGTAACTGGGTGATTATAAAGGAGTACTACAGGTGTCTCCAAAGGTACATGTTGGGTTGGCGTATTTCGAGATTAGGTTTTGTCACTCCGATTGTCGGAGAGGTATCTCTGGGCCCTCTCGGTAATGCACATCACTATAAGCCTTGCAAGCAATGTAACTAATGAGTTAGTTACGGAATGATGCATTACGTAACGAGTAAAGAGACTTGCCAGTAACGAGATTGAACTAGGTATTGGATACCGACGATCGAATCTCGGGCAAGTAACATACCAATGACAAAGGGAACAACGTATGTTGTTATGCGGTTTGACCGATAAAGATCTTTGTAGAATATGTGGGAGCCAATATGAGCATCCAGGTTCCGCTATTGGTTATTGACCGAGAATAGTTCTAGGTCATGTCTACATTGTTCTCGAACCCGTAGGATCCGCACGCTTAAGGTTTCGATGACAGTTATATTATGAGTTTATGCGTTTTGATGTACCAAAGGAGTTCGGAGTCCCGGATGAGAACGGGGACATGACGAGGAGTCTCGAAATGGTCGAGACGTAAAGATCGATATATTGGACCTCTATATTCGGAGTTCGGAAAGGTTCCGAGTGATTCGGGTATTTTTCGGAGTACCAGAGAGTTACGGGAATTCGCCGGGGAGTATATGGGCCTTATTGGGCCATACGGGAATAGAGGAGAGAGGCCAAAAGGAAGGAGGCCTGCGCCCCCCCTCTGGTCCGAATTGGACAAGGGGGCCGGCCCCCTTTTCCTTCTCCCTCTCCTCCTCTTTTCTTCTCCAACAAGGAAAGGAGGAGTCCTACTCCCGGTGGGAGTAGGACTCCCCCCTTGGTGCGCCTCCTCCATAGGCCGGCCGCCTCCCGCCTTGCTCCTATATATATGGGGGCAGGGGGCACCCCAAAGACACAACAACAATTGATCCTTGAGATCTATTAGCCGTGTGCGGTGCCCCCCTCCACCATAGTCCTCCTCGATAATATTGTAGCGGTGCTTAGGCGAAGCCCTGCGACGGTTGAACATCAAGATCGTCACCACGCCGTCGTGCTGACGGAACTCTCCCTCGACACTCGTCTGGATCGGAGTTCGAGGGACGTCATCGAGCGGAACGTGTGCTAGAACTCGGAGGTGCCGTAGTTTCGGTGCTTGATCGGCCGGGCCGTGAAGACGTACGACTACATCAACCGCGTTGTTCTAACGCTTCCGCTTTCGGTCTACAAGGGTATGTAGATTACACTCTCCCCTCTTGTTGCTATGCATCACCATGATCTTGCGTGTGCATAGGATTTTTTTTTTGAAATTACTACGTTCCCCAACAGTGGCATCCGAGCCAGGTTTTATGCGTAGATGTCATATGCACGAGTAGAACACAAGTGAGTTGCGGGCGATACAAGTCATACTGCTTACCAGCATGTCATACTTTGGCTCAGCGGTATTGTGAGATGAAGCGGCCCAGACCGACATTACGCGTACGCTTACGCGAGACTGGTTTCACCGTTACAAGCACTCGTGCTTAAAGGTGACTGGCGGGTGTCTGTCTCTCTCACTTTAGCTGAACTGGGTATGGCTACGCCCGGTCCTTGCGAAGGTTAAAACAACATTAACTTGACGAACTATCGTTGTGGTTTTGATGCGTAGGTAAGAACGGTTCTTGCTAAGCCCGTAGCAGCCACGTAAAATTTGCAACAACAAAGTAGAGGACGTCTAACTTGTTTTTGCAGGGCATGTTGTGATGTGATATGGTCAAGACGTGATGCTATATTTTATTGTATGAGATGATCATGTTTTGTAACCGAAGTTATCGGCAACTGGCAGGAGCCATATGGTTGTCGCTTTATTGTATGAAATGCAAACGCCCTGTAATTGCTTTACTTTATCACTAAGCGGTAGCGATAGTCGTAGAAGCAATAGATGGCGTAACGACAACGATGCTACGATGGAGATCAAGGTGTCGCGCCGGTGACGATGGTGATCACGACGGTGCTTCGAAGATGGAGATCACAAGCACAAGATGATGATGGCCATATCATATCACTTATATTGATTGCATGTGATGTTTATCCTTTATGCATCTTATCTTGCTTTGATTGACGGTAGCATTTTAAGATGATCTCTCACTAAATTATCAAGAAGTGTTCTCCCTGAGTATGCACCGTTGCGAAAGTTCTTCGTGCTGAGACACCACGTGATGATCGGGTGTGATAGGCTCTACGTTCAAATACAACGGGTGCAAAACAGTTGCACACGCGGAATACTCAGGTTAAACTTGACGAGCCTAGCATATAACAGATATGGCCTCGGAACACGGAGACCGAAAGGTCGAGCGTGAATCATATAGTAGATATGATCAACATATTGATGTTCACCGTTGAAACTACTCCATCTCACGTGATGATCGGACATGGTGTAGTTGATATGGATCACGTAATCACTTAGAGGATTAGAGGGATGTCTTTCTAAGTGGGAGTTCTTAAGTAATATGATTAATTGAACTTTAAATTTATCATGAACTTAGTCCTGGTAGTATTTTGCAAATTATGTTGTAGATCAATAGCTCGCGTTGTTGCTTCCCTATGTTTGCTTCCTATTTTTATATGTGTTCCTAGAGAAAACTAAGTTGAAAAGATGTTAGTAGCAATGATGCGGACTTGGTCCGTGATCTGAGGTTTATCCTCATTGCTGCACAGAAGAATTATGTCCTTGATGCACCGCTAGGTGACAGACCTATTGCAGGAGCAGGTGCAGACGTTATGAACGTTTGGCTAGCTCAATATGATGACTACTTGATAGTTTTGTGCACCATGCTTTATGGCTTAGAACCGGGACTACAAAAACGTTTTTGAAACGTCACAGAACATATAAGATGTTTCAAGAGATGAAATTGGTATTTCAGACTCATGCCCGTGTCAAGAGGTATGAGACCTTTGACAAATACTTCGCCTAAAAGATGGAGGAGAATTGCTCAACTAGTGAGCAAGTACTTAGATTGTCTGAGTACTACAATCGCTTGAATCAAGTGGAAGTTAATCTTCCAGATAAGATAGTGATTGGCAGAGTTCTCTAGTCACCATTACCAAGTTACTGAAACTTCGTGATGAACTATAATGCAAGGGATGACGAAAATGATTCCCAAGCTCTTCGTGATGCTGAAATCGACGAAGGTAGAAATCAAGAAAAGAGCATCAAGTGTTGATGATTGACAAGACCACTAATTTCAAGAAAAGG
Organism: Triticum aestivum; assembly: GCF_018294505.1. Classification (NCBI taxonomy): domain Eukaryota; kingdom Viridiplantae; phylum Streptophyta; class Magnoliopsida; order Poales; family Poaceae; genus Triticum; species Triticum aestivum. Next base: position 691,200,267 of record NC_057807.1, on the reverse strand, counting down.
GCAAAAGGAAAGAAAGGGAACTTCAACTAGAATGACAAGCAAGTTGTCACTCCCACAAAGAAGCCCAAAGCTGAACCAAAGCCTGAAACTGAGTGCTTACACTGCAAAGGAAATTGTCACTGGAAACGGAAATACCCTGAATATTTGGTGGATAAGAAGGATGGCAAACTGAACAAGGGTATATTTGATATACAGGTTATTGATGTGTACCGTACTAGTGTTTATAGTAACCCCTGAGTATTTGATACTTGTTCGGTTGCTAAGATTAGTAACTCGAAACATGAGTTACAGAATAAACAGAAACTAGTTGAGGGTGAAGTGACGATGTGTGTTGGAAGTAGTTCCAAGACTGATATGATCATCATCGCACACTCCCTATACTTTCGGGATTAGTGTTAAACCTAAATAAATGTTATTTGGCATTTGCGTTGAACATGAATATGATTTGATCATGTTTATTGCGATACGTTTATTCATTTAAAGACAAAGAATAATTGTTGTTCTGTTTACATGAATAAAACCTTCGATGGTCATACACCCAATGAAAATAGTTTGTTGGATCTCGATCGTAGTGATACACATATTCATAATATTGATGCCAAAAGATGCAAAGTTAATAATGATAGTGCAACTTATTTGTGGCACTGCCGTTTGGGTCATATCGGTGTAAAGCGCATGAAGAAACTCCATAAAGATGGATTTTCGGAATCACTTGGTTATGAATCATTTGATGCTTGCGAACCGTGCCTTTTGGGCAAGATGACTAAAACTCCGTTCTCCGGAACAATGGAATGAGCTACTGACTTATTGGAAATAATACATACCGATGTATGCGATCCGATGAGTGTTAAGGCTCGTGGCAAGTTCGTTATTTTCTAACCTTCACAGATGATTTGAGCAGATATGGGTATATCTACTTGATGAAACATAAGTCTGAAATAGTTGAAAAGTTCAAAGAATTTCAGAGTGAAGTGGAAAAATCATCGTAACAAGAAAATAAAGTTTCTACGATCTGATCGTGGAGACGAATATTTGAGTTATGAGTTTGGTCTTCATTTGAAACAATGTGAAATAGTTTCGCAACTCACGCCATCTGGAACACCACAATGTAATGGTGTGTCCGAACATCGTAATCGTACTTTACTAGATATGGTGCGATCTATGATGTCTCTTATCGGTTTACCACTATCGTTTTGGGGTTATGCATTAGAGACAGCTGCATTCACGTTTGATAGGGCACCATCTAAATCCGTTGAGACGACACCGTATGAACTATGGTTTAGCAGTAAACCTAAGCTGTCGTTTCTTAAAGCTTGGAGTTGCTATGCTTATATGAAAAAGGTTTTCAACCTAATAAGCTCGAACCCAAATCGGAGAAGTGCGTCTTCATAGAATACCCAAAGGTAACTATTGGGTACACCTTCTATCACAGATCTGAAGGCAATTTATTCGTTGCTAAGATGGATCTTTTCTAGAAAAGGAGTTTCTCTCGAAAGAAGTGAGTGGGAGGAAAGTAGAACTTGATGAGGTAATTGTACCTTCTCCCTAATTGGAAAGTAGTTCATCACAGAAATCAGTTCTAGTGATGCCTACACCGATTAGTGAGGAAGTTAATGATGATGATCATGAAACTTCAGATCAAGTTACTACCAGAACCTCGTAGGTCTTCCAGAGTAAGATCCGCACCAGAGTGGTACGGTAATCCTGTTCTGGAAGTCATGTTACTAGACCATGATGAACCTACGAACTATGAGGAAGCGATGATGAGCCCAGATTCCACGAAATGGCTTGAGGCCATAAAATCTGAGATATGATCCATGTATGAGAACAAAGTATGGACTTTGATTGACTTGCTCGATGATCAGCAAGCCATGTTAAATAAATGGATCTTCAAGAGGAAGACGGACACTGATAGTAGTGTTACTATCTACTAAGCTCGACTTGTTGCGAAAGGTTTTCAACAAGTTCAAGGTGTTGAATACGATGAGATTTTCTCACTCGTATCGAAGCTTAAGTCTGTCTGAATCATGTTAGCAATTGCCACATTTTATGAAATCTGGCAAATGGATGTCAAAACTGCATTCCTTAATGGATTTATTAAAGAAGAGTTGTATATGATGCAACCAGAAAGTTTTTGTCAATCCTAAAGATGCTAACAAAGTGTGCAAGCTCCAGCAATCCATCAATGGACTGGTGCAAGCATCTCGGAGTTGGAATATACGCTTTGATGAGTTGATCAAAGCATATGGTTTTATACGGACTTTTGGAAAGACCTGTATTTACAAGAAAGTGAGTGGGAGCACTACAGCATTTCTGATAAGTATATGTGAATGACATATTATTAATTGGAAATGATGTAGAATTTTCTGGAAAGCATAAAGGAGTGTTTGAAAGAGTTTTTCAAAGAAAGACCTCGGTGAAGCTGCTTACACATTGAGCATCAAGATCTATATAGATAGATCAAGACGCTTGATAAGTTTTTCAATGAGTACATACCTTGATAAATTTTTGAAGTAGTTCAAAATGGAACAGTCAAAGAAAGAGTTCTTGCCTGTGTTGCAAGGTGTGAAGTTGAGTAAGACTCAAAACCCGACTATGGCAGAAAATAGAAAGAGAATGAAAAGTCATTCCCTATGCCTCAGTCATAGGTTCTATAAAGTATGCTATGCTGTGAACCAGACCTATTGTATACCTTGCTCTGTGTTTGGCAAAGGAATACAATTTTGATCTAATAGTAGATCACTGGACAGCGGTCAAGAATATCCTTAGTGAGGACTAAGGAAATACTTCTCGATTATGGAGGTGATAAAAGAGCCCGTCGTAAAAAGTTACATCGGTGCAAGCTTTTACACCGATCCAGATGACTCTAAGTCTCAATCTGGATACATATTGAAAGTGGGAGCAATTAGCTAGAGTAGCTCCATGCAGAGCATTGTAGACATAGAATATTTGCAAAATACATACGGCTCTGAATGTGACAGACCCGTTGACTAAACTTCTCTCACGAGCAAAACATGATCATACCTTAGTACTCTTTGGGTGTTAATCACATAGCGATGTGAACTAGATTATTGACTCTAGTAAACCCTTTGGGTGTTGATCACATGACGATGTGAACTATGGGTGTTAATCATATACAGATATGAATATTGGTGTTAAATCACATGATGATGTGAACTAGATTATTGACTCTAGTGCAAGTGGGAGACTGAAGGAAATATGCCCTAGAGGCAATAATAAAGTTATTATTTATTTCCTTATATCATGATAAATGTTTATTATTCATGCTAGAATTGTATTAACCGGAAACATAATACATGTGTGAATACATAGACAAACATAGTGTCACTAGTATGCCTCTACTTGACTAGCTCGTTAATCAAAGATGGTTATGTTTCCTAACCATAGACAATGAGTTGTCATTTGATTAACGGGATCACATCATTAGGAGAATGATGTGATTGACTTGACCCATTCCGTTAGCTTAGCACTTGATCGTTTAGTATGTTGCTATTGCTTTCTTCATGACTTATACATGTTCCTGTAACTATGAGATTATGCAACTCCCGTTTACCGGAGGAACACTTTGGGTGCTACCAAACGTCACAACGTAACTGGGTGATTATAAAGGAGTACTACAGGTGTCTCCAAAGGTACATGTTGGGTTGGCGTATTTCGAGATTAGGTTTTGTCACTCCGATTGTCGGAGAGGTATCTCTGGGCCCTCTCGGTAATGCACATCACTATAAGCCTTGCAAGCAATGTACTAATGAGTTAGTTACGGAATGATGCATTACGTAACGAGTAAAGAGACTTGCCGGTAACGAGATTGAACTAGGTATTGGATACCGACGATCGAATCTCGGGCAAGTAACATACCAATGACAAAGGGAACAACGTATGTTGTTATGCGGTTTGACCGATAAAGATCTTCGTAGAATATGTGGGAGCCAATATGAGCATCCAGGTTCCGCTATTGGTTATTGACCGAGAATAGTTCTAGGTCATGTCTACATTGTTCTCGAACCCGTAGGGTCCGCACGCTTAAGGTTTCGATGACAGTTATATTATGAGTTTATGAGTTTTGATGTACCGAAGGAGTTCGGAGTCCCGGATGAGATCGGGGACATGATGAGGAGTCTCGAAATGGTCGAGACGTAAAGATCGATATATTGTACGACTATATTCGGAGTTCAAAAAGGTTCCGAGTGATTCGGGTATTTTTCGGAGTACCAGAGAGTTACGGGAATTCGCCGGGGAGTATATGGGCCTTATTGGGCCATACGGGAATAGAGGAGAGAGGCCAAAAGGAAGGAGGCCTGCGCCCCTCCTCTGGTCCGAATTGGACAAGGGGGCCGGCCCCCTTTTCCTTCTCCCTCTCCTCCTCTTTTCTTCTCCAACAAGGAAAGGAGGAGTCCTACTCCCGGTGGGAGTAGGACTCCCACCTTGGTGCGCCTCCTCCATAGGCCGGCCGCCTCCCCCCTTGCTCCTATATATATATGGGGGCAGGGCGCACCCCAAAGACACAACAACAATTGATCCTTGAGATCTATTAGCCGTGTGCGGTGCCCCCCTCCACCATAGTCCTCCTCGATAATATTGTAGCGGTGCTTAGGCGAAGCCCTACGACGGTTGAACATCAAGATCGTCACCACGCCGTCGTGCTGACGGAACTCTCCCTCGACACTCGGCTGGATCGGAGTTCGAGGGACGTCATCGAGCTGAACGTGTGCTAGAACTCGGAGGTGCCGTAGTTTCGGTGCTTGATCGGTCGGGCCGTGAAGACGTATGACTACATCAACCGCGTTGTTCTAACACTTCCGCTTTCGGTCTACAAGGGTATGTAGATTACACTCTCCCCTCTTGTTGCTATGCATCACCATGATCTTGCGTGTGCATAGGATTTTTTTTTGAAATTACTACGTTCCCCAATAGCATCGCCGCCTGACGGCCAAGGTGATGAAAGAGGCGACGGTGAGGAAGTAGGCCATGTCGCCGTTGTAGTGGGCAAACTGTCTTGAAGGACATGGAAATTTCATGGTTGCGTTGAATGAAACTAACACCAACGGCCTCGAGGACATTGCCTTGTCAATGGCGGATGAAATCCAAGTGAGGAGACAATATAGTCCCAAAGTGGAGGAGATGGACCCACATATTATGAAGAAGCTAACAAGATCGGTGAACTACAAGGCTGAGGAGGGTGAGACTTTGGGAAATTCTTGGATGAGTATCTCCCTTGATGACACAATTGGAGTCGATCAAACCAAGGATTTTTTTGAAGAGAATTATTATGGAAGACTATACACACAATGTTCTGGTTCCCTCCAACCGCACATAAGGTTCCCTCGCTCAATGATGGAGTGTCATCCAACATGGTTGTAATCGGTGGCCCGATTGTATTGACCAAGTGAAAAACTCACCCCCGAGTGGATTGCCAACTATCGAGTATGTAGCCATCATCCAAGTTCTGTACGAGCAACGAAGCAAAAGGATTTAATGAGTGCTCACAATTACAAAAGATGTTCAAGATAGTATATTTATATGTGAAACCTCTCTTTCTTTATTACTTCCTATTAATTGTAACAATGACCAAAACTATGTTTGTCAACTCTCAACAATTTTTATTCATCATACTCTTTATATGTGAAGTCATTACTCTCCATAAAATCAATATATGATCTTTTTTTATTTCTTTTTATTCTTTCTCTTATTTTTATTCCCTCAAGATCATATCAAGAAAGCAAAGCCCTTAACTCAAAACTACTCTTTATTATATAGCTCATGGACTCGATTACATAGATAGAGATCATAAAAAACTCAAAGCTGGATCATACTAAAACTTTATTCTACTAGATCAAGATATAACCAAAAGGAACGAACTAAGAAAAACGCTAAAAGTAAAGGTGTGATGGTGATATGATACCGGGGCACCTCCCCCAAGCTTGGCAGTTCCAAGGGGAGTGCCCATACCTAGGGCTGGACCAAAAGCTCGAAGCTCACAAGCTTAACGAGCGCTCGATAGTTCGACTCGTTAAGCTCGTGGCTCGCTTCTTAATGAACAGAGCCAATCATTGATTTCAGCTTGTTAAGCTTAATGAGCTTAACGAACAAGCTAACGAGTTTCACGAGTAGCTCGTTAAGCTCGTTAGTAACAACATAACACATATTTTCATCTTGCGTGACAAAAATTTCGTAGCATATCGGCTCATCCATTTAATCTAATCTACATAGGAGGCAACAAACTAGTGCATTTCCTTTTGTAGACCATGTAGACACTTATCATGTAGACCATAACACGCCAAAATCACATGAACACACTTATCATGTAGACCATAACATTCCAAAATCTATTAACGAGTGCTTGCGAGTGCTCGCGAGCTTAACGAGCTTTAAACAAACTGAGCTGAGAAGGGTTTTCTGCTCATTAGTCTTAACGAGCTTAACGAACCGAGCCTTAACGAGCATGAGCTTAACGAGCTGAGCAGCTCATTAATCCACCCCTATCCCTACCCATTTATTTATGTCTCTTTCTTCGGAGGTGGTGATGTGATATTCTTGGCGATGATGCCCCTTAGGATGTGATTCTCCTCCTCGAGCTTATTATTTTGCTGCTTAAGATCCATTATTTCCTTGCGAAGTTTACCCGTGACGACTAGAGCTCCAATCACCCATGGATGTTTCATAGCCGCGGGAGAAAAGGTAACACTCTTTTTCATATTTTCATAAGAGAGAAATCTAGCATTGGGAGGAATGACCGAATTTGGAATTGTTGAGCTTTGAAGTTCCCCAAACATGAATCCACCTTGATGACGAGAGGTAACTTCTTGATCCTCCTCCATGGCATCCATCCTTTTCAAGTCAACCTCCACTTCTTCCTCCATTGATTGCCTGAAGTGGTCAGCTTCGCTATTTGCAGGGGGCGCACCCAGGTGGGTAGGGCGCGCCCTCCACCCTTGTGGTCTCCTCGTGTCTCTTTCAGACTACTTTTAATTTTCCTAATTTTTTAAATATTCCAAAACGGAGAAAAAATGCTATTAGAACAGTTTTGGAGTCGGTTTACTTACCATATCACATACCTATTCTTTTTCAGAGTCTGTAACATTCTAGAAAGTATCCCTTATGTACTCCTCCAGTGTTATGGTATTAATTATATTTGTCTCAACATTTATGGGAGTACCTGAGATATAATGTTTGATTCTTTGACCGTTTACCACCTTCGGATTTATGCCTTCGGCGTTGTTGATTTTGATGGCACCGAAATGATAGACCTCCTAGATAATGTAAGGACCTACCCATTTAGAGAGAAGCTTTCCTGCAAAAGATCTTAAACGAGAGTTGTATAGCAAAACATGATCACCTACATTAAACTCACGCTTTTGTATCCTTTTTTCATGCCATCTTTTAACTTTTTCTTTAAACAACTTGGCATTCTCATAGGCTTGGGTTCTCCATTCATCAAGCGAGCTTATGTCAAATAACCTCTTCTCACCGGCAAGTTCGAAATCATAGTTGAGCTCAATAAGCTTTATGTTCTAGTTCAAGGGGTAAGTGACAAGCCTTTCCATAAACCATTTTATATGGAGACATACCCATAGGGTTTTTATAAGCAGTTCTATAAGCCCATAATGCATCATCAAGTTTCTTAGACTAATTCTTTCTAGATCTATTAACAGTCTTTTGCAAAATCAATTTAATCTCTCTATTGCTCAATTCTACTTGACCGCTAGACTGAGGATGATATGGAGATGCGATTTTATGGTTGACATCATATTTAGCAAGCATTTTACGGAAAGCACCATGAATAAAATGTGAACCACCACCAGTCATTAAATATCCGGGACTCCAAACCTTAAAAAAAATAACTTCTTTAAGCATTTTAATAGAGGTGTTATGATCAGCACTACTAGTTGGAATAGCTTCTACCCACTTAGTAATGTAATCAACATCAACTAGAATATGTGTATACCCATTAGAGGAAGGAAAAGGTCCCATATAATCAAAGCCCCAAACATCAAATGGTTCAATAACAAGTGAATAGTTCATAGGCATTTCCTGGCATCACTAATATTACCAATTCTCTGGCATTCATCACAAGACAAGACAAACTTACGAGCATCCTTGAAGAGAGTAGGCCAATAAAAACCAGATTGCAATACCTTGTGTCCAGTTCTATCTCCAACATGGTGTCCTCCGTAAGCCTTGGAGTGGCACTTGCATAGGTTCTGTTCCTGTTAATGCTCAGGTACGCAATGTCTAATAACAACATCTACTCCTTCTTTATAAAGGTGTGGGTCATCCCAAAAGTAATGTCTTAAATCATAGAAAAACTTTTTCTTTTGCTGGTATGTGAAACTAGGTGGTATAAATTTAGCAACAATGTAATTAGCATAATCAACATACCATGGAGTATTACGTGAAGCATTTATGACAACTAATTGCTCATTAGGAAAGCTATCATCAATAGGCAGTGGGTCATCAAGAACATTTTCTAACCTAGACAAGTTGTCTGCAATGGGGTTCTCAGCACCCTTTCTATCAATAATATGCAAATCAAATTATTGTAGCAAGAGAACCCATCTAATAAGTCTAGGTTTAGCATCTTTCTTTTCCATAAAATATTTAATAGAAGCATGATCAGTGTGAACAGTTACTTTGGAATCATCAATATAAAGTCTGAACTTATCACAAGCAAAAACAACTGCTAAAAATTCCTTTTTAGTAGTAGCATAATTTCTATGGGCACTGTCTAGAGTTTTACTAGCATAATGAATAACATTCAATTTCTTATCAAGTCTTTGTCCTAAAACAGCACCAACAACATAATCACTAGCATGACACATAGTTTCAAAGGGTAAATTCCAATAAGGTGTGAACAATAGGTGCAGAAATCAAGGCTTTCTTAAGTATTTCAAACGCTTCTACACAATCATCATCAAAAACAAAAGGAACATCTTTTTGCAAGAGATTAGTGAGAGGCCTAGAAATTTTAGAGGAGTCTTTAATAAACCTCCTATAGAAACCAACATGACCAAGGAAACTTCTTATACCTTTGATATCTTTAGGACAAGGCATCTTTTCAATAGCATCTACTTTAGCTTTATCAACTTCAATACCTATTTCAGAAATTTTATGCCCCAAGACAATGCCTGGATTAACCATAAAGTGGTACTTCTCCCAATTTAAGACGAGATTAGTTTCTTCATGTCTTTGCAAAACACGATCAAGGTTGCTTAAGAAATTATCAAAAGAAGTTTCATAAATAGAGAAATCATCCATGAAAACCTCAACAATCTTTTCACAAAAGTCAGAGAATATAGCAGTCATACATCTTTGAAAGGTAGCAGGTGCATTGCATAAACCAAAAGGCATACGTCTATAAGCAAAAGTACCGAAAGGGCAAGTAAAGTGGTCTTTTCTTGGTCCTCTTTTGACATAGGTATTTTAGAGAAACCAGAATAACCATCTAAAAAGCAAAAATGTGTATGTTTGGACAGTCTTTCTAGCATCTTATCAATAAAAGGTAGAGGGTAATGATCTTTTCTAGTAGCTTTATTTAATTTGCGAAAATCAATTACCATTCTATAACCTGTAACAATTCTTTGAGGGATCAATTCATTCTTATCATTAGGGACAATAGTAATACCTCCCTTATTAGGGACACAATGAACATGACTTACCCATCTACTATCAGCAATAGGATAAATTATACCTACCTCCAGAAGCTTTAGTATTTCATTTCTTACCACTTCTTTCATCTTAGGATTTAGCCGTCGTTGATGATCAAGAACTGATTTAGCATCAGGCTCCAAATTAATTTTGTGCTGACATAGAGTGGGACTAATGCCCTTAAGATCATCAAGGGTATATCCAATAGCGGCACAATGTTTTCTCAGAGTTTTCAATAACTTCTTTTCTTCATGCTCTGAAAGGTTAGCGCTAATAATAACATGGTATATCTTCTTTTCATCAAGGTTAGCACTAATTAATTTTGCATTTCTATCCCTAACTCGAACCACCTAATCAGATATACCCCTAATTCGAAAGCCTGCTCAAATTTGCCCCTCCGCCGTTAGGTGCCCTTATAGAAATGCCCTTCTGCATCGTTACCGTCCAGTCAAACAGTTTTGACCGTCCTGAAAAAATAGCAAAAAAAATCTAAAATTTTGTGAGATCGAAGATACTCATGTGCCCAAGGTGTGTGCAAATTTTCGTGCTATTTGGACATTCACGGAGCTTGTGGCAAGGAAAAACAGTTAATCTGCACGCTTGTGAAAAGAAAATTTGAAATAAAATAGCAAGAAATTTTTAAAAAATGTGAATTTTTTGGCATCAAAGTGGCTTGGGTGCACAAGGTGCTTGCAAGTTTTTGTGATCAAATTACATGCGAGGAGCTCTAGCAAGAAAAAACAAAATAGTCATTTTTTCCCAAGTTTTTTCCCAAGCCAAATTTTGTTTTTTTTTCTCCACAAGCCCCTCCAATGTCCAAACACAACAAAAATTTGCACGCAGCTTGCAGACCCGATCCTCTTTGATGCCAAAAAATTTCATATTTTTTTTGAATTTTCTTGCTATTTATTGAATTTACTGTTCACAGGTTTACATATTTATTGTTTTTCCTCTGACACGAGCTCCTAGAATGTACAAACAACACGAAACTTTGCATGCACCTTGCGAACCTGAGTATCTTTGATTCCACAATTTTTCGGATTTTTTAGATTTTTTTGCTATTTTTTTCAGGACGGTCAAAGCCCTTTGACCTACTTTGACTTGCTTTGACCGGATGGTAACGGCACAGAAGGGTATTTCTGTAAGTGCACCTAACGGCGGAGGGGCAAATTTGAGCAGGCTTTGAAATTAGGGGTAAATCTAAGAGTGGGCGCAAATTAGGGGCATAGATGTAAATGTCCCTTCAAAGTATCAGGTAATTGTTTAAGCTCAAAGACGGGATCACCCTTGGGTGGAGGAGAATCCCCAAGGATTTCAACAGGAAAATTGTGTTTCAAAACAGGCCCTTGATTAAAGAGTATTTCATCTAATTCCTTTCTTTCATTCATAAACATATCATTTTCATGGTCTAGCAAAAGTTGTATGTTGATAGGACTATGCATTGGAGGGCAAGGGTGACAAATGCTTCTTCCTACCATAGAAATTGATGCATACGGGATTGAAGGGGGACAAATATATATCTTAATGCTATGATTGGGGTTTACCTTAATGAAAGTTAGTAGTTGAGGATGCTTGCTAATAGTTCCAATCATAAGTGCATAGAATTCCAAGTAAGGGACGACATGCTAGCAGTGGCCTCTCCCACATAAAACCTTGCTATCGGTCTAGTACACTACAAAAAAATACACTTCCATGATGATACGTGTTTGTCACAGTAGGTCGCGTTTTCTGTCATGCATGTACATCCATGACGATTTTATGACAGAATCAAGATAGTCATACCTGTGCTGTCGTAGAAGTGTTCCATGACATTACCAAAATTATCATCACAAAAGTGTCCACTTCCATGACGATAAATCGCGCGTCATAGAAGTGCTTTCGTCAAGGGTGACCGACACGTGGCATCCACCGTAACAGAATGCCGTTAAGCTATCGGGTCGGGTTTTGAATCTGATAACCCGTTAACAGCCCGGACCAATGGGGGTTTTCCACCTGTAAAATCATCATTGGCTGGAGGAAACACGTGTCGGCTCATCGTTGGGACAGATGTCATCCACTCATTGGACAGAAGGTGCCTATGATACGTTGACACGTGGCGCGGCCAAATAGAGGCCATTCCTGTGAAAAGGCCGGCCCGTTTGACTTGGTCAAAAGGTGGCGGACCGGCCCATGGAAAGCCTGTTCACGGCCTGTTCGCATATAGCCCATTTACAGCCCGCTAACCCAAAGCCCGTTACGCCCTATCCGAATTAGGCCCAGTAGCATCATTTGGGCCATCCAATATGATTCCAGCCCGTTTTCACTTCTGGCCCATGTATGGCCCATGACGTCTTTCTGCTCATATGAGGCCCTTTGTAACTCTTGGCCCATTAACGACCCGTGGTGAAACTGGCCCGCAATGAACAGTGTATCACTTTATACCCATTAACGGCCCGTGCTGAAACTGGCTCGTAATGAACAGTGTATCACTTTATACCCATTAACGACCCATTATTCCGTTGGGCCGTTTCCAGCCCATGTTATCTTTCGGCCTTCTAGGAGCCCATTTATTCTTGGGCTCATTTCCAGCATTCGTTTACTTACGACCCGTTACTGTCATTTTCTGCTTGTGGGCTAAATTCAACCCGAGGTTACAGTCGGCCCGTTTGTGGCCCATTAATACATTGGGCCGTTTTCATAGCGTCATCAAATACGGCCGATTAACGACGGCCCGTTATGGTCGGCCCATGAACAGACGATTCCAACTCTATCCCGTTTACGACCATAATGCGGTCTATTATTGGCCCATGTTTGGCCAACCGATGATACGGCCCGTACAAGGCCCATTCATGATACGGCCCGTAGAAGGTCCATTGTGTCTACGACCCGTATAAGGCCCATTGTTTCTATGACACGTAGAAGGCCCATTGTTTCTACGACCCGTAGGAGGGAAATGGTAACTACAGTAAATATGTAGCCCATGGTTATTGTGGCCTAGTTTTAAAAAATAGGTTATTGCGGCCACTAGCAAACCGCGGAAAAAGAACTGCACTGACTACAAGCAAAGAAATAAACATGACAATAAGGAAATAAATAAGCAAGCAACTTACGCTAGGCTATCACGGCTATTACACATATTACATCCACTGGGCTTCAAAGTTCGCCACCAGTGCAAATATAGGGAACACAACAACATATAAATGCCGCAGCAAAACAAGTCCAGAACTGAAACGACTTCAGAAGAGCTTAGGAAACAATATCCTGGGTACCCATAATGCTGGCAAGATGCTTAGCAAGCTTATTAACTTTCTCTTGTTTGGCGCTTAAGTCCTCCAGCACTTGCTGTTGCACCAGAAAGTATGCATCTGAATTCTGCAGGGACTTCCTCATTCCTTCGGCTTCCAGTCACATAACATCTGATCGATGTCTTTCAACTTGAAGTTGAGACTCAAGAAGCCGAACTGATTTAGGCAACGAGTTTGAAGAGCTGGTGCCAACAGTAGTAGCTAGTAACTCGAACACTACATCAAGGCAGGACTTTGGGGTTGTCTCAGTGTCTTCAATATAGTTTTTATCAACTTTCTTGGAGACCAATAGGGATGTCTCACTATCTTGAACCTTATCTGCATTACTTCCTTTACCATTGCATAACGGGGTACTCTTCTCCAATATTTTATCCGCGTTCTAAAAGAGAAACAAACAAACACATCACAAGTTTACAATGTAGTATATGAAACTCATTTTGGTAAACCAGTTCAGTAGTAAGGTGGACAGGATAACAACATGAAACAAACATATATCTACGTAGTATGGTCACTGTCGGTGTCAAAACCGGCGGATCTTGGGTAGGGGGTCCCGATCTATGCGTCAAGGCTGATGGTAACAGGAAGCAAGGGACACAGATGTTTACCCAGGTTCGGGCCCTCTCGATGGAGGTAAAACCCTACTTCCTGCTTGATTAATATTGAAGATATGGGTAGTACAAGAGTAGATCTACCACGAGATCTAGAGGCTAAACCCTAAGAGCTAGCTTATGATGGTATGATTGTAATTGTGATCGGCCTTCTAAGGACCAACCTCTCCGGTTTATATAGACACCGGAGAGGGCTAGGGTGTTGGAAAAATGCCCTAGAGGCAATAATAAATTAGTTATTATTATTATATATTTTCCTTGTTCATGATAATCGTTTATTATCCATGCTATAATTGTATTGAAAGGAAACTCAGATACATGTGTGGATACATAGACAACACCATGTCCCTAGTAAGCCTCTGTTGACTAGCTCGTTGATCAAGAGATGGTTACGGTTTCCTAACCATGGACATTGGATGTCATTGATAACGGGATCACATCATTAGGAGAATGATGTGATGGACAAGACCCAATCCTAAGCCTAGCACAAAGATCGTAGTTCGTATGCTAAAGCTTTTCTAATGTCAAGTATCATTTCCTTAGACCATGAGATTGTACAACTCCCGGATACCGTAGGAACGCTTTGGGTGTACCAAACGTCACAACGTAACTGGGTGGCTATAAAGGTGCATTACAGGTATCTCCGAAAGTGTCTGTTGGGTTGGCACGAATCGAGACTGGGATTTGTCACTCCGTGTAAACGGAGAGGTATCTCTGGGCCCACTCGGTAGGACATCATCATAATGTGCACAATGTGACCAAGGGGTTGATCACGGGATGATGTGTTATGGAAACGAGTAAAGAGACTTGCCGGTAACGAGATTGAACAAGGTATCGGTATACCGACGATCGAATCTCAGGCAAGTACAATACCGCTAGACAAAGGGAATTGTATACGGGATCGATTGAGTCCTTGACATCGTGGTTCATCCGATGAGATCATCGTGGAACATGTGGGAGCCAACATGGGTATCCAGATCCCGCTGTCGGTTATTGACCGGAGAACGTCTCGGTCATGTCTGCATGATTCCCGAACCCGTAGGGTCTACACACTTAAGGTTCGATGACGCTAGGGTTATAAAGGAAGTTTGTATGTGGTTACCTAATGTTGTTCGGAGTCCCGGATGAGATCCCGGACGTCACGAGGAGTTCCGGAATAGTCCGGAGGTGAAGATTTATATATGGGAAGTCCTGTTTTGGTCACCGGAAAAGTTTCGGGTTTTATCGGTAACGTACCGGGACCACCGGGAGGGTCCCGGGGGTCCACCAAGTGGGGCCACCGGCCCCGGAGGCTTGCATGGGCCTAGAGTGGAAAGGGACCAGCCCCAGAGTGGGCTGGTGCGCCTCCCACCCTTGCCCAAGGCGCAACTAGGAGGGGAGAGGGGAAAACCTAGGCGCAGATGGGCCTATAGGCCCACCCTAGGGCGCCCCCCCTCTCTCCCCCTCTTGGCCGCCCCCTCCAAGTCCGATCTATGGCTGGCCGCCACCCCCTAGGGGTGGAAACCTAGGTGGGGGCGCAGCCCCCTCTCCCCCTATATATAGTAGAGGCATTGGAGCAGCCCAAGACATGAGTTCCTTCTCCTGTTGGCGCAGCCCTACCTCTCTTTCTCCTCATATCTCGCGGTGCTTGGCGAAGCCCTGCAGGATTGCCACGCTCCTCCATCACCACCACGCCGTTGTGCTGCTGCTGGATGGAGTCTTCCTCAACCTCTCCCTCTCCCTTGCTGGATCAAGGCGTGGGAGACGTCACCGGGCTGCACGTGTGTTGAACGCGGAGGTGCCGTCCGTTCGACACTAGGATCTCCGGTGACTTGGATCATGACGAGTACAACTCCTTCAACCCCTTTCTCTTGAACGCTTCCGCTTAGCGATCTACAAGGGTATGTAGGTGCACTCTCCTCCCCCTCGTTGCTGGTTTCTCCTTAGATAGATCTTGGTGACACGTAGGAAATTTTTGAATTTCTGCTACGTTCCCCAACAGTGGCATCATGAGCCAGGTCTAGTGCGTAGATTCTTTGCACGAGTAGAACACAAAGTAGTTGTGGGCGTTGATTTTGTTCAATATGCTTACCGTTACTAGTCCAATCTTTTTTCGACGGTATTGTGGGATGAAGCGGCCCGGACCGACCTTACACGTACTCTTACATGAGACAGGTTCCACCGACTGACATGCACTTGGTGCATAAGGTGGCTAGCGGGTGCCAGTCTCTCCCACTTTAGTCGGAACGGATTCGATGAAAAGGGTCCTTATGAAGGGTAAATAGCAATTGGCATATCACGTTGTGGTTTTGCGTAGGTAAGAAACGTTCTTGCTAGAAACCCATAGCAGCCACGTAAAACATGCAAACAACAATTAGAGGACGTCTAACTTGTTTTTGCAGGGTATGCTATGTGATGTGATATGGCCAAGAAGAATGTGATGAATGATATGTGATGTATGAGATTGATCATGTTCTTGTAATAGGATTCACGACTTGCATGTCGATGAGTATGACAACCGGCAGGAGCCATAGGAGTTGTCTTTATTTATTGTATGACCTGCGTGTCATTGAACAACGCCATGTAATTACTTTACTTTATTGCTAACCGGTAGCCATAGTAGTAGAAGTAATAGTTGGCGAGACAACTTCATGAAGACACGATGATGGAGATCATGATGATGGAGATCATGGTGTCATGCCGGTGACGATGATGATCATGGAGCCCCGAAGATGGAGATCAAAAGGAGCAAAATGATATTGGCCATATCATGTCACTATTTGATTGCATGTGATGTTTATCATGCTTATGCATCTTATTTGCTTAGAACGACGATAGTAATTAAGATGATCCCTTACAACAATTTCAAGAAGTGTTCTCCCCTAACTGTGCACCGTTGCTAAAGTTCGTCGCTTCTAAGCACCACGTGATGATCGGGTGTGATGGATTCTTATGTTCACATACAACGGGTGTAAGACAGATTTACACATGCGAAACACTTAGGGTTAACTTGACGAGCCTAGCATGTAAGACATGGCCTCGGAATACAGAGACCGAAAGGTCGAGCATGAGTCGTATAGTAGATACGATCAACATGAAGATGTTCACCGATGATGACTAGTCCGTCTCACGTGATGATCGGACACGGCCTAGTTGACTCGGATCATGTAATCACTTAGATGACTAGAGGGATGTCTATCTGAGTGGGAGTTCATAAGATGAACTTAATTATCCTGAACATAGTCAAAAGATCTTTGCAAATTATGTCGTAAGCTCGCGTTTTAGTTCCACTATTTAGATATGTTCCTAGAGAAAATATAGTTGATAGTTGACAGTAGCGATTATGCAATCAGTAGAAGGCTTATGTCCTTAATGCACTGCTCGGTGTGCTGGACCTCGAATGTAGTCTGTGGATGTTGCGAACATCTGACATACACGTTTTGATAACTACGTGATAGTTCAGTTAAATGGTTTAGAGTAGAGGCACCAAAGACGTTTTCGAAACGTCGCGGAACATATGAGATGTTTCAGGGCTGAAATTGGGATTTCAGGCTCGTGCCCACGTCAAGAGGTATAAGACCTCCGACGATTTTCCTAGCCTACAAACTAAGGGAGAAAAGCTCAATCATTGAGGTTGTGCTCAGATTGTCTGAGTGCAACAATCACTTGAATCGAGTGGGAGTTGATGTTCCAGATGAGATAGTGATGTTTCTCCAAAGTCATTGCCACCAAGCTGCTAGAGCTTCGTGATGAACTATAACATATCAGGGACAGATATGATGATCCTTGAGGTATTCGCGATGTTTGACACCGTGAAAGTAGAAATCAAGAAGGAGCATCAATTGTTGATGGTTGGTGAAACCACTAGTTTCAAGAAGGGCAAGGGCAAGAAGGGATACTTCATGAAACGACAAATCAGCTGCTACTCTAGTGAAGAAACCCAAGGTTAAACCCAAACCCGAGACTAAGTGCTTCTGTAATAAGAGGAACAGCCACTGGAGCAGAATTACCCTAGATACTTGGTAGATGAGAAGGCTGGCAAGGTCGATAGAATTATATTGGATATACATTAAGTTAATGTGTACTTTACTAGTACTCCTAGTAGCACCAGGGTATTAGATATCGGTTCGGTTGCTAAGTGTTAGTAACTCGAAATAAAAGAGCTACGGAATAAACGGAGACTAGCTAAAGGTGAGATGACGATATGTGTTGGAAGTGTTTCCAAGTTTGATGTGATTAAACATCGCACGCTCCCTCTACCATCAAGATTAGTATTAAACCTGAAAGGAATGGTTTATTGAATCTCGATCGTAGTGATACACATTTTCATGCCAAAAGATATGAGATAGTGATGATAGTACCACTTACTTGTGGCACTGCCATGTAAGTCATATTGGTGTAAAACGCATGATGAAGCTCCATGTTGATGGATCTTTAGACTCACTCGTTTTTGAAAAGTTTGAGACATGCAAACCATGTCTATTGGTGTATACGCATGAAGAAACTCCATGCAGATGGATCATTTGGACTCACTTGATTTTGAATCACTTGAGATATGCAAATCATACCACATGGACAAGATGACTGAAAAGCCTCGGTTTCAGTAAGATGGAACTAGATAGCAACTTGTTGGAAGTAACACATTTTGATGTGTGTAGTCCAATGAGTGCTGAGGCATGCAGTGAATATCGTTATGTTCTTACTTCACAGATGATTCAAGTAGATGTTGTATATTTACTTGATGAAACACAAGTCTGAATTATTGAATGGTTCAAGTAATTTCAGAGTGAAGTTTAAGATCTTCGTGACAAGAGGATAGAATGTCTATGATATGATCATAGAGATGAATATCTGAGTTACGAGTTTTGGCACACAATTAAGACATTGTGGAAATTGTTTCACAACCACTACCGCCTGGAACACCATAGTGTGATGGTGTGTCCGAACATCATAGTTGCACCCTATTGGATATGGTGCGTGCCATGATGTCTCTTATCGAATTACCACTATCGTTCATGGGTTAGGCATTAGAGACAACCGCACTCACTTTAATAGGGTACCACGTAATTCCGTTGAGACGACACCGTTTGGAGAAACCTAAGTTGTTGTTTCTCAAAAAGTTTGGGGCTGCGACGCTTATGTGAAAAAGTTTTAGGTTGATAAGCTCGAACCCAAAGCGGATAAAATGCATCTTCATAGGACACCCAAAACAGTTGGGTATACCTCCTAATTCAGATCCGAAAGCAATAGGGATTGTTTCTTGAATCGGGTCCTTTCTCGAGGAAAAGTTTGTCTCGAAGAATTGAGTGGGAGGATGGTGGAGACTTGATGAGGTTATTGAACCGTCACTTCAACTAGTGTGTAGCAGGGCATAGGAAGTTGTTCCTGTGGCACCTACACCAATTGAAGTAGAAGCTTATGATAGTGATCATGAAGTTTTGGATCAAGTCACTACCGTACCTCGTAGGGTGACAAGGATGCGTACCACTTCAGAGTGGCACAGTAATCCTGTCTTGAAGGTCATGTTGCTAGACAACAATGAACCTACGAGCTATGGAGAAGCGATGGTGGGCCCAAATTCCGACAAATGGTTAGAAGCCATGAAATCCGAGATAGGATCTATGTATCATAACAACGCATGGACTTTGGTGGACTTGCCCGATGATCGGCAAGCCATTGAAATAAATGGATCTTTAAGAAGAAGACGGACGTGGACGGTAATGTCACCGTCTATGAAGCTCGACTTGTGGCGAAGAGTTTTTCACAAGTTCAAGGAGTTGACTACGATGAGATTTTCTCATCTGTAGCGATGCTTAAGTCCGTCGGAATCATGTTAGCATTAGCTGCATTTATGAAATCTGGCAGATGGATGTCAAAACAAGTTCCCTTACCAGTTTTTGTAAGGAAAGATTGTATGTGATACAATCAGAAAGGTTTTGTCGATCCTAAGGATGCTAAAAGGTATGCTAGCACCAGCGATCCTTCTAAGGACTGGAGTAAGCATCTCGGAGTTGGAATGTACACTTTGATGAGATGATCAAAGATTTTGGGTTTGTACGAAGTTTATGAGAAACTTGTATTTCCAAAGAAGTGAGTGGGAGCACTATAGAATTTCTGATGAGTATATGTTGTTGACATATTGTTGATCAGAAATGATGTATAATTTCTAGAAAGCATATAGGGTTATTTGAAAGATGTTTTTCAATAGAAAACCTGGATTAAGCTACTTGAACATTGAGCATCAAGATCTATAAGGATAGATCAAAATGCTTAATAATACTTTCAAATGAGCACATACCTTGACATGATCTTGAAGGTGTTCAAGATGGATCAGTGAAAGAAGGAGTTCTTGCCTGAGTTGTAAGGTACGAAGTTAAGACTTAAAGCTTGACCATGGCAGAAAAGAGAGAAAGGACGAAGGTCGTCCCCTATGCTTTAGACGTAGGCTCTACAGTATGCTATGCTAAGTACCGCACCTGATGTGTGCCTTGCCACATGTCTGGCAAGAGGGTACAAAGGTGATCAAGGAGTGGATCACCAGATAGCGGTCAAAATTATCCTTAGAGGAATAAGGATATGTTTCTCGATTATGGAGGTGATAAAGAGTTCGGCGTAAAGGGTTACGACGATGCAAGCTTTAACACCTATCCGAATGACTCTGAGTAGCAAACCGGATACGTATAGTGGAGCAATAGCTCCAAGTGGAGCGTGGAAGCAGCATTTACAATATGACATAGAGAATTGCGAAGTACATACGGATCTGAATGTTGCAGAATCGTTGACTAAAACCTCTCTCACAAGCAAAACATGATCAAACCCCAGAACACATTGAGACTTAATCACATGGTGATGTGAACTAGTTTAGCGACACTAGTAAACTCTTTGGATGTTGGTCACATGACGATGTGACCTGTGAGTGTTAATCACATGGCGATGTGAACTAGATTATTGACTCTAGTGCAACTGGGAGACTGTTGGAAATATGCCCTAGAGGCAATAATAAATTAGTTATTATTATTATATATTTCCTTGTTCATGATAATCGTTTATTATCCATGCTATAATTGTATTGAAAGGAAACTCAGATACATGTGTGGATACATAGACAACACCATGTCCCTAGTAAGCCTCTGTTGACTAGCTCGTTGATCAATAGATGGTTATGGTTTCCTAACCATGGACATTGGATGTCATTGATAACGGGATCACATCATTAGGAGAATGATGTGATGGACAAGACCCAATCCTAAGCCTAGCACAAAGATCGTAGTTCGTATGCTAAAGCTTTTCTAATGTCAAGTATCATTTCCTTAGACCATGAGATTGTGCAACTCCCGGATACCGTAGGAATGCTTTGGGTGTACCAAACGTCACAACGTAACTGGGTGGCTATAAAGGTGCATTACAGGTATCTCCGAAAGTGTCTGTTGTGTTGGCACGAATCAAGACTGGGATTTGTCACTCCGTGTAAACGGAGAGGTATCTCTGGGCCCACTCGGTAGGACATCATCATAATGTGCACAATGCGACCAAGGGGTTGATCACGGGATGATGTGTTACGGAAACGAGTAAAGAGACTTGCCGGTAACGAGATTGAACAAGGTATCGGTATACCGACGATCGAATCTCGGGCAAGTACAATACCGCTAGACAAAGGGAATTGTATACGGGATCGATTGAGTCCTTGACATCGTGGTTCATCTGATGAGATCATCGTGGAACATGTGGGAGCCAACATGGGTATCCAGATCCCGCTGTTGGTTATTGACCGGAGAACGTCTCGGTCATGTCTGCATGATTCCCGAACCCGTAGGGTCTACACACTTAAGGTTCGATGACGCTAGGGTTATAAAGGAAGTTTGTATGTGGTTACCGAATGTTGTTCGGAGTCCCGGATGAGATCCCGGACGTCACGAGGAGTTCCGAAATAGTCTGGAGGTGAAGATTTATATATGGGAAGTCCTGTTTTGGTCACCGGAAAAGTTTCGGGTTTTATCGGTAACGTACCGGGACCACCGGGAGGGTCCCGGGGGTCCACCAAGTGGGGCCACCGGCCCCGGAGGCTTGCATGGGCCTAGAGTGGAAAGGGACCAGCCCTAGAGTGGGCTGGTGCGCCTCCCACCCTTGCCCAAGGCGCAGCTAGAGGGGAGAGGGGAAAACCTAGGCGTAGATGGGCCTATAGGCCCACCCTAGGGCGCGCCCCCTCTCTCCCCCTCTTGGCCGCCCCCTCCAAGTCCCATCTAGGGCTGGCCGCCGCCCCCTAGGGGTGGAAACCTAGGTGGGGGCGCAGCCCCCTCTCCCCCTATATATAGTAGAGGCATTGGAGCAGCCCAAGACATGAGTTCCTTCTCCTGTTGGCGCAGCCCTACCTCTCTTTCTCCTCATATCTCGCGGTGCTTGGCGAAGCCCTGCAGGATTGCCACGCTCCTCCATCACCACCACGCCGTTGTGCTGCTGCTGGATGGAGTCTTCCTCAACCTCTCCCTCTCTCTTGCTGGATCAAGGCGTGGGAGACGTCACTGGGCTGCACGTGTGTTGAACGCGGAGGTGCCGTCCGTTCGGCACTAGGATCTCCGGTGATTTGGATCACGACGAGTACGACTCCTTCAACCCCGTTCTCTTGAACGCTTCCGCTTAGCGATCTACAAGGGTATGTAGATGCACTCTCCTCCCCCTCGTTGCTGGTTTCTCCTTAGATAGATCTTGGTGACACGTAGGAAAATTTTGAATTTTTGCTACGTTCCCCAACATAGGGTTTACATGGAGTCGGTTACAAGGAAGGAAACATAATATCCGGATCACCAAGCTTGCCTTCCACGTAAAGGAGAGTCCCATCCGGACATAGGCCGAAGTCTTGAGTCTTGTATCTTCACGCTTCAATAGTCCGGACGTTGTACACAGTCCGGCTGTCCGGATACCCCCTAATCCAGGACTCCCTCAGTAGCCCCTGAACCAGGCTTCAATGACGATGAGTCCGGCGCGCAGTATTGTCTTCGACATTGCAAGGCGGGTTCCATCTCCGAATACTCCAAAGTAGTCATCGAACACTTGAATCGTGTTCGGATCCACAAAATGATCTTTACACACCGCTGTAGAGAGAATGATATTTCACAAATGCAATCTGCTGGCAACTTTTTTTGATGACGTGACATGTTATTTCGGTCGGATCATTATTCGAACCGTTTTCCCACAACCAGCTACAACGCATATTACGAGGCGGTTTCTGTGACACATCTTGTCAAAGCAGAGATCATGTCCCCTTATCACGGGATTCTCATCAATACATGTATGGGTAATCCCACACACCATAAATCGTGGCGCTTGGGAAGCAAGCGATTCCCAACGGGCAATGGGGAGGTGTACCGCTTTTGGCGCCTCTATAAAGGGATAAGATTTCCCCATTTTCGCCCACGCCTTCTTCCTCCTTTGCCCACTCTTGCACCCTCGAGATCCAGCGCCCAAGCCCAAGTCTCCTCCGCATAGCTAAACATGTCCGGAGCAGGAGGCAAGTGGGTGGCTTCCACCGTCAAGGAGAAGCGCATCACAAATCTTCGGGCGGCCGGATACTTGGCCGCGGACATAGCGCACCGGCTACCGGATGCCGGGCAGGCCATTTCGACCCCAGGACCCCACGAGAGGGTCGTATTCGTCGCCCACTTTGTCCGTGGACTGGGATTTCCACTCCATCCCTTCGTCCGCGGGCTCATGTTCTACTACGGGCTAGATTTCCATGATCTAGCCCCAAATTTCGTCCTCAACATCTCGGCGTTCATCGTCGTATGCGAGGCCTTCCTCCGCATCCGGCCTCACTTCGGCCTATGGCTGCAAACCTTCTGCGTGAAGCCGAAGGTTGTAAGCGGCCAACAAGCGGAGTGCGGAGGATCCATGTGGGCAAGATGCCTAACGTCACCTAGCTGGACGGTTCCTTTGCGGAGACCGTAAAAGGGTGGCAATCGGGGTGGTTCTACATCATCGAGCCGCGCGACGCCAACTGGGCAGCGGCCCCCGAGTTCTGATCCGGAGCCCCCATGCGGCTCACCTCCTGGGAAAAGAAAGGCCTGTCCTGGGGCGATTCTACGGAGCTAACCGGACTCCAAACATGCACCAAAAGCATGAAGGACAAGAACATCAAGCTTGTCAACATGATCCAGGTCATGCTCGTTCTTCTGATCCTGCCCCGCCAAAGGCGGGCATTCAATCTGTGGGACTTCATCCCGGCCGAACACCAGACGCTTCGGAAGCTCTATGACATGACGCACAAAGGCGCATGGAAGGTGCTGTTCAGGGCCTCTGAAGTGCCTCCTCCCACATCCGAGGACCGCGGGCTTCACGCTGCGCGGGCTCCTAGTCAGGTGAGTTCTCATACTATCACCGGACCCGGTTTTTCCCAATATATTCATGGGAGAGCCTTAAGCAGTTATGCATACTTTGCTTCAGGATTATGTGGAGACAGCGGAGCAGGTTTACTGTCCGGCTCCGCTGCTAGAAGGCCCAACCGACGCTCTCCTGACAGAGATGCTGGTTCCGGCACCGTACAAGGTGCCGGAGAAGAAGGTCGAAAAGAAGCCCCCTGGACCCGAAAGGGTCTCCGGCGTAAGGTTATGCCAGAAGCCTCATCCGAAGATGACGAGGAACACTCCTCCCACGAAGGGGAGGAGGAAGAAGAATAAGACGCCCCATCCGGAAGGGATGAGGGGCCTGGGGAGACGGACCAGGGGGCCGGAAAAGGCCCTTGGTGCAAGGCCATCATACCCCTGTCGTCTGATGACGACGAGACAGATTCCTCCTGCGGAGGCGGGGGGAACCAAGAAGAAAATCTACCTCCCCGCACTGGGGAGGAGAGAAAGAGAAAAGCCGCCCCAGAGGGGGAGGCTGGGGCGTCCAAGAAGGGAAAGGTATCCCTTCCGGACTATTCCGCCACGGCCGCTCACAGCGAGGAGGGGTGGCTGCCCAGGGGGAAGCCCCCAGTGCGATCGTAAGTGTCCGCATTCTATCATGATTTCACTTCATAGTTTGTGTATTTACAATGCCGAACATATATGCAGTCCGGCCAGGGCTCACCCCGAGGTATCTTCCTTCGGGTCCCCGAGCAATTCGGAGATGAATTCACTTCCGACAACCACTACTCCTCAGCCCGCGGATGACACGGAGGTGTTGTCCCGAAGGCTCCCAGAGCGGGGGGAGGTGACTCTGGAGATGCCCTGAGGCGGGATCCCAGATGTCGGACACGCGGGGTTCAAGAACCCCACGGATCGTGTCGATGAGAGCCGCAATAGGCCGGGCTCTCAGCCGAACACTGTCCTGGAACCTTCAATGGTTCCGAACTCAGGCGGACAGCCCCTCTTTAGGGAGGGCGAGCCGTTTGTATCGAGGACTTCCGTTGCGCCCGAGGTGCCGGATTGTCTGCTGGAAGCGCTTCGCGGTGCTTCCATGGATGAAGAGCACCGTACTCTTATGAGTACGGTGATTCGGAAGGTTTCGTCCGCCAAGAGCGGACTAACCGAAGCTTGCATTAGCCTCCTAACAGGCTTTGAGGTAAGTAATGAATATGTGTAAAATTACCACCCGATAGGTAGTAGCCCCTGATACTCTGTTTGGTGTTCGGAAATAAAAGCCAAACGGAGGGTCAATTATAATCTGCAGGAGTCTAATGATAAGTATTCTTGTGAATAAGCAGGCTGTGCTGCTTGCCGCTGCTGCCCGCACCGCCGAGGTTGCCAAACTAAAGCGGGACCTGGAGCAGGCGCAAGGGGAGCTCGGCCTCACGAAGAGGCAACTCGAGGAGAATAAAGGTAAGCGATTCCCCGCTCTTATGTATTTAAAGATAGGCAGAATTGGTTAGTCTAACGCCAAAGCGTCGTGAATGTATAACAGGGGCCACCGCCGAAGTGGCATCCCTGAAGAAAGCGCTGTCCGAGGCCAAAGACAAGGCGGCCTCGGAATGTAAGGAGCACGAAAAGCAAAGTGCTAGAGTGGGTGAGGTACAGCAAGAGCTCCGGGATCTCGGCAAGAAGTACGAGTCCGTGGAGCGTGATCTGAAGATGAAAGAGGCCGAGCTTGCAAAGGCCCTTGTGAGTGTAAAAGACGCCAAGGCCGAAGCCGAGAAGGCACATCAGGAGATCCAGGAGGCCAAAAAGATAGCAGCGGGTAAGAAGTTCTTTATGCAAAGCAAACATGTGGAGGATGTGTTTATTTTACTTACTCGAAATTGGAGCTCTCCAGGGGCATTCGCAGATCTACTATGCAGCGTATAAGACGCTGCAGAGTTCTACCGTGCCTAGGAGGGGAGCTCAACGGAGAAGCTATTCTGGTCCCAGTATGCTGGGGCCGAACATCCGATGCCTCTGAGTGACCAACTGAAACTCCGTTGTGAATGGAGGGTTTCATCGTTGGAGCAGCTCCGTTGAGTTGTACGACGCCGAGGCTGAAGCAGGACAAGAGAGACAACGTGAACCTGAGTGGAATTCTAATAGCATCTCCAATACATGACGTAAAATACATAACCACAAAGTGCTAGATGTAAAATACACCAGCCGCTCATATCTGAACTTAACTGTCGAAACTGAATTCAACTGTCGAAACTAAATTTTGCTGTCGAAACTGAATTTTACTGTCGAAACTGAACGCACTAGCAAGGTGAGGCTACACGTTAGTCGACTGACTTTTTCATCTCTGGTCAGTCGATTTTGCAGCCGTTGGATACGAAATCAAGGGCCTGCAGTTCATCTTCAACCTCCACCCCCTGAGCCGCCAGCCACCACCGGCCAAACAGCAGCCCCCCCGCCACCCGCGGCTGGCGGTGCGCCGCCCCGCCCGCCCCGAAAACACTCCCCACCGCTGGTCCGCCGCCGCCCGGGCCATCCCTCTAGGCCCCCCCGTGCCGAGCTTTTTCACCGACGATCCCCACGCCACCGCCCCACCACCGCAGGTGACCACGTCCCCCACCCTGAACCCTAAGATAGATAGTGGGGTACCTCTCCGACGAGCCCCACTTCTTGCTGCGGCTGGTTCTTCCTTCACCCCGGCGAGCCCCCCACCCCCTGAAAATCAACTGACCCAAAAGTCGATTCAGTCGACTGAAGTGTAGCTAAATTGGAGCAGCATTGCAAGCAAGAGCAAGAGCGAGAGCAGCAACGCGATCAAGAGCAATAGCAAGAGCAGACTAGGCAGGGGACCGAGAGCAAGAGTAGAGCAGCAGCGCGAGCGAGAGCTAAAGCAGCATCAACTCCTACTGATGTGGACGTCGCCGCCAAGGGAGCGATGCCATGGAGGAAGTGGCCGGCGCCGCCGCCGTGGATGGAGCCGCGCCGTCTCGGCTCGGGACCGAGCGCCGGCATCACCGTGAGATCGAATCAAGAAGAAAATGTGGCGATTAGTGTACAAACTCTTTGGTGGCACTGATTAGGCCGCAGCTTCATCCGAGGAAATGGTGATGATGATGCTCTTCCGGTGGTGCAGGTGCAGACGGTGGTGTGGGAATGGAGGTGGCACGAAAGACGAGGGGAACATCGGGGCAACTCCTTGGAGGTGGAGGACGGGGTGGCTGAACCGGCGGGACGACGAGATCGACGACGGATCCTCATCCGGTACGGTGGATGAGGGACGTCGAGGTGTTGCTGTGGATGACGTCATCGAGGAAGAGGCTCCGGCTGGGTGGTGGACGGAGGAGGGTGTGGGGCTTCGTCGCTGGTTTTCGCGGCCTCGGTGTACGAATGGGTGGGCGGATGGGATGGGAGTGGGGAAGACGCGCTTGTCCGAAATGTGGGGTAAGTTACGAAAGTACCCCCAATGATTTGAGGCGGTTCTTTCAGTTCAGAGGTACCACAGGCATTTCGCGTGTCGGGATTTCACAGGAGGTGGGAGTTTTCGCGCGCGTTGTAATTTTGGAATAGCAAGGCGCGGGTTGAGATGGAGGGATTTGTCGGAGCACAACGAGAATAAGATATATCTTAAATATTTTGGGCTAACAAGGCGCGGGTTGAAGAGGCGGGAGTTTCTTAGCACGATAGGCAGAGATGCTAGCTTGAATTTTCAGCATAACAAGGTGCGGCTTGAAATTTCGGGAGAACAAGCTTAACGTGTAAAAAAACAATTTGCACCTCAACACACACAACACACACAACACACACATACAAACACCATTTAGACTAGAGTAAGGTACACGTGCATTGCACGCATGAGATTTGGCAACCAAATTATGAATAAATACCACATTATAGCATGTAAGCTTTGAGTCATATATGCATGATGTAGATGTTCATTTAATTCTTATAGTTCATTTCATTCAAAATCATCTAGTTTTTATAAGAAAGCTAATCTATTTTAAGATTCATGGAATTGTGTGTTGTAAGACATAAAGTAAAAACAAATAATGGCAAATCATGTAGAAAAACATTTGGGTAATTCTGATACGGAAGATTCTAGAACAAAGAAGAAGTGCTTGTGTTTTGATGTTTGTGCATTATGCTTAAGTTCAACCATGGAGTCTTCTAGAGTATACATGTGGCGAAATCTGGTGGAATCCAGATGATATCCAACGACCAGTAGTGCTCAAATTTGCCATTTTGGACCATCAGATTCGCCTCATCCAACGACCATCTTTCAAAGTTAAAGTAACCCACACACAATATAAAAAATATAAAATATAATATATATAGGGGTATAGATATAGATATGTGATGCGAAAGCCACCCATCATCTCCAACTAGAATAGTGTGTCCATGCACGGATGCGACGTGGCCAAATGATGTCTGCCATCGGTATCTCAAATTCAAATCGGCCTGACCTTGTTCAATGTATATACATTACAACATGCTCGTTTCCAAACCACACCGCGCAGATCTCTGTTATATTCATGCATGCATGGGTTTCAAACATCAGGATCTCTTATTCAAATATTTGAATTCAACTTTACATTGATTATGACCTCACCTAGTCTTTTACACCCACACAGTCATCTTCTCTTTATAATTGTACCACTAACTTTCTCTCGTGCATGCATGCACACACACTACCAGTCGGCATTATCCATCGCACACATGCAATCTTTTTCTTCAGGTCGGTATCCCATGAAGGCACACACCCACACACATCCCGCTGTCCATCATACCGGGCATTCTTTATCTCTCACACGTCCACGCGCAACGATCGATGTTCCTCTATGTATGTGTGTATATATCTAGGTCTTTCATAGTTTTCCACACAAACCGATCAATCGATATATCCAGTGAGGTCTCACCCTCTTTCCCACGTCCACATCGATCAATCTATACCTCTCTATATAGGATTAACATATATAGCTAATACACCCACATTAATTATATATCCAACGTCCCCCTCTCATCATCCATGCCTTCTGCTTCATCTCTCAGACGCACGCACAATGACGAAGACAGGGGGCAGCAAGGGCCCTGCCCCCCCAACATCACTATATATCGAGGCTAATATGAATGTGATCATTAGACAATTGCTGCTAAAAATGGTTTAAGTTCATGAATTGACCCTCCTCATAAAGGATTAGCAATGCTTGGCCCCCTAGCTAATTTATTTTTCATGGCTCCGCCATTGCGTGCAACAGCGCACGTTCTTGCCCCTCTCTCTAAATATTGATCTCGCACTTGTGCATTCCTTCATAGTCTCCCTCCACTCAGCCCCTCGCACCATCTTCTAGCCCCCATCGGATTTTGCCACATGTACAATCTAGGAGACTCCATGGTTGAACTTAAGCATAATGCACAAACCTCAGAACAACAGTGGTTCTCTTTTGTTCTAGAATCTTTCGTATCTTAACTGCCCAAACTTTTTTTCTAGTTGAATTGCCATTATTTGTTTTTACTTCATGCTTTACAACGCAAAATTCCATGAATCATAAAATAGATTAAGGGCTTCTTTGATTCAAAGGATTCTCAAAGGAATTTTGGAGGATTCTAATCCTTAGGAATTTTTCCTATCTTGGTTGTTTGATTCATAGGATTGTAAACCATAGGAATTTTTCCATATGATTCATTTGCACTAGATTTCATAGGAAACATCCCATCCACTCAAACCTCTTTGAAAGAATTCTACATTTTTTCTATGCACAATCAAACACTTGTACAATCCTGTAGGATTCAAGACGACATTCCACTATAATCCCATGTTTTTCCTATTCCTGCCTTTTGGAAATCCTACGAATCCAAGAGGCCCTAGCTTTTTTTATAAAAACTAATTGATTTTGAATGAGATGAACTATAAGAATTAAACGAAGGTCTACATCAGGCATATATGACTCAGAGCTTACATGCTATAGTGTGGTATTTATTCATAATTTGGTTGCAAAATCTGATGCGTGCAATGCACGTGTACCTTACTAGTACTTCGAGTATGTACAAAACACGTAAATTAGAATTCCAATGGCACGCTACATTCATGAAGCCACATGGCACATGTGGAGGCGTTGTCGCGACCTCCTTGTGTGGATTGATCACAGTGACGTGCTACTGGTTCCAGAAGAATGTACTCGTCCTCCCTGAGCCATACTGTCGGTACATGCATGAAGCGAAGATGTGCACGCATGCCACACACACACACTCATTCCCTTGCACGCACACGTGGGTACACGGGCGGGCGCAATTTTGTACCAAGATCCACCCCATTTGATAATTTGACGCGTGTAAAGTCGTTCATTTCATTGATGGTCAATTAATACAGCGCATGCAAATTGAGTGGACATGAGGGCGGAAGAAAGACATTACTACTCCACTACACGCATGTGAGTAGTTAAATCATGGGTTGCTAGTAGTACTTCCATTGGTCTCCTTCGTATTTTGTGCCAATTTTTGATAGTAACGTAATATTTACGCATTTGAGCAGTGTAGTCCACTTGAAATTTATGTTCCACTAAACTCATCGGGCGCCGTTCCGGGCCTCGAAACCAAAACCATCAATTAATCTTTACCTTGTTCCCATCCCATTCGAAAGCCTGCTCACACCTACTAGTATGTACCAAACCTGAACGTGTTCCCACTATGCAGGTGTTAGTACTAGTGCTAGTACTTGGGTTATAAAAAGGGGAACTACCTAACCGAAAATTACTCTACCTTTCCTCCTCATAAGTGCTTCTTCTTCATCCGTCCTTGCCATGGCCGGTGAGAAGAGCTCTAGGTCGAGAACTACTCGTAACAAGGGAGCGACAACCAAGGCTGCGGAAAAAAAAGAGGGCTCGCCGCCACGCAGAGACCTCGAAAGATCTCTCACGGGCAGGCGATGGCTCCCAGGAGCGCCCTAGCCGCGGAGGTGAAAGAGCTAGTTATCGACTAGAGGGGGGGGGGGTGAATAGGCGATTTTATGAAAGTCTTCAAAACATGGGAGTTTCAAAGACAAACAATAGAAATGACACTATTCATATGCAGTGGAAGGTAGACTACACTAGACAAGCCATAGTCAAGTATTCATTGAAGTGAAAGCACGAAGACTATTAGCAGCTAGGTAGTAAGGATCAGGATGGAAGATAGTATGAAGCCAATCAGGACAAGTAGTCACACAGTGAAGTCAAACAGATAATCCAAGCAGGCAATGACTTCACGAAGACAAACTGTAAGTAAAGAGAAGTGAGAGATAGAACCAGTAGCTTCGGGAGGATAGAGATTTGTTCGACCAGTTCCCGTTGCTGTGACAACTGTATGTCTGGTTAGGGAGGCTGAGATTCAACTCAGAAGACCGCGTCTTCACCTTATTCCCCTTGAGCTAAGGACACCTAGTCCCCGCCCAATCACTCTGGTAAGTCTTCAAGGTAGACTTCCAAACCTTCACAAACTTTGTTCATCGGCAATCCACAATGACTCTTGGATGCTCAGAACATGACGCCTAACCGGCTGGAGGATTCATAGTCCTCAAGTGTAACAAGTCTTCATTGGTGTCATCGGCGTCATCAAGAACTCTGGCATTAACAGTTGCCGCGGAGGAGGAGTACTCAGAGTCTTCAAGGGATGGAGTTCGACGCAAGACAACATTCCTGGGAGGAGTGGTGTCGAACTTGCATCTCTCTGTGAAGCCATCGTCTTGAAGACCAGCTTCAGCACTGAGCAATGTCAAACTCTTCTAGGACCGCCGATAGGTTTCATGAGTGACAAAGGCATTCTTGGTGGCAAGGTTGCGAATGCGATTAATATCCACCAAGAGGCTTTGCGTCTGACGCTTTAGCCAGTAATGATGCTTATCGTGTTTCTGATGCAAGGCCACGAGAAGCTCTCAGTCATTGAGCACACGAGATCGCTTCCGAGGCCTTGGAGCAATAGTGCTTTTAGTGGCTTCACTACGTGCACGGTGAGTATTGCCAGCCAGCGGATAAACACGAGAAGCATCCTGAACTCCTTCAACATGCTGAGAGAAACTCTGACAGTCGACATTGTGAAGATAAATTGCCTCCTTGGCAGGCTCTGGGTAAATGGCTTCGACTGACATATCAACCTCTGGTAGAAATATGAGATGGTTGCGTGCAGAGGGCTGATAGTCAACAATAGAGTGAAGCTGTAACATCCCAAATTTCCAATTTGGCATGTTATACATAGGTCATCCATGCATATCATATTTTATTGCCTTTTCGTTTGTAATCCTCGAAATCCTAAGCAACTCAAGGACCTTCAGAGAGAGTTGGGGATTTTCCAATTTTCATATTTGAAAATTTTTATTAAATAGTGAAGATTAGGATTTTGATTTTTAATTATTTCTCTTCGGAAAATATTTCATTTTAAAATAATAAATGAAGGGAGATAATATGACTTCTCCAAAACAATTGAAATATCGGAGGAAAAATGTTAAAATCATTATTTGGATTTTATTTGAGTTTATTCGGAATTTTATTTGCCCTAGAAAAATTTACATGTTTTAAAAATTGCATTTTAGGGGCCAAGAAAAGTTCATCTTGTTCTAAATATTTTATTTAGACGGAGAAAACTTGTTTTGCAAATTTTAGATTTTTATTTACATTTTTCTAGGATTTTTTTTCTAGTCGGCGGAATGGTTTTTAAAAAAAAAATCCCGCGCCCGACCGGGCCAAGGGCCCAGCCAGGCTGGCCCGCCTCGCCGCCGCCTCCCCGCGCGCGCCGCCGTGCGCCGCACGGACGCCGAGGGGAGTCCGAGCCGGACTCCTCCCCGGGCGCCCCCTTCCCCAAGCCGGAGCCGCCCCCCCTCCTTAAATACCCCGCCCCGCCGCCCTCACCACCACCCG
The DNA here is from genome assembly GCF_018294505.1 of Triticum aestivum. Taxonomy (NCBI): domain Eukaryota; kingdom Viridiplantae; phylum Streptophyta; class Magnoliopsida; order Poales; family Poaceae; genus Triticum; species Triticum aestivum. The sequence goes on along the minus strand of NC_057807.1, from coordinate 691,167,523 downwards.
CCACCACCGCTGCCGCCGAGCAGCGCCCGAGCCGCCGCCGCGCCCTGCCCGAGCCGCCGCCGCCGCCGCCGTCTCGCCGAGCCCCACCGCCCCTCGCCGAGCCCCGCCGGAGCCGCCCGCCCTGCCGGACGACCTCGCCGGAGGTAGCCACCCCGCCGCCTGTTTTTTTTTCTGAATAAAACCCCCTTCGTTTTTTTTTTGAGAAAAACCCTGGTTCGTTTTTTTATAGATCGGTTTTATTCTTCGGTTGATTTTCTTAGCGAGCGTTCGCTCGTTCGTTCGTCTTAACGAACGTGTTCATTGTTTAGTTTCTGCTAACGAACGTTCGATCGTTTAGCCGTTCATCATTTTTCTTTTATCGGATTTATTCCGCGATTATTCTGATCGCGATTTTTGATCCGATGTTCGAACCTGTTTATCTTTTCGCTCGTTTATCGGAATCTGGCGATTCAAGCGCCTGGAGTTTCATCTCGAAACCTTCTTTCCGAATAATCAAATCAAACAAGTTTTTATATCTGTAAAATTTGACCCTAGTTCAGATTAGTTAACGGATCTTGTTTCTTTTGCCGTTTGAGTTTCGTTGCTCCGTTTGATTTGATTCTCTTTGCAAACCGGAGTTCTTAAGTTGAACTCTCCGGTCAAACTCTTTTATTTGGAGTTCTACTTGTGCATCTTTGATTGTTGCTTATGTATGCTATTGTTTGCTTGCGATAGAATTCCCGGAGTGCGAAGCGTGTTACTACGAGTCTCTAGGATTCACGGATCGTCAGCAAGGCAAGTAACATATTGATCATACTCTTTTCATACCCAGTTTTTATGCATTAGTTTCAATCCTCAAACATTGCATGACTAGGATGCCTTTAATATGTGGGTTTTTGGAAGTAGTTGCTGAGGTAGAACCTATTGCCCTGTTTATTATCAAACCCTTGGGAGTTACTTCTACGCGTTGCTTATTTTGCCATGCTATGCTCGTAGACGTGGATTGGGTTTGAGTGATTTCCATGACAGATGTGAGATTGTTAAATTAATGGTTTACTTAAGGTGGCAACTTTAATACACATCTGGTGGATTGAGGCACCTGGGGTATCCAGTGATTGCCTGTTTTATTTTTGGAAATCCCGGGGTTACCGTGTGATTCTCCTATGGACCGCCACCCAGGCTCAAAGGGAACTGAGTCTATTCATGCTAGAAACTTCCGTGTGCAGCCACAAGCTATTATGGGCTCTAGCATAGTTGAGTAAGTTACGTGAAGCTCTTGAAGAGGTGGATCAGCAGGTAGTGGGTTTGTAGGTTTGGTATGGTCTGCCCGGAGTAGAGAGTTAATGTTTCTGAAAGACTGTGTCTCGGTCATCCGTTTCTCAAACATCATGTAGTGCGAGGAATCAGCGGAGGCGATCGAGTCTTGCGGGGAAAAGTGCGCAAACCTCTGCAGAGTGTACAATCTAATCATGGTTAGCCGTGTCCCCGGTTATGGACAATTCTGAGTATCTAGTACTTGAGTATTCGCATGTATCTCAACACTTCTAATTAATCTTGCTGGGTTGTTAACTATTTTAATTGGGATCATTGAGTTGGGGTTACCTTCTCAAATGATGTTTCAACCACCATGATAGTTAAATTAAAATTTATTCCTTTGTAGTAGGGAAAAATTGGCTTTTCGCAAAACTGTAACCATAGAGCTTTCCACCAGCCAAATATGCATGTAGTGGTAGTATTATTCTGTTATTGCTCTTTTGTGTTACATTGCCAGCATATTCCATGTGCTGACCCGTTCTCGGGCTGCAACGTATTATGTTGCAGACTTTTCAGACGAGGAGTAAGGTTCGTAGGTCGTTGCCGTGCAGCTCAGCTATGCCGTTGGAGTTGATGGACTCACTTTATCTTCCAAGCCTTCCGCTGTTATCGCATTAGATGGCCTTAAGCCATATTATTGTAATAAGTTCTCTTTTGAGACATTCGATGTAATAAGTGTGTGATTGCTACTCTGTTATAAATCCTTCGAGTACTGTGTGTGTCAGCATTACCGATCCAGGGATGACACGGAAGCACAGAGACTTGACCATCTGAGGTCGGGTCGCTACAAGATGGTATCAGAGCACACGCTGAGTGTAGGACACGACCACTAAGATAAACCATAGGTCACTCTTCTCTTCTCATTTCTGACTCCTCTTCTTTTTCCACTCTTTAGGATGAAGGAGATGAAGAACAAGTTTGCACAACCAGATGAAGACTCACCTTTTGGACGCCACTTGAAGGAAGTCACTAGGTACTTGAATATTGGAATACCAAGCTTCACCGGGACGTACAACGCCACTCTACCAGAAGAAGAGCGCTGGATGATTCAAGTACGAGTTCCAGGAAGAACGTTCTCGCCAAATTCTAAACCCATAGAGTTTTCTTTCGAAGCACCCACTTGGAGCCTTGGCAAGAGTATGGCAGCTCATATTACCATGGGACGCATTGGAGAAATCTACAACAAGGACCTTGAGGACACCACCTATCAAATATGTGGGCGCCGAGATGAACAATGGGAGATGATCAGCACTAGGAAGGATAGATCTGTCGCAGCCTTTATCCAGGAGCAAAACCAGCACATTCGACGACAGGAGAACCAGATGTGCGCAGACATGATCGAGTTGAAGAAGGCGAAAACTAGGATCATCGAGCTGGAGGAAGAACTTAAGTTCACACGCGATGGATATGAGGAGGAAATCAAGACCCTATTGGAGAAGAATGACGACCTAGTCGAGAAGATCGGAATTTTCATGGGAGGACCAGTTCCGAGAGAAGATGACGGAGACCCCATTTGTCCGGACAACTACATCATCATCGACGACACCGATTCAGATTCAAGTGATGATGACTACGAAGATGAAGCTGGAGCAGACATCATGGAGTCTTCCACCGATCAAAATTTCTAGATGACCACCATATAATAATAGTATTCCCCCATGTAACTAGTAGTAGTGAGCACTTTTGCGATAGTCCTAGACCGTTTTGTATGCCCTTGCTTGATTGATTGAATGAATGCTTGTGTTTGCCTCATATACATATGGGTAGTGTTTCTCCCCTAGATCTTTTTCTATTCTAATCTCTTCCATCTAAACCCATCAGATGCCTCCGAGAAGAGACCCCGATTTTGTTTTCCCACCGGAGATCACGCAGTTGATCCAGCAGCAGAATGCCTTGATGCAATTGCTAGTTCAGAACCAGGGCAATGCCAATAACAACAATGCCAACAACAACCCGCCGCCAGTGGATAACCTCGCCCGTTTCTTAAGGTTACAGCCGCCGGTGTTCTCCAGTAGCATCGAGCCAATAGTTGCAGATGATTGGCTACGTCGTATTGGAAGGGAGTTAACCACCGCAGGATGCACAGATGCTGAGAAGGTGCGTTTTGCCGCACACCAACTGGATGGACCTGCAGCAGCATGGTGGGAGAATTTCACAGCCACCTATCCTATCGACACTGTCACATGGGCTCAGTTTCAGCAGGCTTTTCGTACTGCCCATGTCTCGACTGGAGCTATGCAGATGAAGAAGCGTGAGTTTCGCAATCTACGCCAGGGGAACCGTACTATTGGCCAGTACGTGGATGAGTTTAGCAAGTTATCACGTTATGCCCCTGATGATGTGGCCACAGATGCCGCGAAGCAGGAGAAGTTTATGGAAGGGCTGAATGATGAGATGAGTATGCAGTTGATGGTAGCAACCTTCAACAACTACCAGGAGTTGGTAGATAAGGCCCTAATGATTGAAGGAAAGCAGCAGCAGATTGAGAATCGTAAGAGGAAGTATGGACAAGGGAAATACAACTCAGGAGCTCACCAGAAGCCTCGTTTAACCCCGAACTCGGGAGGACTTGTTCATAACCATGGAGGTCATAACCATGCTGGAGGAGGATCGCATAACCATAATGGTGCGAAGAACGGGAATGGGAATGGAGCCAACAATAATCAGAATCGCTCTAACCCATCTACACCCGCAAAGAGGGACTTAAGTCAAGTTGTTTGCTACAAGTGCGGGAAGACCGGGCACTATGCCAATGACTGCTCTGAAGGAAAGAATGGAAACGGAAATGGGAGCGCTGGGAAGAAGCCCAATCCATTCAACAAAGGACAAGTGAACCACGTTAACGTGGAGGAAGTTGAAGAGCAGCCGGACGCGGTAATAGGTAAGTTTTTGGTTCAGTCATTTACCGCAATTGTTCTTTTCGATACTGGTGCATCGCATTCATACATATCAAGGGGATTTGTGGAAAAGTTCAAGTTACCAACCCAAACCCTTAGGACACCCCTTTTAGTGAGCTCGCCTGGAGCAGAGTACATGGCTAGCAGTTGGTGCACCCAGATACCCCTAATCATTGGCACACATGTATTTCCGTCTGACCTAATTATCTTGGAGTCGCAAGGATTGGATGTGATATTAGGAATGGACTGGATGTCGAAGTATGGAGGAAGTATTGACTGTGCTAGTAAGTCAATTTACCTTACCACCCCGGAGGGAAAAAGGATTAAGTATGTATCTAGGCATGTGCCTAGGAGGAGCCAAGTAAACGCCCTCACGGGAGTTGTACAGGAGGAAGTACCTGTAGTAAAGGATTTTCCGGATGTTTTCCCCGAAGAGTTACCAGGTATGCCACCGGATAGAGACATCGAGTTTTTGATAGAGCTATTGCCAGGTACAGGGCCGATATCCAAGAGACCCTATCGGATGCCAGCAAATGACCTGGAGGAAATTAAGAAGCAGATCAAAGAGTTGTTGGAGAAAGGTTACATTCGTAGAAGTTCATCACCTTGGGGAGCCCCAGTACTTTTGGTGGAGAAGAAGGATAAATCCCTGAGGATGGTCGTTGATTACCGAGCTCTGAATGAAGTAACGATAAAGAACAAGTATCCCTTACCGATGATTAATGATCTGTTTGATCAGTTACAAGGAGCTAAGGTGTTTTCAAAGATTGATCTACGATCAGGATACCATCAGTTGAAGATCCGAGAGAAGGATATACCAAAGACAGCGTTTACCACGCGGTATGGATTATATGAGTACACGGTCATGTCATTTGGACTGACTAACGCCCCTGCCTATTTCATGAGTATGATGAACAAGGTGTTCATGGAGTATTTGGACAAGTTTGTTGTGGTATTTATTGATGATATTATGATATACTCGAAGAACGAAGAGGAGCATGCGGAACACTTGCGTTTGGTTCTCGAGAAACTCAGGGAACACCAGTTATACGCCAAATTCAGCAAGTGTGAGTTTTGGTTGAAAGAAGTTGGATTTCTTGGGCATGTTATATCAGGAGAGGGTATAGCAGTGGATCCCAGTAAGGTTCAGTCGGTCACTGAATGGTTGGCACCCACTTCAGTTGGCGAGATCCGCAGTTTCCTTGGACTCGCAGGATATTATCGGAGATTCATTGAGAATTTTTCCAAGATTGCTAAACCAATGACTGAATTGTTAAAGAAGGATACTAAGTTCAAATGGACGGAGGATTGCGAGACAAGTTTTCAAGAGCTGAAGGAACGATTGACTACAGCCCCAGTGCTGACCTTGCCAGATATACGTAAGGAGTTTCAAGTGTATTGTGACGCCTCTCGCTTGGGACTTGGATGTGTGCTTATGCAGGAAGGAAAAGTTGTTTCGTATGCCTCACGACAACTGAAGCCACACGAGTTGAACTATGCCACACATGATCTGGAGTTAGCAGCCGTAGTGCATGCGCTGAAGACCTGGAGACATTATCTTATTGGAAACCGTTGTGATGTGTACACGGATCATAAGAGCTTGAAGTACATTTTCACCCAGAAGGAGTTGAACCTCAGACAGAGGAGATGGTTGGAACTTATAAAGGATTACGATATGAAGCTACACTATCATCCAGGAAAAGCCAACGTCGTAGCAGACGCTTTGAGCCGGAAAAGTTATGCTAATGTTCTTGTGAGCAAAGGAATGCCAAAAGAGTTAGCTGCGGAGATCATGGAACTTCGGTTGGAGATTGTTCCAAAAGGCTTTCTTGCAGCAATGGAGGTTCAGTCGACATTGTTGGACAAGATTCGAGAAGCTCAGAAGGAGGACAAAGAGATTGTTGAGATAAGAGAGAGGATGGGCGAAGGTAAAGCCAAAGGTTTTCGCGAGGATGAGCACGATACCTTGTGGTTTGAGGACCGGATTTATGTGCCCAACAATTCGGAGATCAGGAAGTTGATACTTCAGGAGGCCCATGACTCACCATACTCGATTCATCCCGGAAACACCAAGATGTATTTGGACTTGAAGGAACGTTTCTGGTGGACTGGTATGAAGAAGGATATTGCCGAGTATGTAGCCGTATGTGATGTATGTCAGAGAGTGAAGGCAGAGCATCAGAAACCAGCAGGACTGTTACAGCCTATGCCAATACCCGAATGGAAGTGGGACAAACTTGGTATGGACTTTATTACCGGATTACCCAGAACCAAGGCAGGATATGATTCTATATGGGTAGTTGTGGATCGATTAACTAAAGTAGCTCACTTCATCCCGGTGAAAACAACGTATACAAGTGCAAAGTTGGCCAAGATATATATGACCAGGATCGTATGTTTACATGGAGTTCCGAGGAGCATCGTATCAGATAGAGGAACCCAGTTTACTTCAAAGTTTTGGCATCAGTTACACCAGACTTTGGGTACCCGATTGGAATTCAGTACCGCTTTTCACCCTCAGACAGATGGACAGACAGAAAGAGTCAATCAGATTCTGGAGGACATGCTAAGAGCATGTGCGCTAGATTATGGATCTAGTTGGGATGACAATTTACCATACGCGGAGTTCTCTTATAACAACAGCTACCAGGCCAGTTTGAAGATGGCACCGTTCGAAGCTCTGTATGGACGCAGATGTAGAACACCATTGATGTGGGATGAGGTAGGAGACCGTCAATTGTTTGGACCAGATTTGATCAAGGAATCAGAAGAGAAGGTTAAACTGATCAGAGACAGACTAAAGATCGCTCAGTCCAGACAGAAGAGTTATGCAGATTCAAAACGCAAGGAAGTAACCTATGAAATTGGAGACAGAGCTTATTTACGAGTATCACCTTTGAGGGGAGTAAAACGTTTTGGAGTTAAGGGAAAGTTAGCCCCGAGATTTGTAGGACCGTATCGTATTTTGGGACGGATGGGAGAAGTTGCCTACAAGCTGGAGTTACCTGAAGGGTTGTCAGGAGTTCACGATGTGTTTCACGTATCACAGCTGAAGAAGTGCCATGCTGAGATGGCCGATATACCATTGAATGATACAGTACCTTTGGAGGCGATTCAGCTGGATAATAATCTGACCTATGAGGAGAAGCCAGTAAAGATTCTTGAGTTTGATAGTCGAGTCACTCGCAACAAGGTGATCAAGTTTTGCAAAGTTCAGTGGAGTCATCATACTGAGGAGGAAGCCACCTGGGAGCGAGAAGAGGATATTCGCAAGGACCACCCGCACCTATTTTCTAGCCAACCCGAATCTCGAGGGCGAGATTCATCTTAAGGGGGGTAGGTTTGTAACATCCCAAATTTCCAATTTGGCATGTTATACATAGGTCATCCATGCATATCATATTTTATTGCTTTTTCGTTTGCAATCCTCGAAATCCTAAGCAACTCAAGGACCTTCGGAGAGAGTTGGGGATTTTCCAATTTTCATATTTGAAATTTTTATCAAATAGTGAAGACGAGGATTTTGATTTTAATTATTTCTCTTCGGAAAATATTTCATTTTAAAATAATAAATGAGGGGAGATAATATGACTTCTCCAAAACAATTGAAATATCGGAGGAAAAATGTTAAAATCATTATTTGGATTTTATTTGAGTTTATTCGGAATTTTATTTGCCCTAGAAAAATTTGCATGTTTTAAAAATTGCATTTTAGGGGCCAAGAAAAGTTCATCTTGTTCTAAATATTTTATTTAGACGGAGAAAACTTGTTTTGGAATTTTTAGATTTTTTTTCTAGGATTTTTTCTAGTCGGCGGAATGTTTTAAAAAAAAACCCGCGCCCGACCGGGCCAAGGGCCCAGCCAGGCCGGCCCGCTTCGCAGCCGCCTCCCCGCGCGCGCCGCCGTGCGCCGCACGGACGCCGAGGGGAGTCCGAGCCGGACTCCTCCCTGGGCGCCCCCTTCCCCAAGCCGGAGCCGCCCCCCCTCCTTAAATACCCCGCCCCGCCGCCCTCACCACCACCCGCCACCACCGCCGCCGCCGAGCAGCGCCCGAGCCGCCGCCGCGCCCTGCCCGAGCCGCCGTCGCCGTCTTCCGCGCCGCCGTCTCGCCGAGCCCCGCCGCCCCTCGCCGAGCCCCGCCGGAGCCGCCCGCCCTGCCGGACGACCTCGCCGGAGGTAGCCACCCCGCCGCCGGTTTTTTTCCGAATAAAACCCCCTTCATTTTTTTGAGAAAAACCCTGGTTCGTTTTTTTATAGATCGGTTTTATTCTTCGGTTGATTTTCTTTGCGAGCGTTCACTCGTTCGTTCATCTTAACGAACGTGTTCATTGTTTAGTTGCTGCTAACGAACGTTCGATCGTTTAGCCGTTCGTCGTTTTTCTTTTATCGGATTTATTCCGCGATTATTCTGATCGCGATTTCTGATCCGATGTTCGAACCTGTTTATCTTTTCGCTCGTTTATTGAAATCAGGCGATTCAAGCGCCTGGAGTTTCATCTCGAAACCTTCTTTCCGAATAATCAAATCAAACAAGTTTTTATATCTATAAAATTTGACCCTAGTTCAGATTAGTTAACGGATCTTGTTTCTTTTGCCGTTTGAGTTTTGTTGCTCCGTTTGATTTGATTCTCTTTGCAAACCGGAATTCTTAAGTTGAACTCTCCGGTCAAACTCTTTTATTTGGAGTTCTACTTGTGCATCTTTGATTGTTGCTTATGTATGCTATTGTTTGCTTGCGATAGAATTCCCGGAGTGCGAAGCGTGTTACTACGAGTCTCTAGGATTCACGGATCGTCAGCAAGGCAAGTAACATATTGATCATACTCTTTTCATACCCAGTTTTTATGCATTAGTTTCAATCCTCAAACATTGCATGACTAGGATGCCTTTAATATGTGGGTTTTGGGAAGTAGTTGCTGAGGTAGAACCTATTGCCCTGTTTATTATCAAACCCTTGGGAGTTACTTCTACGCGTTGCTTATTTTGCCATGCTATGCTCGTAGACGTGGATTGGGTTTGAGTGATTTCCATGACAGATGTGAGATTGTTAAATTAATGGTTTACTTAAGGTGGCAACTTTAATACACATCTGGGTGGATTGAGGCACCTGGGGTATCCAGTGATTGCCTGTTTTATTTTTGGAAATCCCGGGGTTACCGTGTGATTCTCCTATGGACCGCCACCCAGGCTCAAAGGGAACTGAGTCTATTCATGCTAGAAACTTCCGTGTGCAGCCGCAAGCTATTATGGGCTCTAGCATAGTTGAGTAAGTTACGTGAAGCTCTTGAAGAGGTGGATCAGCAGGTAGTGGGTTTGTAGGTTTGGTATGGTCTGCCCGGAGTAGAGAGTTAATGTTTCTGAAAGACTGTGTCTCGGTCATCCGTTTCTCAAACATCATGTAGTGCGAGGAATCAGCGGAGGCGATCGAGTCTTGCGGGGAAAAGTGCGCAAACCTCTGCAGAGTGTACAATCTAATCATGGTTAGCCGTGTCCCCGGTTATGGACAATTCTGAGTATCTAGTACTTGAGTATTCGCATGTATCTCAACACTTCTAATTAATCTTGCTGGGTTGTTAACTATTTTAATTGGGATCATTGAGTTGGGGTTACCTTCTCAAATGATGTTTCAACCACCATGATAGTTAAATTAAAATTTATTCCTTTGTAAGTAGGGAAAAATTGGCTTTTCGCAAAACTGTAACCATAGAGCTTTCCACCAGCCAAATATGCATGTAGTGGTAGTATTATTCTGTTATTGCTCTTTTGTGTTACATTGCCAGCATATTCCATGTGCTGACCCATTCTCGGGCTGCAACGTATTATGTTGCAGACTTTTCAGATGAGGAGTAAGGTTCGTAGGTCGTTGCCGTGAAGCTCAGCTATGCCGTTGGAGTTGATGGACTCACTTTATCTTCCAAGCCTTCCACTGTTATCGCATTAGATGGCCTTAAGCCATATTATTGTAATAAGTTCTCTTTTGAGACATTTGATGTAATAAGTGTGTGATTGCTACTCTGTTATAAATCCTTCGAGTACTGTGTGTGTCAGCATTACCGATCCAGGGATGACACGGAAGCACAGAGACTTGACCATCTGAAGTCGGGTCGCTACAGAAGCTTGATCAGTCGCATTACCCATGGAGCATAGAATTTCAGACCAAATATGTCTGAGCCAGATGCAGCAAATTGGCGAATGAAGAAATCCTGAGCGTTGAAGCTGATGCCATTGAGAATATAGAAGACCAATGTCTTCATTGCGCCTTCTAGATTTGCTGAGGAAGAATGTCCTTTGATGGGCCATAGAGTTCGCCTGATAATGTGATAGATGGTGCGAGGCAGATACTCTAGGTCTTCAACAAAGAATTCCTTGGGATATTCAGCATCCTGCGGTAGTGGCTTCATCATACTCAGCATTTGGCTCATATTGGGCTCAGGCTTCTGGAAGATGCTTTCCAATGCATTGCGGTGATGCGAACAACCAGGTTCATAAAGTTCACCTGGAGTGGACAGGCCAGTAAGCTCAATGAGATCAAGAGTTTTGGTTTCATGGTGTACATTGCCTGTCATCCACTCAAGGACCCATGTCTTCGGATCCCTGTTGTAGCCGCGAATGTGGAGAGTTGCATAGAATTGCAGGAGAAGCTCTTCATTCCAATTCTCCTTATCAGTCACAAACTGGAGAAGGCCTGCATCTCTGAAACAGTCAAGGGCTTCTTCTAAGCAGGGCAGGCCAGCAATGGCTTCAGAGTCCAGACGCATATGAGGAAATATGCGCCCTTGGTTGTATAGAACACAAGAGTAATAGCTGCGCTGCTGATAACTCCAGAACCGATCAGAAGAAATTCTTGGCTTGGAATATGGGTTCATGGCGCTATCAAAGAAGGTGTTGTATGCAATGAAGCCATTGGCGTTGAATGATCCTGGTGCAGGTGTAATACCTGGAAACCTTGGCAGCCTCGGCTTTGGCTTATGATCCTGTGGCTGGTGCTCCACATGATAATCAAACTGAGGTCCAGGAGCAGGCGGAGGAATCAGAATTGGCCATCTGACATTGACAAGCTAGCCTTGATAAAATGCTTGCTTAATAGTGTGTGGCCTTGGTGGCGGTACAGGAGCAGTGGCATTAGCAAGGGCGTCAGGCTGCACATTGGGTGCAGGTGCATCATTGGCTTCATGCATGGTGTTCATTGCAGGCGCCACATGATCTTCAGCCATGACAACATCATTGGCTTCAGTAATGTTGTTGGTGGCCGCCTCAGGATTTTCAACCTCCACTTGAGTAGCTGGAGGGTTGGGCACAGACGCGTTCTCCTCGAGAACATCTTCTTGGTTGGTAGGGGGTGTGGTAACACATTCTTCTTCTTGACGGGGTTCTTGATTTTCATCGGCTGATGCAGCCGGTATGTCTTCAGCAGCTTTGGCTTCAGACGCAGAGACATTCACAGTAGGAGTGGCTCCAGGAAACACTACCCGTGCTGCTAGTTATCGACTAGAGGGGGGAGGGGTGAATAGGAGGTTTTTATGAAAGTCTTCAAAACATGGGAGTTTCAAAGACAAACAATAGAAATGACACTATTCGTATGCAGCGGAAGGTAGACTACACTAGACAAGCCATAGTCAAGTATTCAATGAAGTGAAAGGATGGAGACTATTAGCAGCTAGGTAGTAAGGATCAGGATGGAAGATAGTGTGAAGCCAATCAGGACAAGTAGTCACACAGTGAAGTCAAACAGATAATGCAAGCAGGCAATGACTTGACGAAGACAAACTGTAAGTAAAGAGAAGTGAGAGATAGAACCAGTAGCTTTGGGAGGACAGAGATTTGTTTGACCAGTTCCAGTTGCTATGACAACTGTATGTCTGGTTAGGGAGGCTGAGATTCAACTCAGGAGACCGTGTCTTCACCTTATTCCCCTTGAGCTAAGGACACCTAGTCCCCGCCCAATCACTCTGGTAAGTCTTCAAGGTAGACTTCCAAACCTTCACAGACTTTGTTCACCGACAATCCACAATGACTCTTGGATGCTCAGAACGTGACACCTAACCAGCTGGAGGATTCACAGTCCTCAAGTGTAACAAGTCTTCAGATCACGCGGACATAAAGACTTCAGTGATGCCAAACACTCTTTGGGCTCTGGGTGGTTTGGGCTTTGTCCTTGCAAGGATTCTCTCTCAAATGCTTCGGAGGTGGGTTGCTCTAAAACGACAAAAGCCGTGCACTAACTCTGAGCAGCCGCCAATTTATGGTGTAGGGGGTGGGCTATTTATAGCCACAGGGCAACCCGACCTGATTTGTCCGAAATGACCCTGGGTCACTAAGGAACTGACACGTGTCCCAATGGTCAGATTTCAAACACACGCGGCAGCTTGACTTGGGCTACAAGTAAAGCTGACTCATCCAACTCTGGATAAGATTTGCTCTCATTGTCTTCGCTCGAAGACGTAGGATTTGGTTGAGCATCACTTCAGTCACTCTGACTTTGTTCACTTGGACCCCACTTAACAGTGCGATGGTTCCTATGACTCAACAAAGAAGAAAAGGAAACAATGAAACATCTAAGTATTCGCGCTCCATAGTCTTCACGCGATGTCTTCTCATGTCATAGCCTTCAACGTGAATAGCTTCACAGACCACCATTGTCTTCAATGTCTTCACACATTTTTAGGGGTCATCTCTGGTAGGTAAACCGAATCAATGAGGGACAACTACCTGTGTTATCCTGCAATTCTCACAAACACATTAGTCCCTCAACCAGGTTTGTCATCAATACTCCAAAACCAACTAGGGGTGGCACTAGATGCACTTACAGGAGGCGAACATGCCAAGCCGGCGGCGCTGGAGTCGTTATCCCTCGATGGCATGCCCGATCAGCTCAATAAGCACCTCAATAAGCAGAAGGAGTTCATCCAAGGCTTGGTGGAGCTGCTGAAGGAGAGCCTCGACGACATGCCCACTGAGCTCAATAAGCAGGGGGAGTTGACCTCTGGCTTGGTGATGCTGCTGAAGAAGAGCATTGCCTCGGAGAAGAAGGTGACCGGCAAAATCCTGCAACTTCAGGAGGACAAGGCGAAGCTCTGCCACGAGCTCGACCTGTTGAAGGAGAAGAACACCGGCTGGAAGAAGCTGCATGAGAATAGTAGTTCCTCGATGAAGATGATGCAGGCCCTCATCATGGAATAGAAGGAGGAGTTGGCGAAGCTCCACATCGAGCACCCGACTGCTGTCAAGGTACGTAATGCGGTCGTGGAACAGATGACGAAGGCTCGCGTCGAGAAATCCCGCGTCATGGACATAATGAAGAAGATGGTGGAGGAGCCGCACAAGGATATGGAGGTCGTGGATGCGATGAAGAAGCAGTTACAACTCCGCGGTGAATTAGATCATTCTGGGTGATAATCTTCCTTCTTCTTTTGCTCCTGTGTTTCATCTTTTGCTTTGGGTGTTTCGCCGCACGTGTCACATTCTCTGCGAGGCATGAATAGAACAATGCTTTTTTTGAGGGAATGAATAGAACAATGCTAACAATGAGATGACTAGCAAATTAGATCATTTTTTATCGCCATATGGCACTGAGCTGCCATGTTTCGTGCTCTTCCGTCGTAGTACTACTCCAGTGGAAAACTTGAGTATACCGCACGGTTCCTTGGTCCTCCTCAGGTCTTTGGCACATTTATATGATCAGTCAAATCACAAGGCCCCACCTTCCAACAGTAATGAGCCGTCAAATCATAAAGGCCCTCGCCTCTTGTGAAACCGACCAAGCTAGACTGCCCCGCCCTCTAGCCTTTTAGAAAATGTATACTTTTGTACAATAGTAGTATCGATGGATTGTACAAAAGGTGGTACATATAGAGAGCGCTCGTCGCCAAATTATGCATATAATACTATTAAAAAGGCTAGTGACAATAATGGTGTCTAGCACAACCCACCCCTCAAATAAAACTAAGCATCCTGGAATTCTTTGACAAAACTAAGCACGCTGAAATTCTTTGACAACTGAACTGCTGGCTATATGATGTTGGCCATATATATTGTACGTATATAATGTGAAGAAATGAGTGGTAGTACTATACCAACTAAAAGATGAAATGTAAGAAATACTAGTATGTACGTACTGAAGAGTTAAAGTAACGAGAAGAAACATAACATAGTTCTGCTGGGGGTTCAGCACAACACCCCCCTCAAATTAAACTAAGAACACCTGAAATTAAACTATGCAACTAATCCGGTAGACACTGCATTAGAACCACCATGAGCAACGACACTGCCACCTTACTCGGAGTCCTCATCCACGTCCTCGACTTCGTCCTTGTTCCTCTTGCTCTTGGACGATACTTCTTTGCTTGAACCGCGCACTTGGCTCTTGCTCTTCATCCAACCCTTGTAGATATTGAAACAAAGGAACCATCCATTGCAGCATAGTAGATGTGGTCTATATCTAGTACATTCCGCTGCCATGCATGACGATGAAACGTGTGATGAGGTTTCTCCAGTTTACCGTATGCAGGATGAACCATGGCTCCTGCCAAGGTCAGCATTGAAGGCTGGCCACCGAAGGGCAACAACCAATTCTTTTGGAGGTCGAAGGGGTTGCCTACAATGAGGCCTATCCGACCCAGGACTTCTTTGTCATTCGTAAAGTCTATAGTAACGAATTTGACTAGGTTGCACTCGAGGAAGTTCTTAAAATCCTGGCATTCAACATCGGCATGGCATATGTGGTAGACCAAGCATAAGTCATGCATGCAAACCTGGATCACGGCGGGCTTCTTCCTCTCTTCGTCCTTTAGATCCTTCTCTCGTCCCAGGACTGTGGTGCACTCAACATCTAGCCCAGCGACCCACTCATCATCTGAGTTTTCGAACATGCGTCTGAAGCGAGAAAGGCATCCTTTCACCATTCCGGAAGAACGGGTGTAGATGAGCTCGAACTCATCGCCGGTGATGGTTCTAACCTTGTACTCACCGTAGATCATGGAGATTTGGGAGGCCATGGATTTGGGAGGAGGGTTAGGATTAGTGGAACTATCATAATGTGAAAGGACGGGACGACAGGAGCGAACTGCCGTAATATTAAAGGACGTGCGGGGACAAGTAGGAGCGAACTGCCAGTGTGCGAACGGCAGGGTAGTGGCTTTCCATTCCTCCCATGATACGAGCTTCCGAGAGCCCTTGGATCTGAGATCGAATGGTTGCAAGGCGTGATTCTAGACCTATGGGTGAATATCCTATCCTGGAGGGTTATTCTACAAATTTTCAGCAACTTAGCATGCGACCGTTTGATCTCAGATCCAAGGGCTGCCATCAGCCCGTATCATGGTCGTGCCTACCACGACCATCGCATTGCTCGCGCGGTCGCGCCTTTGGAGATTTAACATGGTGCGTTAGGCTATCTGATGTTGGCATGTCATACATAGTCATCACTTAGTCACTCATACTACAACAAGGTTAGCTATAAGGTTGGCTATAAGTGTATTTATTTTTTTACTTCTCTCTACCTCTTTCTTCGTACTCCCTCCATCCCATAATATAAGAACATTTTTGACACTAGTGCAGTGCCAAAAACATTCTTATATTATGGGACAGAGGGAGTAGTACTTATTGCATTTGCCAAGGAGTGACCTCTTCCAATGAAATGGTGTGCTTATTAGTTTTTTGTTGCTAAGTTTGCTTCATTTAATTAGCTATAGACTCAAAATTGTCTTTTCACCTAGGTACACGTGCTTAGCACCGTTTCTTCCTTGGGTCACCAAACTAGTCTCTCTCTTCTTGATTAACTTGCCACATCAGACTTTATGCCTATGTGGCAAGCTTAGCACCTGTAGGAGCAAGTAAGTACAATAGTGCGCTTTGCATGGCATTTTTGCATATGTGGAGGAAAGAGGCAAGGCAAAAGTGGAGAAGTGGGCTCTCATGCAAGAGCCAGCCTCTACTACATGATGGAGCATTGGGAGAGGCACCTGTATGGAGGTGGTTAGGAATTGGGAGACTCACGCCGGTCGTAGCGCCGTAGTTAAAATGACAACGGCAAGTCAAATCACGGGGCCCCACCTGTCCAGCAGTAACTCGCTGTCAAATCACACAGCCCTATGTTTGCAACAGCCTACTCCCTCATCTTCTCACGTCTCTGTCGAACCGACTAGGTGGAACTTCCCCGCCTATCACACATGAAAAGCCCCGCCCTTGACTTTTAAATAGTACAGTATACTAATTTTGTATCCATGGAGCAAAGCCACTAGAAAACGGCGGTACACATGTACGGAATATACAACACGCCCGTCGCGTTCGCGTCGCACCCTAGACGGTCGGTCGGTTTGGCACGCTGCTCCCCGAATGGAACGCGGGTCATATTGCGTTTGCACACACATGTGGGAACACAATTGAGAACTGACCATAGGCACACTCCCCGGCCCCGCAAGTCGGGTGACTTAATAGAAGAGGGAGACGAGCGATAGTACTAGAGAAGTGTTGTACTGCGTTGGTGCCTGGACGATCCCTGCAAGATACGGAAGATCAGTTCGTCCATGCATGTGACCAGACTCCAGCAGACACGTCTGGATTAGCTATCGTCTACATATAGTGCAGGCTTTGTCGTACATGGCTGTAGTTGTGGTGAGAAATCTAAAAAAAGGTTTCTTGTCATCTCGCAAAATTAGGTGTCATGTGCTTCGGATCACTGCGAGGGTTAAACAGCGACAACTGAGTTGGGCTAGTCATTGGGGGCACATGCACAAAGACTACTCGGCTGCCATCTAGGCCAAGCCAGCTATGTTAATTAGGACATCTATCGACAGACCCCTTTTCTACGAGTTTATCTATAATTTGAGCTTTGTTCCTCGTCTAGTTTGTCCGTCGGGATTCATGTTGTCTCCTTTGGGCAGTGAGGTTATGATTTCTTGTCATGTGGCATTTCTTTGTGTTATATGTTATAATCCGGTGCTTCAGATCAAAATCACGACAACTGCGTGAAAGGACCACGATGTCGCCTAGAGGGGGGGGGTGAATAGGCGTTTTAAAATCTTTTACGGATTTGGCTATATCCTAATGCGGAAATAAACCAAGCGTATACTTTTCAAGCACAAATCCAAAATATACTAGGCTCACTAAGTGCACCAACAACTTAGCATAAACAAGATGAGAACAATGAGGATATGAGTAAGCACAAGTAAGTTACACAAACTTACTCAATGTACATCACGAGAGATGGAAATAAATAATACACTCACTCACAAGTAGGCAATACAAGCTTGCACAAATTTTATCACAATATATGGAATTGAATGATACAAGCAAACTCAAGTAAGCACTACAAGCTTACACAAGATATGTCACAAGCTAGCAATTCACACTAAATACAAGATAGAACAATAGTAGGAAGTATGAATTGCAGACAATAAAGTGTTGGCCTAAATAATCTCTACGATATGGTAACCAACACAATATAATGAGGACAACAAGAGTAGTGAATGCGCGGTCAAGTGACCAAGGTAAACCACAAGTAAGGAGTTAGGGTTAGGGATAACCGAAGTCACGGAGACGATGATGTATCCCGATGTTCACTTCCTTGGAGGGAAGCTAGTCACCGTTAGAGAGGTGGATGTTACCACGAAGGCACACCAACGCCACGAAGGCTCACCCTATTCTCCTTGATATATCACCACGAAGGCGATTCCCAACCACTAGTGGTAGACCTTGAGGTGGCCTCTAAACCTTCACAAACTTTCCGGGGGACAAATCACAAGTTGATTCCTCACCGGAGCACTCCTACCGCCTAGGAGTCTCCAACCTCCAAGAGTAACAAGATCAAGGGGGAAATGCTCAAGACTTGCTCAAATCACGAATTCCTTTGGTCAAGAGAAGGAGAGGGAGTGGATCTTCACTTGAGTGGAATCTCTCTCAAGAACTCTCACAAATCTCTCCGGGATCTAAGATTTGAGGTAGGAGAAAGGAGAGGGAGCTTTTCTTCAAGTGTGGGTCAAGATAGTTGTGTTGCTCAACCCCTCCACGAAGTAGTGAAGGGGTATTTATAGTGTGGCCCCAAATGGCCGTTGGGGCAGAATTCTGCTCAGGAAAGTGTCGGACATCCGGTGGATTACCGGACGTCCGGTGGCAAAACAGGCACCGGACGTCCGGTGGAACACCGGATGTCCGACGGCTGTAGCACGCCATCAGACGAATGTATCAGGATATTTGCGAAACTGGTTTGACGGATGTCTGACATTTTCCGGACGTCCGGAGACCGGACGTCCAGTACTTACTGGATTTCCGTCCGTTTGATTCTGGATTGGCGTACCGGATTTCCGGACATTACCGGACGTCCGGCCAAAATAACAGCAGGAACCCCAAAACTAAAACATGCATAACTTTCACATCCGGACTCCAATTTTGATGATCTTGGGCTCGTTTTGAAGCTATGGAAAAGCTCCAAGTCCTCAGATAAAGAACCACCCAAAATAAATCAAAATGGAGGGTTCAAATTATGCAAAGGTTAGATCATATATTTTGGGAAACTATTTGGCTTTGGCTTTTCTTTGGTATATATGATATGAGTGGAATTATGTATAGAAGATGTTGACTTGAGCAAATCCATCACAAACCCCTTTGATACCCTCTTAATAGTGCGGGATCCCTATAACTCAAGAATCATAAAAATAGCTACACTACATAGCTATCAAGAATCCATTCTTGAGTGTATATGTTTCTTTGGTGGTCATCACTCCACAACACTAACGTCAAAGGAACTAATACCTTTGACACGAGCCGTTCACTTGCGCTTGATGTTGATGTTTCTTCTTGGCTCAAGATGAAGGCAAGACATTGGTGAAGTCTTCAAGTCTCTCCCCCATACACAATGTGGGGAAGCTTTGCTTTGTATTCATCTTCACTTGTCCATCATGTGATCATCCACAAGCTTCAAGCATGTAATCCTTTGGGATGGTTATCTTGAACTTGCCCTTGTCAACCATGATCACCAACACTTGATGTCATCCTCTCATAGACACTTGAAATCTCTTTCTCGATGCGAGCCCATGAGAATCACCTAACCCTCAAAAACATAGACAACATATAGTATGGGTTAGTACACAGAGTGCAATTGATAATTTCTTATCATACCACAAGATCCTATGTGGTGCATCATTTGCGCTCGTGTGTTGACCATTTAGAGTTCGATCTTTGAGATTCATCTTGGTCAACCTATATCTCTACTCCATGTTTAATCTTGACGTCTTGAAGGGTATATTGAATTCTTCACTTGAATAGCTTGCTTGAATACTTGATCAATCATGACTCAACACATGAGTCCATTATGATCATATCTTTGAGCCACTCCTAGAGTTCATCATTCAAATCACCCTTTTAAGATCTTGATCCATTATGGATCAAACCATAGCTCTAAGCATGGCAACCCTTAAGATACTCCAATGAACTTCATTTTGATCATCTCAATGTAATTGTTGCTTCAAAGGAGTTGTCTTCCATTATTCTTCAATCACATTCCAATGGGACTAACCTTCAAATGTATATCTTAATGCAAACATTAGTCCATAAGGATTGTCATTAATTACCAAAACCACACATGGGGACAACATGTACTTTCAATCTCCCCCATTTTGGTAATTGATGACAATCTCAACAAGAGGGTTCATATAATGAATTTTATTAAACAAGCACGCAATTTTTTTTCCGAGGATAAATTGTATACTTGCGGTGATTTTGATAGCATCAATTATCACAAAGAAACTTGATGATATCAAAACCAGTTGTACTAACATCAAAACACTACATAAGCATTTGATGTTAGTAAGACCACAATATATAGAGTAGGCTCCCCCACAATATATGCATGTGTGAATGAACTTTGAATTTCATTGCATATATTGGTTGATATAAACTAGTTGGAGATTTCTCTATATATTCATTCATGCAACAAGCATATATAACTAGGGTGAATAACATGAATGACAACAAGAACTTCAAAAGATATTTATTTTAAACCCTCTAAACTTCTCCCCCATTGGCAACAAATGCCAAAATGGAAGACAAAACATATAGAATACCAATATAGTATGAGTTCCTCCTTGATGTGTGCATATCACAAGATGTGAGTGAACGCAAATGCACATATTCAATAATGAACAATTTGAGGAGCTCAGAATCTATAGAATGCAACAAGATATGAAGATATGAAAACAAGCATAAGACATGTGAGGAAAACAGTCAAAACACATGAGTGCACAAGATTATATGCCAAACATACAAGCACTCACGTCACAACCTCTTACCGAAGCCACCATAAGAATAAGAGGAAA
Organism: Triticum aestivum; assembly: GCF_018294505.1. Taxonomy (NCBI): domain Eukaryota; kingdom Viridiplantae; phylum Streptophyta; class Magnoliopsida; order Poales; family Poaceae; genus Triticum; species Triticum aestivum. The sequence goes on along the minus strand of NC_057807.1, from coordinate 691,147,022 downwards.
CGAACAAAGTGGCCGGCAAGGAATAAATGATATCAAGGAAAGATATGAACTTTCTCATGTATAAAAATTTCTGAGTGGCCAATCATAATCATGATATGTATCCGCAAAGAAACTTTGCAAACACAAAATAGATGCAATTGATAAGAACATGATATACAGAAGTGAATCCATTATTATACAACTGAAACCTAGTGATAATAGCAAGGCACATGGCACAAAGCACATGGCACAAATTGATCTCATTTGCATAACACAAAGTGAAGCAAGCAATCAAATGATCCGATGAGCCAAAAGGATAAAAGAATATTATGATTTGGGAAATGAGTGTTCTAAGGAAAATAGAGAAGCTCCCCATGATTTGTGCACTATTTAGAATTTTTGTATTTGGATACAAGTGCACAAAATAGGATCATCACTCCCCCAAAATCAATAGGAACACAACACAATTTCAAGCAGGCATAGATAAGAAAGGAAGCCTAGCATTTGCAACAAACATATGGTTGAGCACCATGTAAATGAGGCAACCTAAGAATAGGCACAACCAAAATGATGTGTGTGAGTCACGTCAAAGCACTTGAGAAGACTAGTATAAGGATGAGAATTAAGCATCAACATAGCCTTGAGTAAATGAGATACAAGGTGCAAGACATGTCCTTCCCACACACATGAAGTTAAGAAGGTCACACACACATCAAGCAAATGGGTTCACACGCTCACTAATAGCAAACTAAAAATCAAAGCTTGTGACAACCCATGATGAAGATAGGAAATAATAGGCTTGTCAAGACAAGCATGAGGACACCAATCTTCACCAAACATGAGTGCACTAAGATGCAAAGAGGTAAGACATGCACTCATTCAACAAATGCTTCCATGGAGCCACCAAAAGGATATAAAAAGTGAATGAAATGGTGGACATGAAAGAATAGGGATATCATCTAGAGATGTAACTTCTCTCACATGTATAAGATACTAGGTAGATGATATCCACAAAGAAGGATGTACACATAAAATAGTTACAAAAGGAAGGAATAAGATATCCAAACGGGAGTCATAAAATATACCAATGAGATCTTTTCTTGAAATCATAGCACATGGCTTAATATAATCTTATTGTATATTAATGAACTACAAACACACAACCATCAAAGACATCACAACTAGCAAAGAGAGATCATTGTTGGGATGCTTTGAGAAAGGAAACAAGAATCACAAGAACGAGTCAAGAAATACATGCCATGATGCAACCTACACAAGGTTGACCCCATTTCTCTCTCTATATATATGCATGACGTAAATACTTGTTACCGAGATAGCATTGGTATGAAGTCGTAGATCAATAAAATGTCCAAGCTTGGCTCTAATTTCCTCATAGTGCCACCACCTTCATGAATAAGCCAAGCACCAAATGCTTCTCAAATGTACCTAAAACATTTTAAGTACAATATGGTCCCCAAACTTATTGGGTCCGAAGTAGTTAGCATAACTACAACACATAGGGTAAAACCACTTAAATATGTGCCTAGTGATGTGAATTTGAATTTCATGCACATCATAGCTATTAAGAATTTGATGGATTTACCATATATATATATTGGAGCAAATAAGGCAAGCAAGGCATGTGAATTTACACATAGTAAATATGCATTCACAAGCCTACCAAAATCCAGGGAGATACAAATTGGACAAATGACCACATAACCGTTAATACTTCCGATAACATCAGTAGTCATTCATGTTGTCCAAAATGAATCAAAGTGACAAATCAACATATTATAGCACATAAAGTTCAACATATGAACCAAGGAAAAAAATGAGCATATAAGATATGCATTGCACACATACTCATAGGAATATCTTACTCAAGTAGATATAGGACACTATAGACAATGAGATAACAAACTCTCATATAGAGCAATAAGATGAATTCGAACAAAATGGTATTTCAGGTTATCATTCGGTGTAGAAACCAAATAAGTACATGATCATCATGTAAAGCAATAATTGGAATAGCTTTAATCAAATGATTTTCCAAATATGATTTTAAAAATAACCATGGGCAAAACCGCACAAGAATGCCATATGTAAACAAGACATTGCATGCCACGGAGATATAAGATAATCTCAAATATAAATTCTAAGTGGCATCCCTCAATTGTTCATATTAACAAGGATTGTGATATGCACAAAGCATATCACCCCCCATAATATGATGATCCATGTATTATCCACAGGAAGCAAATGAAACCCAACTAAGGATAATTAATGGATGAGAATTTGAGTTTCAAATGAGCTTTACATACCACATAGTAACTAGATAATATTGCACTAACAGTACTAGGTGGTATCCCACATACATACACATTTAAGGTTTGTGATATCCGTAAAACATAGCACTCCCCCATAATGTGATGATCCAGCCAAGGAAGATTCAACTAATGAAGCAATAAAGGCTTGAAACCACACACGCACAAATATATGAAGTGCATTGCGACCTACACATGCTAGATAACACAAATCAAGCATACTAGGAAGCACAACTATAAAAGCACATGCTAGGTACAAAACCTAAACATGCAAGGGACATAGTAACTTTCAATGTAAACAATGCAAGTACAAGTTACCGCAAAGAGGAGCATTGGATTGATAGATATGATGATAATCCACTTGACTTGGCATTAACCATAACATATGGTGAAAATAGTTTTTCTTCATGAAGTAGCCAAGTCTCCAATGCCCTCCACACACCTATTGATCAAGTTTGAGCTTGATGGTCCCCAACCAAGTTGGGTCCTAAGAAGTTGTTAACAAAAGGCTTGGCAACCCAAATGGTCTTGTCCACTTTCAAACTTCTTTGGGAACCCACAAACTTGGCAAACACATTGCCAACAATATCCTTCCTTAGCAAATAATGATTATTGACTATAGGAGGCTTAGAGATGTTAACCTTGGGACAAGATGAAGCTATGTGTCCCTTCTTATGGCAAATATAGCAACATGTGCTCCCTTTTCTCTTCTTCTTTACCTTTTCAACTTGGAGAGCATTATCTTGGTTAGGCATGGGAAGAGGCCTTTCATTATCTTGATATTGAACTTGAGGCCACTTCCCTTGATGCTTCACATTTGAAGCCTTCTTCTTCAATGGACAAGATCTCACATGGTGTCCAACATTCTTGCACTTGAAGCAAGTAATGTTGGCCGAATTCTTGACTTGATCTTGTCCCTTCTTCTTGTTCTTGGACTTCTTCTTGTTGGAGATGAAATCAAGTCCTATTTTGTCTTGAGGGTCCTTTTGCACACTCAAGATATTATCACAACATTTTTCCAAGTCTTTCTTCAAACTAGTGACTTGGGCCTTGAGCTCTTTATTTTCCTCTACAAGGTTAGTATTAACAAAAGAACTAGAGGAAGTAGAAGCTTCATTGTTAGAGCAACAAGGCATGGTGAGCAATTCATTACAAGATGTACCAATATCATGTAGAGAGGAATTGCAAGGACTAGCACATGACAATAAGGCATTTCGAGTAGAACATGTGCTAATATCCACATGAGACTCACATGTCTTTACCTTGGTGACCATAGCCTCATGAGCTAACTTTAACTCATCATGAGAGATTAGAAGATCCTCATGAGTGCCTGAGAGCTTTTTATGACTTTCTCCCAATTTCCCATAATTGCTAGTTAGCAAATCAAGTTGAGTCCTTAGCTCAACATTTTCTTTTAATATCGATGCTTCACACAAGATAGAGTTAGTAGCACAAGCATCATTATCAATATGAGAGGAGCATGTAGAAGCTAGAGACTCCGCATGAGTAGCTTGAAGTTCCTCATGAGACTTAGAGAGTTTGGTGAGCTCTCCTTTGACCTTCTTGTAGTCAAGGTCAAGGTGCTCAAAATCCTCTTTAAGTTTACAATGAGTAACTTCAATCTCTTCTTTTAAAGACCTCAAGTCACTAAGACATTGATGAGCCATAGCAAGTTCATGTTCAAGTTGTTCACTTTTTGCTTGCTCGTAAAGAAATAAGTCGTTACGTTTTTGAAAGCAAGCAAGAACATCTTGGAGCCTTTTATAAGTGTTATTTTTAGATCTATGAAGAGTTTTCCCAATCTCATAGAGATTTTGAGTCAAGACTTCATCATCTTCCTCATTACAACTATCATCATTATCACTAAGAGAAGATGATACCTCGTCATTACCTCTTGCCATGAGGCACATGTGAACACAAGGGGTTGATGATGATTCTTTTGGAGAGGAGGATTCTTCATCAATCAAGCATGCCTCATCTTTATTGATTTCCTCTACATGGTTAGTCATAGAACAACTAGAGGAAACCAAAACATTTCTACCATGGCAACATGGGAGATCAAGCATATCATCACAAGTGAGCTTAACACCATCATTACAAGATATTTCTTCACTCACCATGTCATTACCTTGTGGTATGCCACATGTTGGTGAAGTGCAAAATGTTGAGGTATGCAAGTAATCGGAGGTGGAAGCAATAGAGAGCTCTTCATGATTTAAAAATGTGGAGAACTCCTCCATTAACTCCCCAAAAAGAGTATTGTCTTCATGAAGATTGGACCCACCATATATATCTTCAATTTTGGTCCAAGCATCATGAGCCAACGAACAAGACAAAATTGACTTGAACACCTCGAAGGTTATAGCTTGGTGAATGATACTTAAAGCTTCACTATCAAGATGCATATCACCAAGTGACGGAGATTGTCCATCCTTTAGATTTGAATTCCCTACAACCACAATCCGCAAAGCATTTGGACCCATGGCCCGAAAGTGACAAAGCATGCGTAATCTCCATATAATGTAATTTGTGCCATTAAAACAAAATGTGTCATTGTGCACTAGTTCACTAGTCGACATCGTTACTCTCTAGGCGGTTAAGCCTAATAAGGAGAGACCTAGCTCTGATACCAATTGAAAGGACCAGGATGTCGCCTAGAGGGGGGGGGGTAAATAGGCGTTTTAAAATCTTTTACGGATTTGGCTATATCCTAATGCGGAAATAAACTAAGCGGATACTTTTCAAGCACAAATCCTAAATATACTAGGCTCACTAAGTGCACCAACAACTTAGCATAAACAAGATGAGAACAACGAGGATATGAGTAAGCACAAGTAAGTTACACAAACTTACTCAATGTACATCACGAGATATGGAAATGAATAATACACTCACCCACAAGTAGGCAATACAAGCTTACACAAATTGTATCACAATATATGGAATTGAATGATACAAGCAAACTCAAGTAAGCACTACAAGCTTACACAAGATATGTTACAAGCTAGCAATTCGCACTAAATACAAGATAGAACAATAGTAGGAAGTATGAATTGCGGACTATAAAGTGTTGGCCTAAATAATCTCTACGATATGGTAACCAACACAATATAATGAGGACAACAAGAATAGTGAATGCGCGGTCAAGTGACCAAGGTAAACCACAAGTAAGGAGTTAGGGTTAGGGATAACCGAAGTCACGGAGACGATGATGTATCCCGATGTTCACTTCCTTGGAGGGAAGCTAGTCACCGTTAGAGAGGTGGATGTTACCACGAAGGCACACCAACGCCACGAAGGCTCACCCTATTCTCCTTGAGATATCACCACGAAGGCGATTCCCAACCACTAGTGGTAGACCTTGAGGTGGCCTCCAAACCTTCACAAACTTTCCGGGGGACAAATCACAAGTTGATTCCTCACCGGAGCACTCCTACCGCCTAGGAGTCTCCAACCTCCAAGAGTAACAAGATCAAGGGGGAAATGCTCAAGACTTGCTCAAATCACGAATTCCTTTGGTCAAGAGAAGGAGAGGGAGTGGATCTTCACTTGAGTGGAATCTCTCTCAAGAACTCTCACAAATCTCTCCGGGATCTAAGATTTGAGGTAGGAGAAAGGAGAGGGAGCTTTTCTTCAAGTGTGGGTCAAGATAGTTGTGTTGCTCAACCCCTCCACGAAGTAGTGAAGGGGTATTTATAGTGTGGCCCCAAATGGCCGTTGGGGCAGAATTCTGCTCAGGAAAGTGTCGGACGTCCGGTGGATTACCGGACGTCCGGTGGCAAAACAGGCACCGGACGTCCGGTGGAACACCGGACGTCCGACGGCTGTAGCACGCCATCAGACGAATGTATCAGGATATTTGCGAAACAGGTTTGACGGACGTCCGACATTTTCTGGACGTCCGGAGACCGGACATCCGGTACTTACCGGATTTCCGTCCATTTGATTCTGGATTGGCGCACCGGATTTCCGGACGTTACCGGACGTCCGGCCAAAATAACAGCAGGAACCCCAAAACTAAAACATGCATAACTTTCACATCCGGACTTCGATTTTGATGATCTTAGGCTTGTTTTGAAGCTATGGAAAATCTCCAAGTCCTCAGATAGAGAACCACCCAAAATAAACCAAAACGGAGGGTTTCAATTATGCAAAGGTTAGATCATATATTTTGGGAAACTATTTTGCTTTGGCTTTTCTTTGGTATATAGGATATGAGTGGAATTGTGTATAGAAGATGTTGACTTGTGCAAATCCATCACAAACCCCTTTGATCCCCTCTTAATAGTGCGGGATCCCTATAACTCAAGAATCATAAAAATAGCTACACTACATAGCTATCAAGAATCCATTCTTGAGTGTATATGTTTCTTTGGTGGTCATCACTCCACAACACTAACGTCAAAGGAACTAATACCTTTGACACGAGCCGTTCACTTGAGCTTGATGTTGATGTTTCTTCTTGGCTCAAGATGAAGGCAAGACATTGGTAAAGTCTTCATGTCTCTCCCCCATACACAATGTGGGGACACTTTGCTTTGTATTCATCTTCACTTGTCCATCATGTGATCATCCACAAGCTTCAAGCATGTAATTCTTCGGGATGGTTATCTTGAACTTGCCCTTGTCAACCATGATCACCAACACTTGATGTCATCCTCTCATAGACATTTGAAATCTCTTTCTCGATGCGAGCCCATGAGAATCACCTAACCCTCAAAAACATAGACAACACATAGTATGGGTTAGTACACAGAGTGTAATTGATAATTTCTTATCATACCACAAGATCCTATGTGGTGCATCATTTGCGCTCGTGTTGACCATTTAGAGTTTGATCTTTGAGCTTCATCTTGGTCAACCTATATCTCTACTCCATGTTTAATCTTGACGTCTTGAAGGGTATATTGAATTCTTCACTTGAATAGCTTGCTTGAATACTTGATCAATCATGACTCAACACATGAGTCCATTATGATCATATCTTTGAGCCACTCCTAGAGTTCATCATTCAAACCATCCTTTTAAGATCTTGATCCATTATGTCTCAAACCATAGCTCTAAGCATGGCAACCCTTAAGATACTCCAATGAACTTCATTTTGATCATCTCAATGTAATTGTTGCTTCAAAGGAGTTGTCTTCCATTATTCTTCAATCACATTCCAACAGGACTAACCTTCAATTGTATATCTTAATGCAAACATTAGTCCATAAGGATTTTCATTAATTACCAAAACCACACATGGGGACAACATGTACTTTCACTGCGCCTCCGGGCCACGTGCATGAAGACTTCTCGACAGTCATTGACGAGGTCAAGCTAGCTCCGGTAGACAAAAGAAAACTAGTACTCCACTATATAGGCAGGAGCCTCCGCGCTTGCTTGCTAGTGTTGCGCTCTTCACACTGTCTCATCCTCTCAAGATCTAAACACGATAGCGGTGGCCACACTCTCCCTGTCTCTCTGCTCACCGCTGGTCACAGATCCAGCCGGATCCTCTCCGCCGGGGAAGGTGAGAAGGTGCAACCATCACGTGTTCGTCCTTGGTGACGGCTCTTACCCACTGCTGGTGCGTCCCGATCAGGCTGCCTTGCCGTTCTCTCCCAAGAACCACTAGCGAGGGAGGGCCTCTGACCCCTTCTTCCTCGCCGCCGTAGTATGGGCAGATCCAGCCTCCTGCCGTCCACCTAGCGACATCCCGGCGACCATCAGGTATAACTTCCTTCGAAACCGGCCTTGCTCTATGTCCCGAGCTCCTGACGTTGCTGCATTTGTATCTTTTACTATTTCTCAGGCCCCCTCGTAGATAGGATCGACTGGCTGTTCGAAAACCACCTAATTTTTTATGTTTAAGAGGTAAAACTAGTTTATGCACTTGAATCTAGTACTACTTGGTTCAAACAAGGAAGAAAGGGGGTGGGGGTGGGGAGGATTTGTTACCTGAATCTAGGACTTGGTCGAAAGAGGAAATAGTGGGGGCGAAAAGTAGCAGAGACTGGCTATCCAACTGGTCTCTAGGTCTAATAGGGAAATAAAGGGAAACACAGTACAAACTCAATACAAACCCGATCTATTGGTTGAAAAAGGAAAGAAAGTGGGGACTGGGGGACAAGTCAGCAAAGTAAGTCCATCACTAGATTTGCTAGCCTCACACAGTATAAGGTGGCCATACCGAACAAAAATGGGACCAACCCAGATATCCTGTTCTGATGTTTGTTGCCCCGAGCCACTCTTATGTAATGCCACTGGTAAAATGTAGCAGTCGCACTGTTAAAAGTAAGGACACGTTAAACCAATGTTGTTTTCAATGTAATGCCTCCAGTAATATGAATCAATGACACTTTTTTACATGTCCTGCTAAATTTCCCATTAAGATAAGTTGGTTCTTTACGTTAGAAATGCAACTGCCCTGGTCCGCCTACTCTCCCGTGCCCAAAGTAATGTCGTATTTAACGGTTGTCATAGTTAATCCTAATGCCCACACTAATATCTAGCAATGCCACTGCTTTAGAAATTGCTACTGTCCTTGTAGGATTGCCATTCAGATAAGGAACATGCTTCTTTTCATTTGATGCATGTTTCATCACTTGTTAGTCATCCTCCTTTCCACCTTTTTTGTGCAAAAAGAGATATACATTTCACGCTCAATCTTAGTAGAACTGCACAAATGATATCCAAATTATAGTTGAACATTCCAGGAGCTTCACAACCAACCTTGATGTTGCTCAATTTTATTGCAACTAATGAAGAAGAAGCTCTGTGGGTTTTGTTTTCTGATGGAAATGGAACCGGGGCTGGAGCCCTTTTCTTAATTTTTTTTGAAGAAGCTGCTAGCTCACGGGACATTGCTTCATTTTAGGTGAACTACACCAAAAGGTCCCATGAATTGAATCATCCATGTTGGTGACTGAAAGAGCCAGCTTCAGCATCCCAGTCTAAGCACCCCTGACCTCCATCCTTGTGACGCACGGTACACCTCGTTTGCCACCTGCTCGACCCTAGTGTCACTGATAAAATGAAGTAATAATACAGTTAAAATAGAGCGAGTGTCCTCTCTATCATTTCATTTCCAATGTAGATAAAGAAAGTGCTTCTCTTTGTTAATATTGTATGTTTCATCAACTAGTCCCATTGTTAATGTTTAAGCGTTTCTGCAAACTGGGGTGCTTAATTTTAGTTGATCTGTACAAAAAATAGAGATTTGAATGTCTCAAGGCGCCTCCTTGTACTACCGCTATACACTGATGTTCATCACTGGCAGAAGGTGTATCTGGGAGACTTGGGATGATTTCCAATATGAGGCGTACCGTATGAGGCGTCGCAGGGCCCATCTCGCCCTCGCAGCATGGCATACTATGATACTATTACAATATTTTCTTCTATTTATTTTGTGTGTTTCATCAACTAGTGCCACTATAATGTAATCACGCTTTTTCATTATCTATGCAAATAGAGTTATTTAGCTACATTTTGGTGGAACTGCACAAATGTACGTATGGAACCGGCATATATGCAGAGTGCAAGGTGTGCCAAGTAAAAATTACCGACACCAACCATGCTGCATGCACGCATTGGCATCCACCACCACCAGTGGGATGTGTGGCGCTCTCTGTGGACGGATCTTTCTCGGCAGCAAATCCTCTAACCAAATACTAGTAGCTTATATTGGTAGTTTTCTAGGGAGTACTCTTTTCTGAAAGAAGCACCAATATATTTTTCTTTATTTGTACACTGTGTCACAACTTTGACCCAAAGGTCCAGAGCTATTTTAGGGTGATTGGCATAGTACTCGGAGACTAATTGTAAGCATGATTTTCATTAGCCGTCACACCGATTGTAAGCATGAGCAGGTGGAAGATTAGGTTAGTACGAAGCTTAGCTTAAACCCTACCGTGCCGTTGAAATGAGGCGAGCGTCAAGGGAACTGTGGAGAACGGAGGGGAAGCGACATCGTGCCATCCGGCCTCCTCTTGAGGTGGGAGAACGAATACTCCTGCGGCTCCGGCTGGCTCTCCACCCTCAAGAATATCATACCATACTCGATTGATTCGTTATCCTCTGGGTGCTCGACCTTTGACCTGTACGCCCACCACCTCCGCCTGACTGTCGCCTCGGGCGAATCTGTCTGCTCCATCACCGAGAGGAGATACTCGATGAACTCGGAGGACTGCGGCTTGACTGCCGCCGAGGAGTACATGTACATCACCGCCCTCATCGCCGCCGTCTCGCTCTTTCGCATACATTGCCACATGGCCCGCACCATCCTCGAAATCTCCCACTCATTGTCAAACCAAGTAAGGATCTCCTTCAACTTGGCTAACTTTGCCTGGTCGCTACCGGCGATCTGCCTGATTCGCTGCTGCATCCTCTCCATAGATGTCCTTGTGAGTGGTCTGGTGCTAGGTTTGGAAGATGGGAGGAGAGACGGTGGTCTTGCAATAGAGAAGAGGGAGAGGCGACATAGTGGTTTTGGAATGGAGATGAGGGAGAGGAGAGGAGGTGGTTTTGCAATGGAGAAGATCAGAAGAGGGAGAGGCGAGACAGTGGTTGATAACCCACAAGTAAATATAGCGAGTGTGGAAAAGTGGTGGTAGGAGTTGTGAAATTGTCCCTAAGCAATTGACTACTTTACTAGACCGATAGCAAGTTTTATTTGGGAGAGGCATAAGCTAACATACTTTATCTTCTTGGATCATATGCACTTATGATTGGAACTCTAGCAAGCATCCGCAACTACTAAAGATCATTAAGGTAAAACCCAACCATAGCATTAAAGAATCAAGTCCCCTCTATCCCATACGCCACAACCCCCTTACTCGGGTTTATGCTTCTGTCAGTCAAGCAACCCACTATAAGCGAATCATGAACGTATTGCAACACCCTACAACGGGAATCCCTCACGCTTGCGCGACACGGAGGGCACAATAGGACAGCAACATAACCACAAGGAAATTAAACCAATCATAGCAATTCATCAATCACCGATAGGACAACGAAAATCTACTCAGACATCATAGGATGGCAACACATCATTGGATAATAATATGAAGCATAAAGCACCATGTTCAAGTAGAGGGTACAATGGGTTGCGGGAGAGTGGACCACTGAATATAGATGGTGGAAGGTGATGGAGATGTTGGTGAAGATGATGGAGGTGTTGGTGTAGATTGCGGTGATGATGATGGCCCCCGGCGGCGTTGGTGCCACCGGAAGCAAGGGGGAGAGAGCCCCCCTTCTTCTTTTTCTCCCTTGACCTCCTCCCTAGATGGGATAAGGGTTTCCCCTCCGGTCCTTGGCTTCCATGGCGTGGGAGTGGCGAGAGCCCCTCCGAGATTGGATCTGTCTCTCTCTGTCTCTCTCTGTTTCTGCGCTCCCAGATTCTGCCCTGGCACCGTTTCTTTTATATCTGGAGATCCGTAACTCTGATTGGATTGAAACCTTCACCCAGATATTTTTCCAAAAATTAGCTTTCTTGCGGCCAAAGAAGAGCAACAACCGCCTTACGAGGGGTCCACGAGGGTCAGGGGCGCGCCCAGGGGAGGCAGGCGCGCCCCCTGCCTCGTGGCCACCTCGGGCACCATCTCACGTTGATTTTACTTCCCAAAAATCATAAATATTCCAAAAATAAGCTCCTTCCGTTTTTATCCCATTTGGACTCCGTTTGATATGGGGTTTCTGCGAAACATAAAACATGCAACAAACAGGAACTGACACTCGACACTGGATCAATATGTTAGTCCCCAAAAATAGTATAAAAATTTGCCAAAAGTATATTAAAGTTAAATAATATTGGCATGGAACAATAAAAAAATATAGATATGACGGAGACGTATCATCATCCCCAAGCTTAATTCCTGCTAGTCCTCGAGTAGGTAAATGATAAAAAGATAATTTTTGATGTGGAATGCTACCTAGCATAATCTTGATCATATGTCTAATCATGGCATGAATATTAAGACACGAGTGATTCAAAGCAATAGTCTATCATCTGACATAAAAACGATAATACTTCGAGTGTACTAATAAAGCAATCATGTATTTTCAAAACAACATGGCCAAAGAAAGTTATCCCTACAAAATCATATAGTCTGGCTATGCTCCATCTTCATCACAGAAAATATTCAAATCATGCACAACCCCGATGACAAGGCAAGGAATTGTTTCATACTTTTGACGTTCTCAAACCTTTTCAACTTTTGCGCAATACATGAGCGTGAGCCATGGATATAGCACTATGGGTGGAATAGAGTATGATGGCGGAGGTTGTGTGGAGAAGACAAAAAAAGGATAAAGTCTCACATGGACGTGGCTAATCAATGGGATATGGGGATGCCCATCAATTGATGTCAATGTGAGGAGTAGGGATTGCCATGCAATGGATGCACTAGAGCTATAAGTGTATGAAAGCTCAAACTGAAACTAAGTGGGTGTGCATCCAACTTGCTTGCTCATGAAGACCTAGGGCATTTGAGGAAGCCCATCATTGGAATATACAAGCCAAGTTCTATAATGAAAAATTCCCACTACTATATGAAAGTGACAACATAAGGGACTCAATATATGAAGAACATGGTGCTACTTTGAAGCACAAGTGTGGTAAAATGATAGTAACATTGCCCCTTTTCTTTTTTTCCTTTTTCTTGTTTTTTTTGGGCGGGCTTATTTGGCCCCTTTTTTATTTAGGCTTTCTTTGGCCTCTCTTTTTTTGGGGGGGGGGGGGCAGTGCTCTATAATGATGATTGAGGGAGTCCTAAATTAAGGGGTGCTCGGACAACCGGACTATATACTTTGGCCAGACTGTTGGACTATGAAGATACAAGATTGAAGACTTTGTCCCATGTCCGGAGGGGACTCTCCTTTGCGTGGAAGGCAAGATTGGCAATTCGGATATGTAGATTTCCTTCTCTGTAACCAACTCTGTGTAACCCTAGCCCCCTCCGGTGTCTATATAAACCGGAGGGTTTAGTCCGTAGGACAACAACAATCATAATCATAGGCTAGCTTCTAGGGTTTAGCCTCTACGATCTCGTGGTAGATCAACTATTGTAATACTCATATCATCAAGATCAATCAAGCTGGAAGTAGGGTATTACCTCCATCGAGAGGGCCCGAACCTGGGTAAAACATCGTGTCCCCTACCTCCTGTTACCATTAATTTTAGACGCACAGTTCGGGACCCCCTATCCGAGATCCGCTGGTTTTGACACCAACAATGATCATCACACTTTTCTTTACTTATTACAACCCATTATTACAACTCGATACTAGAACAAAGATATGACTCTATATGAATGCCTCCGGCGGTGTACCAGGATGTGCAACGATCTAGCATAGCAATGACATTAAAAAACGGACAAGCCATGAAAACATCATGCTAGCTATTTTACGATCATGCAAAACAATATGACAATAAATGCTCAAGTCATGTATATGATGATGATGGAAGTTGCATGGCAATATATCTCGGAATGGCTATGGAAATGCCATGATAGGTAGGTATGGTGGCTGTTTTGAGGAAGATATAAGTAGGCTTATGTGTGAAAGAGCGTATCATATCATGGGGTTTGGATGCACCGGTGAAGTTTGCAACAACTCTCGAGGTGAGAAAGGGCAATGGATGGTACCAAAGAGGCTAGCAATGATGGAAGGGTAAGAGTGCGTATAATCCATGGACTCAACATTAGTCATAAAGAACTCACATACTTATTGCAAAAATCTATTAGTAATTGAAACAAAGTACTACGTGCATGCTTCTAGGGGGATAGATTGGTAGGAAAAGACCATCGCTCGTCCCCGACCGCCACTCATAAGGAAGACACTCAATAAAGACCTCATGCTCCAACTTCGTTACACAACAGTTCACCATACATGCATGCTACGGGAATCACAAAATTCAACACAAGTATTTCTACAATCCACAACTACCCATTAGCATGACTCTAATATCACCGCCGTTATATCACAAAACTATTGCAAGGAATCAAACATATCATATTCAGTGATCCACAAGTTTTATGTAGGATTTTATGACTAACCATGTGAATGACCAATTCCTTTTACCTCTCTAAATAGATATAAGTGAAGCAAGAGAGTTTAATTCTTTATACAAAAGATATGCCCACACTCTAACAAATATAAGTGAAGCAAAAGAGCATTCTACAAATGGCGGTTTTCTATGTGAAGAGAAACATGCAATCCAAACTTCAAAAGATAAAGTGAAGCACATGAAGCATTCTATAAAGCCATACTCAAAAGATATAAGTGAAGTGCAATGAGAATTCTATAAATCAACCAAGGACTATCTCATACCATCATGGTGCATAAAAGGAAAGTGAGAACTAAATGCAAAAGACGCTCCAAGATTCGCACACATCACATGAACGAAACGAATCCGAGAACATACCGATACTTGTTGAAGAAAGAGGGGATGCCTTCCGGGGCATCCCCAAGCTTAGACGCTTGAGTCTCCTTGAATATTTACTTGGGGTGCCTTGGGCATCCCCAAGCTTGAGCTCTTGCCTCTCTTCCTTTTCCTCATATCGAGACCTCCTCGATCAAACACTTCATCCACACAAAACTTCAACAGAAAACTCGGTAAGATCCGTTAGTATAATAAAGAAAATCACTACTCTAAGTACTGTTGCAAACCAATTCATATTTTGTTTTTGAATTTTGTCTACTGTAATATATCTTTTCCATGGCTTAATCCACTGATATAAATTGATAGTTTCATCAAAACAAGCAAACTATGCATCAAAAACAGAATCTGTCAAAAACAGAACAGTCTGTAGCAATCTGAACATTCACCAAACTTATGTTACCCCAACAATTATGCAAAAGTTATGAAAAATAAAAAATTAGTATAGAAAGACAGTGTAAAAAGAATCAGAACCATTTGACGTTCCAATTAAAACTGTAAAATCGTGCACTACAGCCCAAGTTTCTGTCCTGCACCGTACAAACCAACAAGCATTGTAAACATCCTAAAGGCCAACCTTGGCACATTATTTTTATAATACAATGGAATTGTACAAGGGGATAATTATTTTTGTTGAAAATTTTCTGTAATCAAGATTCACAAAGTTTCCGTGAGCATGAACAAAGTTTCAAGGAGCTCTCCCACTTCAACAATGCTTGTCTGTCTCACTTTCACTTTCCTTTTTGAAAAGTTTTGGGTTCCCCTCTTTTTGTTTTTGTTTTTAGACTATATAAAAGCACTCAACAGAAATAAATGACTCTCTAAAACTTCCGGGTTGTCTCCCTGGCAGCGCTTTCTTTAAAGCCATTAAGCTAGGCATATAGTGCTCAAGTAATGGATCCACCCGGATCCCAAGGTATATCAAAGCCAATTTTAATTATCAATGATTTGTAATTTAGTGGTGAGCACAAAGTAACATATATCATGCAACAACAAAGTCTAACTCTCTTCCTATGCATCGACATGTCATAAAAGAACAATTCATGCACACATAGTAAAGGCCAATGCATAGTATAAGCAGTTTCTTGCAATTTTATCTTATTGGAAACATAGAGAGGTGGAGATATAGTTCCTCTCTCACAATAATTGCAAGTAGGAGCAGAAAGCACATGCATATTATATCTATCAAAATTATCATGTGCAACGGTAAAAGGCAACCCATCAATATAATCCTCAATAAGCACAAACTTCTCCGATATAGTTTAGTTTGGAGAATTCAAAAAGATAATAGGACTATCATGCGTGGGTGCAATAGTAACAATTTCATGTTTAACATAAGGAACTATAGCAAGTTCATCTCCATAAGCATAATTCATATTGGCATCATGGCCACAAGCATAGCAAGCATCATCAAAAAGGGATATTTCAAGAGAATCAACGGGATCACAACAATCATCATAGCAATCATCCTTCGGTAAGCACGAAGGGAAATTAAACAATGTATAAGTTGAAGAGTTACTCTCATTAGAAGGTGGGCACGGGTAGCTAATCCGCTCTTCCTCCTTTTGTTCTTCGCTCTCCTCATCATCTTTTTCATCCAATGAGCTCACAGTTTCATCAATTTCTTCTTCCATAGACTCCTGCAAAATATTAGTCTCTTCTTGGACAGCGGAGGAGTCCTCAATATATAGTTTAACATAGACATTAGAAGCATAATTATCATAACAATATTTAAATATGGCAAAAAATTTAGATTTGTAGAGAGTAGCATCATACTTTCCAATCAAAGAAGCAATTTCATAAGCACCCTTAAAAGCAACAAATTCTTCAATTTGTTGAACATCATAGTAATTATAAACACCCTTAGCATACGAAGATACGATTCCATTATCAATAAACTCACATTGGTAGGGAAGGTGTTTCTTAGGGTTTTCAGAACAACAAGTAACATCATATATTTCACATAAATTCCAAGCATAGCATTGCAAACGATGAATTTGATCCAGTAAAAGTTTCCCTTTTCCAGATATACAGTGTCACACATAACAAGCATGCTCATCTAAAGATTTTCCCGCAACTAAGATAGTTAGGGTTTCAGCACGACCACAAAGGGATCGAAGATGATCCAAGTAAAAAGCTTCAGGAGTGTGATAGATTTTGAGTGGTTCTTAAACCATTGATTCATTAGGAACAACTAATTTTTTTTGGTATTTTGCGTTTTCTACCCATAACTAAAGATAGGAAACAACTAAGAACAACAAATAAAAATTACTTAGTGATAAAGCAAACAAGCACACACGAGAATATTCACCCCACGCTATGACTCCCCGGCAACGGCGCCAGAAAAAGGTCTTGATAACCCACAAGTATAGGGGATCAATTGTAGCCTCTTTCGATAAGTAAGAGTGTCGAACCCAACGAGGAGCTAAAGGTAGAACAAATATCCCCTCAAGTTCTATCGACCACCGATACAACTCTACGCACGCTTGCCGTTCGCTTTACCTAGAACAAGAATAAAACTAGAAGTACTTTGCAGGTGTTGTTGGATAGGTTTGCAAGAATATAAAGAGCATGCAAATATAAACTAGGGTCTGTTTAGATAAAGAAGCAATAAAGTAAATATAGCGAGTGTGGAAAAGTGGTGGTAGGAGTTGTGAAATTGTCCCTAAGCAATTGACTACTTACTAGACCGATAACAAGTTTTATGTGGGAGAGGCATAAGCTAACATACTTTCTCTTCTTGGATCATATGCACTTATGATTGGAACTCTAGCAAGCATCCGCAACTACTAAAGATCATTAAGGTAGAACCCAACCATAGCATTAAATAATCAAGTCCCATTTATCCCATACGCCACACCCCCTTACTCGAGTTTATGCTTCTGTCACTCAAGCAACCCACTATAAGCGAATCATGAACGTATTGCAACACCCTACAGCGGGAATCCCTCACGCTTGCGCGACACGGAGGGCACAATAGGACAGCAACACAACCACAAGGAAATTAAACCAATCATAGCAATTCATCAATCACCGATAGGACAACGAAAATCTACTCACACATCATAGGATGGCAACACATCATTGGATAATAATATGAAGCATAAAGCACCATGTTCAAGTAGAGGGTACAAAGGGTTGTGGGAGAGTGGACGCTGAATATATATGGGGGAAGGTGATGGAGATGTTGGTGAAGATGATGGAGGTGTTGGTGTAGATTGCGGTGATGATGATGGCCCCCGGCGGCGTTCCGGCGCCACCGGAAGCAAGGGGGAGAGATCCCCCTTCTTCTTCTTCTTCCTTGACCTTCTCCCTAGATGGGAGAAGGGTTTCCCCTTTGGTTCTTGGCTCCCATGGCGTGGGAGGGGCGAGAGCCCCTCCGAGATTGGATCTATCTCTTTGTCTCTCTCTGTTTTTGTGCTCCCAGATTCTGCCCTGGCACCATTTCTTTTATATCTGGAGATCCATAACTCTGATTGGATTGAAACCTTCGCCTAGATTTTTTTCCAAAAAATAGCTTTCTTGCGGCCAAAGAAGAGAAGCAACTGCCTTACGAGGGGCCCACGAGTGTCCAGGGCGTGCCCAGGGGAGGCAGGCGCGCCCCCCCTGCCTCATGGCCACCCCGGGCACCGTCTTGTGTTGATTTTACTTCCCAAAAATCATAAATATTCCAAAAATAAGCTCCGTCCGTTTTTATCCCGTTTGAACTCCGTTTGATATGGGGTTTCTGCGAAACATAAAACATGCAACAAACAGGAACTGGCACTGGGCACTGGATCAATATGTTAGTCCCCAAAACTAGTATAAAAAGTTGCCAAAAGTATATGAAAGTTGAATAATATTGGCATGGAACAATCAAAAATTATAGATACGACGGAGACGTGTCAGTGGTTTTGGAATGGAGATGATGGAGAGGAGAGGAGGTGGTTTTGCAATGGAGAAGAGGGAGAGGAGCGTGCAACAGCGATTTAGGATTGGACGAGAGGGCCGACACACTGTGACTGGATCAAAATCAAAATCAATTTACCCTTCAATTAAGAAAGCGACCCCACATTAACTAGTCTCCCTTTTATTCTGGGTCATAATTGACCATGGTTTTCGCACATAAAATATATGTTAGATGTTGCAAAAATAATATAATTTGAAAGTACATTCAGATATGAACCAAACGATACAATTTTTGGTGACATGCATTCACATTTTGCTTGTCAAATATAGTACATGGTCAAACTTTGACCCAAAATACGCAAAACAACAAAAAAATACTTCCAAGACCTTTGCCGCTTGTCGGTATCAAAACCGGCGGATCTCGGGTAGGGGGTCCTGAACTGTGCGTCTAAGGCTAATGGTAACAGGAGGCAGGGGACATGATGTTTTACCCAGGTTCGGGCCCTCTCGATGGAGGTAATACCCTACTTCCTGCTTGATTGATCTTGTGTGATATGAGTATTACAAGAGTTGATCTACCACGAGATCATAGAGGTAAACCCTAGAAGCTAGCCTATGATTATGATTGTTGTTGTCCTACGGACTAAACCCTCTGGTTTATATAGACAACGGAGGGGGCTAGGGTTACACAGAGTCGGTTACAGAGAAGGAGATCTACATACCCGAATTGCCAAGCTTGCCTTCCACGCAAAGGAGAGTCCCATCCGGACATTTGACGAAGTCTTCAATCTTGTATCTTCATAGTCCAAAAGTCCGGCCAAAGTATATAGTCCGGCTATCCGAGGACCCCTTAATCCAGGACTCCCTCAGTAGCCACTGAACCAGGCTTCAATGACGATGAGTCCGGCGCACAGATTTTCTCTGGCATTGCAAGGCAGGTTCTTCTCCAAATCCTCCAGATTATTTTTGTAACGACTAGTGTACGGCTCCTCATCAATGTCGCGCTCCTCGGCTTCTGTGCTTAATAGCGTCTGTCTCCACGTGTCGAGTGAATGCGAGAAGTCGAGGCATTTTTACATTTGCCACCCTGACCATGCGAGTAAATCGTCTATAAAAGAGACGGGGATTCTCAGATCCAAATCACACCATCCTCTCCCAGCGAGTATTCATCAGAGCGCGCCCGGATCCAAATCACACCATCCTCTCTCAGATCCAAAATCCATACCACCATGGCTGGTCGTCGCGGTTCCTCCTCTCCCTCCCGTAGCACTAGGCCAGGCGATTGGGAGAAATGTTCTGTCCCCCACAGCCGACTAGTAGAGTTGCAGACCAAGGGGTTTCTCCCGCCTGCGTACATGGTCCCCGTTCGAGCTGGACTAGCCACTTATAACAGCGGGGAGCAAGCGGAGAGCTCTCCAAACCCATCCAAGGGAGAGCAGGTATGCTTCGTCTCCTATTTGCTGAGGGGACTCGGATTTCCAATCCATCCTTTCCTCTGCGGGCTCCTGGAGTTCTACGGCCTCCAGCTGCATAACTTTACCCCAGCCTCCATACTGCATATCGCAGGCTATGTTGCCTTCTGCGAGCTTTTTCTAGGTTGCAAAGCTCATTTCGAGTTGTGGAAGAGGCTATTCTGCCTCGTACCCCGCACTCAGGAGGGGTCGATGTATCAAGTGGGCGGAGCCGAAATATGGCGCATCGCCGGGACTGGATACCTATCCGGCACCTCGAAGAAGACATCCGAAGACTGGCCCTCGGAATGGTTCTATGTGGAGGACGTCCCTCTTCTGGACCTTGTTCGGAAGGGCCTTCCTGAGTTTGTAAATGCCCCATTAAAGAAAGGCCACAGCTGGCACCCCAGGAGCCCCCAGGAGGAGAGATCCTTTTCCTGATGGACAGGATAAATACGCTGGCCAAATCAGGACTGACAATAATTGAGGTTATGTCCATATGTATAATGCGGGGAGTGCAGCCACTTCAATATCGGGGAAAACCCATGTGTCACTTCAATGGAGAAGATGACGCCGCCCGCTGCGGCTGTAAAGGTCCAGACTCTCCCGCCGCTCTGGCGAAGATACTATCCGATTTGTACAAAGGAGAAGAGGAGGAGTTCATCCATATCAAGCCACGGGATGGATTCTCCATGTACAACCCCCCAAGCTAGGTGAGTTGCTATCTTTTATTCCAGTCTTTCTCACATTTTTAGCACAAATGTTTACTTATTCAATTCATAGCAGGAACTGTGAAGAGCTATGAGGGATGTTCACAGCCCATCTCCACAGCCAAAGGACCCCAACCAGGCTCTTGACCCCGGACTCAAAGAAGATCCGGACACATTTGTGGAGCTTGTTGACAGGACATTTTATCAGTTAAGCTACGATGGTGTGATGGTGGCCATCATAGCCGATTATCCTGGCCTACTCCCTGTATCCCAGGTAAGTAAAGCCAGAGTCCTAACTTCCAAAAAGGATTCCCTCTTTACACTTCATCCACCGCACATGTATTGCGTCTTACCGGGAAGGCCATCGGGGCGCCAAGCCGAACCCGCAGTGACTCGTCAACAAGGGGCACCGAAGTCGGGTAGGCTTAAAAGGAAGGCGGTCAGGACCGAGACGCCGTTGCAAAGGTATGTTTAAAAACCTGCCACAAAATTATCATCGTTAAAATATAACAATGTCCACTGTCTTGTGATAGAAAAAGCGCTCGACGGACTATATCCGGAGAGCCTGCTGGTCACGCCTCCACCAGCCGGACTCCGAGGCCGGACTCAAGGGTGGAGGTCAACACAGAAGATCCTCCAACAGAGGATCGGGATAGATTTTCCGATACAAACTCCGAAGTGGAGAGCGCCATGAATCATAGGCGCCGTCAGGCCGCCCTACGCGACCCTAATTTCTCTGAAGAGGTGTTCAATGCCTTCAACTCAGGGGACACGTACATCCGGGCTGCTCAAGGTGGCCTCGCCAGGGCCACGGACCAGTACGTAAAGGATATACGGGTAAGGAAATTTGATAAGTATGTATATCCATAGCCCCTGAGACTTGAAACAGTTGGCACAACTGATTTAAGGATCCTCGTGTGCATAGGTTCTGACAGAGAAGAATACCCAGCTATCTAAAGAGCTGGAGGAGTGCAAGGCCCAACTGCGGGCCACAATTGCCGTGATGGAGGAGTCTACGAAGGCCCCATCTGGTATTTTTGCTTTAAGCGAAAATAATGTCATGGCATGTACCAGTTAAGTATTTGGCATGAATCCGATTCTAACAATAGATTCTGCAGACAATTCCGGAGGCAATCCGGAGATCGTACCAGAGGATGAGCAACATGTTCGGCGACAGCTGAAGGCTGGCCAGCGTGTGCTTAAAAAGGTTATAAAGGAGAAAAATACTCTCCAGGACGCGAACAGTCGACTGGACGTCGAATTAAAGGATGTTCGGGCCTAGCTTGCTGACTCCGTAAAGGAGAATAAGAGGCTTCGACGCGGCATATTCAGTAAGTGCTCCGACGAACCACTATAAAGTTCGGTGAAGAAGCATGCTAACAGAATTATGTCTGTAGGCATGCTGACAGGTCGTCCCGAAGAGGAGATGCCCGGATCTACAGGCGATCTTCTGCTGGAGCTCTCACAACTACACGAACAAGTTTGGCAGGTGATGCGGGGCATTGCCCAAGCCTTGTGGCCATCCGCCTCCCTGCTAGAGGCATGGGGGAGCTTGTGGAGATGCTCAAGGGAGCACGACGGTGCTTCCAATTATGGAAGATATCGGCCTGCCGACTAGGTGCGAGGGAAGCCTGGGCCATGGTGAAGACGCAATATACCAAGGCTGACCCGAACCACATGGCCTAGGTCGGACCTGTAGGATCAGATGGGAAAGAGATCCCTATAAGTCTGGTATATGACCAGGTAGCATTAGCTGCTAAGTATTCCCAATAGGACTGTAGGCTAGACAACCTGTTGGATGGTATAGAAGAAGAATTTAGTCCTAAGTGACTTTTGTACTTCGAAGGACATGTTTGTCCCTAGCCGGATTGTAAATCATTTGTCTTGGCCGACCTTTTTGCTTCAGCTTCTGGACCCGACAGTCCGGAGTGTATCCGAATACCCGCGCAGTTATGAAAAAACCGGGGCACGCGTGGAAACCAGGCGTAGGGGTCATAAGTGCTTGAACAAACAAGTACCCAACTAGTTATATATTACATGGGTAGTAAGAAACATCTTCCAGGGAGAATAGTTCCATTAATGGTTCCTTTCCCTGGGTCCGCATGCATTAATGTGCATGTCCGAACTGCGAAAAATGACGCAGGATATAAGCATCTGGGGGCATATTTTGTAGTAGGTAAAAGACATCTTTTGTTCACCGACTGAATATTCCCTTAAGAACGCTAGCTTTCGGCTTCACCCAGTCCGAGGTACACATCCGACTGACCCGACAGTAACAATCGTAGAGGTGCTCCCCTTATGCCCTAGCCGAATTAACGAGAACGTAGGGCATAAACACAAGAGCCAGGCAACCCAGTTTGGCCAAAACTTAAGTCATATCGATGCATATAATGGTGGAAAAAGGCACATATGGGTAAATGACGCATATGTGGTGGGCATAAAGCCCAGAAGGTAACTATATTAAGCTTCTGCATAAGAAGCCCCCTAGGTATATTGAGCACGCATAGCGCAGCATCAGTGTGCGGTCAAAGCGTACTTGAAGCTTTTAAAGCTATATATAAAAAGGAGAGAGAGAGAGACGATAAAATTTAAAAGGGAATGCGGAGGTAAGCAGACAAACACAGAGTTCGGCACTAGGCGTAGAATCTTCGGAGTCTGGCCGCGTTCCATGGGTTCGGCTCGAGTCGATTGTCTGATGCATCACGCAGGAGGTACATACCTCCAGTGAGAACTTTGTCAATGATGAAGGGACCCTCGCACTTGGGCTTGAGCTTGTGCTTTTTCTTCTCTGGTAGACGTAGAACGAGTTCGCCAATGTTATAAGTTTTGGCCCGCACTTCTCTGCTTTGATACCTTCGAGCCTGTTGTTGATAGAATGCGGAATGGGCCTTTGCGACGTCACGGTCCTCCTCCAGGGCATCTAAGCTGTCCTGCCGATCCAGCTCGGCTTCTCTCTCTTCGTACATGCGCACTCTAGGTGAGTCATGGATGATGTCGCAGGGTATCACTGCCTCTGCGCCGTACACCATAAAAAATGGTGTGTATCCAGTTGTGCGATTTGGCGTGGTCCACAGCCCCCATAGTACGGAGTCGAGCTCCTCGACCCAGTGCGTATCTGATTCCTTCAAGGATTGGACTAGTCCGGGTTTGATGCCACTCATAATAAGACCATTTGCCCGTTCAACTTGACCGTTTGTTTGGGGGTGATAGATGGAGGCATAGTCAAGTTTTATGCCCATTTTGCTGCACTAGGTTTTCACCTCATCGGCTGTAAATTTTGAGCCATTGTCTGTGATGATGATGTGGGGGACACCGTAGCGGTGTACGACCCCGGATATAAAGTCTATCACTGGTCCGGATTCGGACGTTTTAACTGGTTTGGCTTCTATCCATTTGGTGAATTTATCGACCATGACCAACAAGTATTTCTTTTTATGGCTTCCTCCTTTAAGGGGTCCAACCATATCGAGCCCCCAGACCGCAAAGGGCCAAGTTATGGGGATTGTTTGGAGGGCGGTGGGTGGCATATGGCTTTGATTTGCAAAAAGCTGGCAACCGATGCAATGTTGGACAAGGTCTTGTGTGTCTGCCCAGGCTATCGGCCAATAGAAACTTGTACGGAAGGCCTTGCTTACGAGCGCCCGAGCTGCAGCATGGTGGCCGTCGAGTCCGGCATGAATTCGGCCAAGAGCTGCCGCCCTTCCTCTTTGGAGATGCATCTTTGGAGCACCCCGGTCGTGCTTTTCTTATAGAGCTCTCCCTCATGGACTTTGTAGGCTTTAGAGCGCCGCACAATGCAACATGCCTCATTTTTGTCCTCCGGGAGTTCCTGCCTGTTTAAGTAAGCTAGGAAGGGTTCCGTCCACGGGGCGATGACCGCCATGATCACGTGGGCCGAAGGTGTGATTTCGGTGGCGGAGCCTCCGATTATGTCAGATTGTTCATTTTTCCGGAGGTGGTCGATTGGTTTATGTGTGTTGTGTTATAGGGGGTGCGAACCCTTGTCCCAGAGGAGGGGGGTGGCTTATATAGAGTGCGCCAGGACCCCAGCCCACCTCCTTTACAAGGAGCTTAATGTACATAAAGTAAGGGCGTTACTGGTAACGACAATCTTAAATACTCTTAATGCTCATGAAGACTAAGGAGTGAATGCCCGGCCGTTGTGCATTCTTCCAGCTCTTGGTCTTCGATATAGTCGAGTCATTTCCCATACGGTCGAGTGAAAGTGGGGAATGACAGTCGAGTGATTATACCGTCGAGTGAATTCTTGGTCTTCTTATCTTCTCTTATCTTCTGGGGTAGTGACCTTGGGTAGGACGTATAGGTCAGGCCTATGACCCTACCCCAGGTCTGTACCCTCATCAGTAGCCCCCGAATGGATTAAGGTGCGAGTGCAAAATAGGCTAAAATTAAACTTGTCCCGAGCTTTGGGATCTCGCGAGTGCTTTCTGCAAGTCTGAGCGCCTGCGTTGATGTTTGATGCCGACTCAGTTGCCTTGATCCATTCAGTGGATAGTCGAGTGAACTGTTGATCTTATATGCTGAGTGTCGTGTTGGAGCGCGGGATCCTGGGCGCGATTGCCTACAGTGTATCCCGGATTCTGCGGTATACGAAATTTCAAGGAAGCGCGCCAGACGGGGATTGGCAAAGCGGGCGGAGCGGATAAACAGTGATTCCTCGATTCTCGTGCCGCCTTTTCCCCACATACGCTGCGCTCGACTGTTGCGGGATTTGACAGGATCGCCTGGTCCCACACATCAGTCACTCGGATACAATCTCTTATAAGGTGGCCGGACCTAGGCATCTGTACTGTGCACATCTTCTCTTCCTTCTTCTTTCTTTGCTTCTCCGTCGCAACTTACTCTTCCGCTCCGACGCCGCTGCCTCGTCGCCATGGTGAAGGACAGGACGGTGGCGCTAGAGCGCGCAAACAAGACGAAGGAGTTGGCGAAGGGCAGGAAGTAGCTGCACGGGTCGTCGTCGCGCGCGAGGCTACCGCCGGGCTGGATCCAGGGTGATTGAATCCGGTCTTCGATTTGGCAGGCGGACCTAGACGAGCTGGCGGAGTCGGGGTTACCTCTAATGGTTACACACATATTTTAGTTGCCGGAGGGAGAGATGAGCCCTCAACCTCAACCGGGTGAGTGCGTTCTGCTCGCCACCCACGTCGACCGCGGCTTTTCGCTTCCCACGCACCCTTTCTTCCGGGGGTTTCTGAACTTTTTTGGTGCTCAACTCCACCATTTCTCTCTCAACACCATCACGTATTTAGATGCTTCCGTGTTCATGTGCGAGAACTTCTTGGGATGTCGACCGCACCGGGGTCTTTTCAAGCACATCTTCACCATTCGTTTCCAATCGGTAAAAAAGGCGAAGTCGAGTGACTCGAAAACCCATGTCATCCAGATGTGCGGGGGTTTAGGTATCCAAAAGAGGAAAGGAAGTGCTTTTCCTGTTATGACTCTTCCTGATTCCGTTAGAGGATGGTAATCGACTTGGTTCTATTGCCAGGATGTCGCGGCTCCAGGTCAGTCGACCGGCCTCCCCCACTTCTCGTTTGACCGAGTCCAGACTCCTGCCCCGCTGAAAGTTACGACTGGTGAGACCATGGAGACGAGGATGTTGGTAGATAGGGTGGTTCATCTTATCAATGATGGTGTCATGGGTCTGGATCTGTTGGAGGTGTTTCTCAGTCGACGCATCCAGCCTCTCCAGGCCCACGATCACCCGATGTGGCTGTATTCCGAACCGGACGACACCGCTCGGGTCCATCCAGAGGAAGTACCGTCTGCAACAGTAGCTTTATGGCCGAGGAGCATCATAGGCAATCAGGACAATCCCAGAGGATCTAGGCGAGTCGTTCCCTTTAGCAGTAACAACCCGCCCGACAAGGTATGCTTTTCTCTCCGACTGTACTTGAGATTGACCGACTCTCGTTCAACCAATTTGTTCTGCAGGTGTTCACTGAGATGCATTCGATGCCCAATGGCGAGCAGGATTTGGAGCAGACCCAGGAGGGGGAGGACAGCGCAGAAGATAGTGACGAGTGGGATTCTCAGGAAGATGAGGAGGAGGAGGAGGAGAGCGAGGAGTCGGACGAGGAGGAGGAAGTCGACTCGCTGCCACACTGTGAACATCGATCCAAACAGCAGCACGACCCGGCCGGCGGGCGCGGGAAAGGTGTGGGTCCGAGTGCCAATACTCAGAAACGTACTCGGACGTCGACTCCGGAGCCGACGGAGAAGGTGGCCAAGCAGCCTAAAGTTGCTCCCTCCAAGGCCCGAAAGACACTACCGCGCATCAAGATGGACATCCCCGTTGCCTCAGGGTGGGTATCTTGTTTGTGTTTCCATAAGTCGACTGAAGATTTTCTTGATCTGATCGACCAATCCTTGTGTCTTTCCAGCCCCAGCTCTGCTGCCACTGACATGGACGTCGACAAGGCACCAGGAGACGAAGAGGCCACCTCACGAGCTGGTAAGTTCGATCGACCGAGTTCTGTTTAGTCGAGTGGATGGCCAATTGACTGAAAACTTGACATTTCTCTTCTCATGTAGCTCCACAAGATATCGTTGTGCTTCCTGATGATGATGAAGAAGAAGTGCCTCTACAGGAGAGGAGGAAGAAGAGTGGAAGCTCAAGCAGGAAGAAGCTTGAAGTCCAGGTCCCGCAGTCGACACCGGCGCCTGAAGCGATAGTCTGGACCAACGTCACATTCGCTAACCCGTTGATGACTGATCGTCCGTCGGGGTCGACTGCGCAGACACCTGCTGCACCGGTGCAGCTCCACTCCTCTGACCCGGCAGCTACTTCGACCCCTCTGGAGCCATCCCTCTTTGCTACATATCAAACTCCAGACGAGTCGCCTGGTGCTGCTAGGGAAGCTCTTCGCCAGGCAAACCTTGTCATGGAGCAGGTGAAAGTGATGCATGAAGCCAGTCAGATAGCTTACAACGCTAGCACTGCTCTTCAGACCAACGTTCAGGTCAGCAAAATTCTGACTGAAATTTTTGAATGTCACTTTATATCTAATCACCCACTGGGTGTTCCTTTGTTTAGAACCCAGGAAATCTTCAATTCTGCACTTTTCAAATCAGTGGGGGCACGTCGAGTGCACTCACTGGGTGTAGTCCCCGAGCAGCCGACCGAGGTCTAATGATGTGTCTTTTTTTGAACTCATGCTGAGTATTGATCTGATCTAGTGGGGGCATGCTAAGTGCACCCACTAGGTGTAGTCCCCGAGACTACTGTTGAATATTTGAGTCGGCGGTAGTCTTAGAGTAATTTTTTGCTTTCACTCGGCGCTTCGATCTGTCGACTGACATGTCTGTCTTTCTGGCTGCAGAGGTCTTGTGATCTTGGAGCTCGGCTCACCGAGTTAAAGAAGAAACATATCAGCGTTGAACTTGACCTCGAACTTGCGAAGAAGAATCTGAAGACTGCCCAACAAGAAACAACCATTATGGGAGGTAATCACTCGACCATCCTGTCTGTTTTGTAGCTTCATACTTTGCGCTAGTTTTTCCTTCAGTCTCTTTGAACCGAGTTATTTCACACGAGCAGATGTGCGTAGTGAAAATCGTCAACTTCAGTCTCGTTTGAAGAGTGTTGTTTCTTTAGAGAGGATGAAGGAGGCTTTGGAGCAGAAGGATCTGGATCTGGCAGCCGCTCAGAAGGAAGCACGTGAGAAGATGAAGCTTGCGGACCAGAAGCTGGCTTCGGTCAGCAAACTAGAGGAGGAGAACGCGAAGCTGAAGGCTGCCATCTCAGACGACAATCAGGAAGTCGAACAACTGAAGAAGGACAAGGAAAATCTGACCACTGAAGTTGGAATCCTTAAGACCAAGACCGACAAGCTAGAGTCCTATCCGGAGCAACTCGCCGCCAAACTTGTTCTGAAGCTTGAAGGTATGATCAATCGACTCATCACTTTGTTGCCGATTGAACTTTGTTATCTCGTCGTCGATTCATCACTTTTTGCAATGGGACAGAACTGTGTCAGGACTTTGAGGCTGAAACTGGGCGGGTCGAGACAGGTCTCAACCCCATCAACTGTCCCATGAAAGATGAAGTTGCGATGAACTTGCTTCGACTGGAATCGCGCTTGGACGGTGGAGTCGACTATCTGGCCCGGCTGAAGGCGGCGATGGCCCGAGTGGATGCTAAGCTCTGGCCTTGGGAGGAAATGTCTCAAGACCTCGAGTCCTTGATGACTCGGCTAAACCAGATTCCAGGTCGAGTGCAAGAGTGGAAGAAATCTTCTGCCCGCTGTGGTGCTGATGTAGCTTTGTATCTAGTCCGAATGCACTGCAAGGAGGCTAAGGAAGACAAGTTGGCAGCTCTCAAAGTGGCAAACACTAAGAAGCACTCCTTCCAGGACTTCATGGACACTTTCCTCAAGGCAGCCACTCGCATCGCCGACAGCATCGACCTCGATAGCTTCTGCGACCCGGCCAGTCCTTCTCCCGCCGAGTGACAAAAAACATTATGCTATCACTTTTATTTGCCTCGGAATGCCGAGTGAATTTGTAACCGTTAAAACTCCTTCGGGCCTGATGCCCGAGCACTTTATTCTTCGGTTAAGAAACTTTGGATTTGTCACCTCATAAATTGCGTCTGTCTTCAAACGAAAATCATTTTTCCCTCGAATTGTTGTGTGTTTGCTTGATGCAGTTTCTGGAGAAGGATGGCCAGTCGACTGACCGGGCGGTCCATGAGCAACCTTGATGAGCTCATCAGCGAGGCGTTCAACAATGATCTTGGCGTTCCAGTCGACTGATCGGATGATCTTCGAGGAGCATTGATCAGCTCATCAACAAGGCACTCAGCAATGGTCTTGACGTTCCAGTCGGCCGATTGGGTGATCCTTGAGTAGCATTGACCAGCTCATCAGCAAGGCATTCAGCAATGGTCTTGACGTTCCAGTCAACCGATTGGGTGGTCCTTGAGAAGCATTGATCAGCTCATCAGCAAGGCACTCAACAATGGTCTTGACGCTCCTGTCAACCACCCAGTAAGGTTTTCCAAATTTAGGCAAGCACTGGGCTGCAGCTAAGCCTCCGAGTGGGAGGATTGCTCACCACCCAGTAGGATTTTTCAAACTTAGGCGAGTACGGGACTGCAGCTAAGCCCCTGAGTGGGAGGTTCGCTCTCCACTCGGTAGGATTTTTCGAACTTTGGCGAGTACGGGACTGTAGCTAAGCCCCCGAGTGGGAGGTTTGCTCTCCACTCGGTAGGATTTTTCAAACTTAGGTGAGCGCTGGGCTGCAACTAAGCCCCTGAGTGAGAGGCAGACTCATCACTCGGTAGGATTTTTATCACTTAGGCGAGCACTGGGCTGCAGCTAAGCCCCCGAGTGAGAGGCAGACTCATCACTCGATAGGATTATTTATCACTTAGGCGAGCACTGGGCTGCAGCTAAGCCCCCGAGTGAGAGACAGACTCAACACTCGGTAGGATTTTTATCACTTAGGAGAGCACTGGGCTGCGGCTGAGCCCCCGAGTGAGAGGCAGACTCATCACTCGGTAGGATTTTTATCACTTAGGCAAGCACTGGGTTGCAGCTAAGCCCCCGAGTGAGAGGCAGACTCATCACTCGATAGGATTTTTATCACTTAGACGAGCACTGGGCTGCAGCTAAGCCCCCGAGTGAGAGGCAGACTCATTGCTTGGTAGGATTTTTATCACTTAGGCGAGCACTGGGCTGCAGCTAAGCCCCCGAGTGAGAGGCAGACTCATCACTCGGTAGGATTTTTATCACTTAGGCGAGCACTGGGCTGCAGCTAAGCCCCCGAGTGAGAGGCAGACTCATCACTCGGTAGGATTTTTATCACTTCGTCTTAGGCGAAATAGATTCGCAGCTAAGGTAACTCGTACAAAAGAAATAAACAACAATCATTCGGAAGAAGTAAATTATGTCTTTTGATAGTCAAACTAAAAGGGATTTCTTATTACATCTCATCATTCTAAATATTTAGGAATAGAAAGGGCGGAGCAGGTCCGCATTCCAGGCGCGTGGCTCATCTTTATTATGTTTGACGTTGAAGAGACGGTATGCTCCGTTGTGGAGCACCTTGGTGATGACGAAAGGGCCTTCCCAAGCAGGAGCAAGCTTGTGAGGTCTTTGCTGGTCCACTCAAAGAACCAGGTCTCCTTCTTGAAATGCTCGACCCTCACGTTTCTAGCGTGAAATCTACACAAGTCTTGCTGATAAATGGTCGACCGGATCAAGGCCATCTCTCTTTCTTCTTCCAAGAGGTCGACTGCATCTTGCCGAGCTTGTTCTGCTTCTTCTTTTGAGAAGAGTTCGACTCGAGGTGCATTGTGGAGCAAATCACTGGGGAGCACGGCTTCGGCTCCATAGACTAAGAAGAATGGAGTTCTTCTAGTCGACCGGTTAGGGGTTGTCCTCAACCCCCACAGCATGGATGGGAGCTCGTCGACCCAGGCTCCCGCTGCATGTTTCAGGTCACGCATCAACCGAGGCTTCAATCCTTTGAGAATCAATCCGCTCGCCCGCTCGGCCTGTCCATTCGACTAAGGATGAGCGACCGAAGCGTAGTCGACTCTCGTGCCTTGGGAGGCGCAAAAGGCTTTGAATTCTTCAGAATCGAAGTTCGAGCCGTTATCCATGATGATGCTATGCGGAACGCCATATCTGAATATAAGTTCTCTGATGAAACTCACAGCTGTGCTTTCTTCAAGGCTTTTGATGGGCTTGGCTTTGATCCACTTGGTGAACTTGTCGACTGCTACCAGCACATGAGTAAATCCACTCCTGCCTGTCCTCAAAGGTCCAACCATATCCAGTCCCCAGACGGCGAAAGGCCAGACGAGCGGAATTGTTTTTAGAGCCGACACAGGTTTATGAGACATGTTGGAGTAAAACCGGCAGCCTTCACACTTGTCCACTATTTCCTTAGCCATCTCGTTGGCCCGCGGCCAGTAAAATCCAGCTCGGTATGCTTTGGCCATGATGGTCCGAGAGGACGCGTGGTGACCACAGGTCCCTGAGTGAATATCATTGAGGATCACTCGACCTTCCTCTGACGTGATACACTTCTGGCAAACTCCAGTTGCACTTTCTCTAAACAACTGCCCTTTTATCACAGTAAAGGCCTTAGATCGTTGGACGACCTGTTGAGCCTCTTCTTCTTCCTCCGGAAGTTCTTTCCTAAGAATGTATGCGATGTACGACACTGTCCAGTCGGGAGTGATGACTAGAACCTCCATGACTAAGTCGACCACGGCTGGGATGTCAACTTCAGTCGGATCTGTAGCACTCTTGGGCTGTGGCGACTCTTCTATGAAGGGATCCTCCTGAACCGAAGGTGAATGAATATGTTCTAGAAACACATTGCGGGGGATGGCCTGTCTCTTGGAACCTATCTTCGCCAACTCATCTGCAGCTTGATTTTTCAATCGGGGCACATGGTGAAGTTCCAACCCCTCAAACTTCTTTTCCAGCTTCCTGACAGCGTTGCAGTAACCAGTCATGGCTGGACTTCTGACATCCCATTCCTTCATCACCTGGTTAACAACCAAATCTGAATCTCCGTACACCATGAGGCGACGGACGCCGACTGAGATGGCCATACGCAACCCATATAGAAGTGCTTCGTATTCTGCTTCATTATTGGAGGAATCAAAGTGAATCTGGAGAACGTAATTGAGCTTGTCTCCACGGGGGGACACCAATACTACTCCAGCACCTGACCCGTTTAGCATCTTGGAACCATCGAAGAACATGGTCCAATGTTCCAAGTGAACTTGAGTCGGTAGTTGTCACGCCCAATATGCGACCCTATCCAAAAGGAACTCGAAGGTCCCACCAAGGATAGACCCGCATATTGAAACACTTTTGCAAGGTGGATATCATTACATCAACATTACATAATAGATGGGGATACATACATAAGGCATACAATGCCACACGAATACAACATCACAATACATAAGAGCATCATCCGACTTCGGATGGAACACAAACAGAAACTCAAACGACATCCACCCTGCTAGCCCAGGCTGCCGACCTGGAACCTATCCCCTGATCAAAGAAGAAGCAGAAGAAGAACTCTAAAACAAGCAAGCATCGCTCTCGCGTCATGATCATCGCACAACCTGTACCTGCAACTGTTGTTGTAGTAATCTGTGAGCCACGAGGACTCAGCAATCCCATTACCATGGGTATCAAGACTAGCAAAGCTTAAAGGGAAAGGAAGGGGTAAAGTGGTGAGGTTGCAGCAGCGGCTAAGCAAGTATGGTGGCTAACATACGCAAATAAGAGCGGGAAGAAAAGCAAAGGAACGGTCGTCAACTAGCAATGATCAAGAAGTGATCCTGAACTCCTACTTACGTCAAACATAACACAGAAACCGTGTTCACTTCCCG
The DNA here is from genome assembly GCF_018294505.1 of Triticum aestivum. Classification (NCBI taxonomy): domain Eukaryota; kingdom Viridiplantae; phylum Streptophyta; class Magnoliopsida; order Poales; family Poaceae; genus Triticum; species Triticum aestivum. The sequence continues at coordinate 691,113,855 of NC_057807.1, read as the reverse complement.
GACTCCGCCGAAAATAGACCATCACAGCTACACACGCGGTTGATGCGTTTTAATTCGGATCTGGTGTCAAGTTATCTACAACCGGACATTAACAAATTCCCATCTGCCCATAACCGCGGGCACGGCTTTCGAAAGTTTAAACCCTGCAGGGGTGTCCCAACTTAGCCCATGATAAGCTCTCGCGATCAACGAAGGATATTCCTTCTCCCAGGAAGACCCGATCAGACTCGGAATCCCGGTTTACAAGACATTTTGACAAAGGTAAAACAAGACCAGCAAAGCCGCCCGATGAGCCGACAATCCCGATAGGAGCTGCACATATCTCGTTCTCAGGGCAACACCGGATAGGTCAGCCTACGAGTAAAACCAACCCTCGAGTTGCCCCGAGGTGGCCCCGTAGTCTCCCCGGTTCGGACCAACACTTAGACAAGCACTGGCCCGGGGGGGGGGCTAAAATAAAGATGACGCTCGGGTTAATTACTCCCAAGGGAAATGTAGGTGGTGGTGAGGCAAATGGTAAAACCAAAGTTGGGCCTTGCTGGAGGAGTTTTATTCAAAGCGAACTGTCAAGGGGGTCCCATAAATCACCCGACCGCGTAAGGAACGCAAAATCCGGGAACATAACACCGGTATGACGGAAACTAGGGCGGCAAGAGTGGAACAAAACACCAGGCATAAGGCCGAGCCTTCCACCCTTTACCAAATATATAGATGCATTAATAATATAAGAGATATTGTGATATCCCAACCAAAATCCTGTCCACCATGAAGAAATCTTCAACTTCACCTGCAACTAACAACGCTATAAGAGGGGCTGAGCAAAGCGGTAACATAGCCAAGCAATGGTTTGCATAGGAAATGTATCAAAGGTTAGAGGTTCATGGCAATATGGGAGGCTTGATGAGCAAAAGATAGGTAGCGCAGCATAGCGATAGAACGAAACAACTAGCATAGAAATGATATTAGTGAGATCCAGGGTAGCAGTCATCTTGCCTGAAATCCCGCTAGGAAGAAGAACGAGTCCATGAAGAAGACGAACGGATGAAGCCACGAAGACGAACCAAGCGTAGACGAACGAATCCTCACGATCGCAACGAAACATGAACTAACAAGAAGAAGCACACAACATGGTAAACACACCACACATAGACAAGACATTATGCACATACAAGCATGGTGCAAGACAAAGCTACATGAAGCTACTCATGGCAAGGGATGATGCAAACAAGAGCAACACATCAAGGCAAGTTTAAATGAGGCCGGGAACAACATATAGCAATTCCAGTAAGTCCTCATATGCAAATTTCGAAATTGGTACAGATCTGAATAAACCTTATGTTCAAGTTGTTAAACAGCAATTTAAAATGCACAAAGATGATCTACACGAAATTCTAGTCAAGTTACATACAAAGTTCATTTAGTTCGGAGCTACGGCCTTGAAGATATGAGCAAAACAAGTTAAACATGGCATTGATGCAAAATGCACCCAAACATCAAGAAAACACCTCAAAACAAGGATGCAACATGATAATATGAAACTACATGCAATTCTAAGCAATTTTCATATAGAGCACACTCAAGACGGAGCAACGGTGCAACACATACACTATACAAGTCATAACAACAATCTGTCCAAAACAGCAACTAGGCATATTGCAAGCACCAAAACAACATGCTACAGGACCTCAACAAGAAAACAAAAGGCATGGGCATGATTTACAGGTAAAGCATAACAAAACATGAACACTGAGCTATCTCCAGAAATCACTAGAACATGCTCAAACACACATGGCAAGATTGCAAATAATAACAGTTCAGACTTTGTAGAAAATAACATCAGGTTGCAATGTTTAGTGCTCTCAAACAACATGCTACAGGAACTTATCATGGCAAACAAAGGCATGGCATTAATCTACTAATTGCATAGAACAAGAGTCCCTTACTGACCAAGAGCCAAAAAGGATCAGAAGATATGATGGCACCCATGTAAACATAGCAAGTTATAATACAGATTCATACATGGCAGGAACAACGATAAGTAGGCATGTTGATGAGCTTGTACCACTCACCACAGAGCAACAAATGGCATGGCAAGGCAACCAACAGTAAGAAGACATGTTTATGAAGCTAAGCATGGCAAGAGAAAGTTCATAGGGTGCATGGATCACTAATAACAATCATGACAACAACTGAACTTAATGTTAACAGGCTGACAACAACATTATTTAGCAACTTTGGAGCAAGTTTACAACAAGCTACAGTAGGCTATAATTGCAACTAGGGGCATGGATGGATATAGCATAACATGTAGAACAAAAAATCCTTACTTAAGTATCTCAAAATATGCATGGATCTCTCTGTAGCATCAAGTTTACATGGCATCAAAATAACAGCAGAACAGGGACTGAAATCAGCAACATCGCGAAGCCTAGTTTGCATGCTTGTGCTAGTCACCACATTTATTAGAAAAATACATGGCATACACCTCTGTAAAGATGGCATGGCATAGTTCAAAACACATGTAGACATCAACCTCATAGGATGCACACATCAAACATGGCAAAAATGACAAATGCAAACATTCTGTTAACAGACAGCAGACAACATCACATAGTACTCTTGCAACGAAGATTCAGGCATCAAGATGAGCTCAAATGAACATGGTGCAATGGAATAAAATGAACTACTCGTTGATTCGAACAATTTGACATATTACACGCACGAAATGGAGCAGTATGCAGCAAGTTATGATGCGTTGAACATGGCATGATAATGCAAAATATCCAGGTTCTTAGTAGAAAATAACCTCGGGGGGGGGGGGGGGGGAAGTCAACGGGTGGTCGATCTCGCCGGAATCCCACCGGAGTTGGAGGAGACAGCGGCCGGAGCGCGGGGAAGACGAATCCGGGGCTCCCTCGGCCGGATCAGGCCGGATCCGACCGGATCTCGGCAGGGGCGGCGCAGACGGGCGGTGGCGGGCGCGGAGCGGGCCTGCGCGGGCCCCGGATGGGCTCCGCGAGCCGCGGCGGCGGGGAGGGCGCGGGTGCCATGTGGCGACCTGAGAGTGGCTGAGGGAGGTGGCGGCGGACGTGTCCGGCCAGGGGCGGACGCGTTCGGCGGCGGAGAGGGAAAAGCTAGGGTTTCGGGGGGAGAAGTCATCCGCGAATTTCGGGGGGAGGGGCATATTTATAGTTTCTGGGAGTTAGGAGAGTCCAAATGAGGAGCGGTTTTCGGCCACGCGATCGTGATCGAACGACCGAGAGCATGGAGGGGGTTTGGATGGGTTTTGGGCCACTTTGGAGGGGTGTTGGGCTGCAAAGAGAAAGGGGTTTTTCGGGCTACGTGGTTAACCGTTGGAATATCAAACGAACTCCAAATGGCACGAAACTTGACAGGCGGTCTACCGGTGCTATACCAAGGCCGCTTGACAAACCTCGGGCCATTCCGAGAAAGTTTAACACCCACTCACAATGAGAGACAAAAAGGGGGACGCCGGAGGGCATACGAGCGCCGGATCGCAAAACGGACAACGGGGAAAATGCTCGGATGCCTGAGATGAACACGTATGCAAAATGAAATGCACATGATGACATGATATGAAATGCAGATGATGACATGGCAAAATGCAACACGCAAGCACAATGACATGGCAACGACGGCGAATAACTGGCAGACACCTGGCGCATCGAATCCGGGGCGTTACAGTAGTTGCTGTTCAATCCACTCGGCAAGGAAATCCGCGATTGCTTGGGACTTGATAGCTTTCTTTGCCTCAAACTTGATGTCCAGTGGAAGGAGTTCAATCGCCCATTTTGCTACTCGACAAGTTGCATCTCTGTTATTCAAGATCTCAGACAACGGTGCGTCGCTGACGATTGTAATAGAGTGATCAGAGAAGTAATGTGCAACCTTCTTCATGGTCATGTAAATTCCATAGACAAGCTTCTGATAATGAGGATAGCACTGCTTGGACGGAGTCAAAACTTCAGAGAGATAATAAACCGGGCATTGAACTTTGTACGCTTTTCCTTGGACCGTGAGCACTGTACTGACAACTTGTCCAGTGGCTGCAATGTAAAGCAGTAAAGGCTCTTTGCTGATTAGCGCAGCGAGCACCGGCTGGGTGGAAAGCAGGGTTTTGAGCTCTGCAAATGCTGCATCAGCTTCTTCAGACCACTCGAACTTATCCGATTTCTTCATCAATCGGTAAAGAGGCAAGGCCTTTTCACCGAGACGAGAGATGAATCGACTCAAGGCGGCCAAACAGCTAGTCAGCTTCTGAACATCATGCACTCGCACGGGGCGTTTCATTCGGAGGATGGTATCAACTTTTTCTGGATTGGCGTTAATCCCTCGTTCGGAAATGAGAAAACCGAGCAGCTTTCCTCCTGGAACTCCGAATGTGCACTTTGACGGGTTAAGCTTGATATCGTACCTTCTTAGGTTGGCAAAGGTTTCTACGAGATTAGTCAATAGGTCGGAACCTTTGCGAGACTTGATCACGATGTCATCCATGTATGCTTCCACATTTCAATTGATTTGGGTGAGCAGGCACTTCTGGATCATTCTCATGAACGCGGCTCCAGCATTTTTAAGACCGAATGGCATGGTGACATAGCAAAAGCACCCAAATGGGGTGATGAAGGCTATTTTTATTTCATTGGGACCATACAGTCGGATCTGATGATACCCAGAATAGGCATCTAAAAAAGACAAGCGCTCACACCCCGCAGTCGAGTCAACAATCTGATCGATACGATGGAGAGGGAAGTGATCTTTCAGGCAGGCCCGATTGATATGCTTGAAATCAATGCACATGCGAAGTTAATTGTCCTTCTTGGGGACCATGACGACATTGGCAAGCCACTCGGAGTGGTATATTTCACGGATGAACTCCGCTGCCAACAGTCGAGCCACTTCTTCGCCGATTGCTTTTCTCTTCTGAACGGTGGACCGCCGAAGGTGCTCTTTGACGGGTTTTACCTTGGGGTCGACACGCAAACGTGCTCAGCCAGTCCTCTGGGTACACCTGGCATGTCAGAGGGTTTCCATGCGAAGATGTCCCAGTTCTCATGGAGGAACTGGATGAGCGCTTCTTCCCATTTGCTGTCGAGCGTCGTTGATATATGAGTTGGTGCAGCATTTTGATCAGTCGGGTGAATATGAATCGGCTTTGTTTCACCACTCGATTGAAACGCAGAGTCTGTCGCAGGCTTCTTGGCTCGAAGCAAATCACTCGGATCCACACTCTTCTGATACTCATGGAATTCGACCGCCGCCATCTGTGCATCGGTGATTTTGGAACCTTTCTGGAAACATTCTTCTGCTTTCGGCCGATTGCCAATGACCGTGATCACACCTTTGGGACCTGCCATCTTCAGCTTGAGGTATACGTAACACGGTCGAGCCATGAAACACGCGTACACCGGTCTTCCCAGGATGGCATGATAAGCACTCTGGAAATCCACGACTTCAAATGTCAACTTTTCTTTTCGGTAATGCTTGGAGTCACCGAAAACCACGTCGAGAGTGATCTGGCCGAGTGACTCGGCCTTCTTTCCGGGGATAATGCCGTGAAAGCTCATGTTGCTCTCGCTAAGCTTGGACATCGGGATGCCCATCCCCTTCAAGGTTTCAGCATACAGGATATTCAGGTCGCTACCTCCATCCATCAACACTTTAGTTAGTCGGGTGCCACCAACCACTGGGTCGACCACCAGCGCTTGCCTCCCGGGGGTGACTACACGAGCAGGATGGTCTGACTGGTCGAATGTGATGGCTGTCTGGGACCACACAACCAGATTCACCTCTCTGTTGATGACCTTCAACCGACTCTTGCTCTCAACATTAGCAAAAATCATGAGAGTTGAATTGACCTTGGGGTAGCCGTCATCTTCTTCTTCCTCCCCATCTCTGTCTGACTCCTTGTCCTTCTCATTGGGCTGTTTCTTCCGGATCTGTTGGATCAGGAGTCGACATTGTCGAGTGGTATGCTTTGGGTAAATCAGATTACCCTCCTCATCTTTCTTCGTGTGGATGTGACACGGCAAATCTAACACGTCATTTCCTGCTTGATCTTTCACCTTCTTAGGAGGCCAAGGCCCCTTAGGTTTTCCCTTAAACTTTCCTTGAGCTAGTGCTGCAATCTCACCAGGTGCCGCTGGCTCTGCTTTATGCTTTTGTTTCCGACTGGAACCACCTCCACCGGCCTCTTGACCGACCAGTTTACTCTTCCCGCTACGGAGTCGATCCTCTTCTTCTCCGTTAGCATACCGGGTGGCTATCTCCATCATCCGGGTCAGAGTCATATCCCCAGTCCGACCGAACTTCTGATCCAACTCTCGGTACTTGACACCTTCCTTGAAAGCGCACACTGCCTGATGCTCTGATACATTCTCCATGGTGTGATGCAAAGTGGTCCACCTCTGAATGAATTCCCTCAAAGTTTCATTCGGCTTCTGCACACAATGCTGCAACTCGGGAAGCCCTGCCAGCCGCTTGCACGTGCCCTCAAAGGTCCTTACAAACACTCGAGATAACTCTTCCGAACTGTGTATATTGTCCGAGGCTAACCGAGTCAACCACGCTCGGGCTGACCCTTCCAACATAAGAGGGAGATGCTTCATTGCTATCTCATCGTTTTCGCCTCCAATTTGCACAGCCACTCGGTAATCCTCAAGCCAAGTTTCTGGCTTGGATTCTCCAGCGAACTTGCTGACTCCTGTTGCTAATCTGAAGTTGGGAGGAATCACTGCAGCCCTGATGGCTCTGCTGAAACACCCTGGGCCTGAAACATGTGACCTGCTGCCACTCGGACGGTCTCTACCCAGGTCTTCTCTGTGTGCTCTATTCCGGTCGACCAGGCCTTGGACGAGAATGGATCTCGCATTGAAGCCTGGCTCCCTTGGGTCGACTGGAGCTCTGCGCTCGTCCCTGTGATGGCGCATGTCATCGTGTTGCCGAGGCACGTATGATGCACTCCTCGGAGGTGGCATTGGCTCTCGGCAATGATTGTCGTGGTCGAACTAACGACCGTACTGCACACGACCCTCACGCCGCGGGGGCGATCTTGGGCTATGGGCCGACTGAACTGTATCCGCTGCCACGGATCTGCTGTGTATCCTATTCCGCGACTGAGACACCGCATAATTCTGCTCTCCTGCTGCTCTGAGCAGGGCCCAGATCTGTTCCAACCCTCGGCTAGCTTCTGACTGGGACGGTTGAATCGACTCTGCAATTCGGGCCGCAGCAGTGAGGTTCTGAATCAGAGTTCGGTATACCTTAGGTGGAGGCGGGAAAAGCTACCGTCGACTGGACTCAGGAACCCATTCCCGGGCTCGCTCTTCGAGAGCGCGCTGCAAGTTCTCTAGTCGAGTGCGCTCAGCCAGATTAGCCAAGCGCGCCTCCTCCAAGGCCCGAGCTTCGGGAGTTTCTCCAACGATGGGTGTGTGAAGTGCGTCCATGTTGCAACGACGAAGATCTTCTCTCTGCTGCGAAGAGAGAGGTTCGGGATGGTATTACTCATGGACCCGTGATGGATCACCGCCAGCCTCTTCGCCGTCCTCGCGGCGAAAGCCAGGTGGGCCACGCGGACCATCAACCATCAGGACTTCAGCCGCAGGATCGCTGCTATCGCACTGGGACGCCATCTCCGTGGAGCCAGTCGACAGATCGAACAGGCCATGGAGAGTTTCATCAGGCTCGATTGCCGCGACTTGATGAGTGGCTGAACGTCGAGCCACCGCATGCCTCACCCACCGCTGAAGACGTGACTGACCGGATCACTTGCGGCGATGAACGGCGGAGAGGGGAGATGCCACTGGAGCCGACTGATACTGGGTCAACGACTGCCGAAGAAGGCCGCCACGAACGCATGCGTGAAAGTGCATCGCCCCTTAGACGGGGAGCGCCTCAACATCGAGCAGAGCTTCCTGGAGCCATGCCGAGTCGTCGGCAAGGAAAACAAGCGCGTTGAGACGGATCTCGCGGCCTTCAACCATCTCGCCGCCGGAAACCATGATGATGATCGGAAAAACTTGCAACTTTGCCAATAAGTCGCTAAGACACGTGCCCCACGGTGGGCGCCAACTATCGTGGTTCTAAGTCTGACAGTAGAAAGGGGGATAGGTATGGAGAGGCAAGATCTTAGGTGGCGAAGATGTACACACGAGGTTTACGAGTTCAGGCCCTTCTCGGAGGAAGTAACAGCCCTACGTCTCGGTGCCCGGAGGAGGTCGATTGGTTTATGTGTGTTGTGTTATAGGGGGTGCAAACCCTTGTCCCAGAGGAGGGGGGTGGCTTATATAGAGTGCGCCAGGACCCCAGCCCACCTCCTTTACAAGGAGCTTAATGTACATAAAGTAAGGGCGTTACTGGTAATGGCAGTCTTAAATACTCTTAATGCTCATGAAGACTAAGGAGTGAATGCCCTGCCGTTGTGCGTTCTTCCGACTCCTGGTCTTTGATATAGTCGAGTCATTTCCCATGCGGTCGAGTGAAAGTGGGGAAAGACGGTCGAGTGATTATACCGTCGAGTGAATTCTTGGTCTTCTTATCTTCTCTTATCTTCTGGGGTAGTGACCTTGGGTAGGATGTATAGGTCAGGCCTATGACCCTACCCCAGGTCTGTACCCTCATCACCATTTTCGGGTCCTTGGCGTCAAAGTCTCCATTTATTTGAGATATTGCGAGATTTGAATCCCCACATACTTCTAGACGTTGAATGCCCATGGAGACTGCCATCCGAAGACCGTGCAACAATGCCTCATACTCAGTTGCATTGTTGGAATCTGTGTAAAGTATTTGGAGTACGTATTGGACTGTATCTCCAGTGGGGGACGTTAGGGTGACGCCAGCCCCTAGACCAGCTAGCATCTTAGAGCCGTCAAAGTGCATGATCCAATTGGAGTATGCGTCGTACTCTTTAGGGAGTTCGACTTCTGTCCATTCGGCGACGAAGTCAGCCAGTACCTGCGACTTAATGGCCCGCCGTAGTTTGCATGTTATGTCGAACGGGAGGAGCTCGATAGCCCATTTTGCAACCCGGCCCGTGGCATCGTGGTTATTTATTATGTCATTGAGTGGTACTTCGGAGGCCACCGTGATTGAACGCTCTTGAAAGTAATGTCGTAGTTTTCAGAATGCCATGAAGACCGCGTATGCTATCTTTTGATAATGTGGGTACCGTGACTTGCATGGAGTGAGGAATGTGGATATGTAGTATACCGGCTTTTGTAGTGGGAATTTATGTCCATCTGTCTCTCATTCGACGATGAGCACTGCGCTTACAACCTGGTGTGTAGCAGCTATGTATAGCAGCATGGGTTCGCCGACATTTGGTGCTGCCAGAATTGGATTGGTGGCCAAGAGGGCTTTTATTTCCTCCAGCCCAGCCATAGCCGCATCCGTCCACTCGAAGTGTTTGGTGCGTCGAAGAAGGCGATAAAGAGGTAGCGCCTTTTCTCCTAATCGGGAGATAAAGCGGCTTAGGGCGGCCACGCATCCAGTTAGTTTCTGGATTTGCTTGAGGTCTGTTGGGGTAGCCAACTGTGACAGAGCTCGGATCTTAGCCGGGTTTGCTTTGGTTCCTCTATTGGAAACAATAAAGCCCAAGAGTTTTCCGGCTGGTACGCTGAAAATGCATTTTTCCGGGTTGAGCTTCATGTCATATGTTCAGAGATTGTCGAACATAAGCCTCAGGTCGTCTATTAATGATTCGACGTGTCTGGTTTTGATGACCACATCATCTACGTAAGCCTCCACTGTTTTGCCAATTTGTGTTTCTAGGCATGTCTGAATCATGCATTGATAAGTTGCACCGGCGTTTTTGAGCCCGAAAGGCATGGTGTTAAAACAGAAGGGACCGTATGGAGTGATAAATGCCGTTGCTGCTTGATCGGACTCCGCCATCTTGATTTGATGGTATCCGGAGTGTGCGTCGAGGAAACACAATGAGTCGTGTCCTGCGGTAGCGTCGATTATTTGATCGATGCGGGGGAGGAGGAAGGGATCCTTAGGGCAAGCCTTATTAAGGTCTTTGAAATCGACGCATAGGCGCCAGGATTTGTCCTTCTTTGGTACCATCACCAGGTTTGCTAGCCAGTCTGGAAGTTTTATTTCTCTGATGAATCCGTCTTTGAGTAGCTTGGCTAGCTCTTCTCCCTTGGCTTGTCGCTTGGGTTCTGAAAAGCGCCGAAGAGTCTGCTTGACCACCTTGTATCCCTTTAGTATGTTTAGGCTATGTTTGGCAAGCCTACGTGGGATACCTGGCATGTCTGAAGGATGCCAGGCGAAAATGTCCCAATCCAAGAGCTCGTTTAGGGAGGAGAGCTCCATTGGATCCATTTGCTCGGTGAATTCCAGGCTGACGCGGAGGTTGTTATTGATGACCTGAGAAGTTATCGTCGGCGCGGCGGCCGAACGGGCGGCCATCACGAAACCGCCCAACCGAAGAGTTTGGCCTACAGCCAGGGATCCTCCAGAGGTGATGTTGTCCTTGACAACGAGGCGAGCCATCAAGCCTTATCGGGACGACACAGTGGAACTCTCAATGAAAGCACCAATATCAGTGTCAAAACTGGCGGATCTCGGGTAGGGGGTTCCCGAACTGTGCGTCTAAGGCTAATGGTAACAGGAGGCAGGGGACACGATGTTTTACCTAGGTCCGGCCCCTCTTGATGGAGGTAATACCCTAGTTCCTGCTTGATTGATCTTGGTGATATGAGTATTACAAGAGTTGATCTACCACGAGATCATGGAGGCTAAACCCTAGAAGCTAGCCTATGATTATGATTGTTGTTGTCCTACGGACTAAACCCTCCGGTTTATATAGACACCGGAGGGGGCTAGGGTTACACAGAGTCGGTTACAGAGAAGGAGATCTACATATCCGAATTGCCAAGCTTGCCTTCCATGCAAAGGAGAGTCCCATCCGGACACGGGACGAAGTCTTCAATCTTGTATCTTCATAGTCCAACAGTCCGGCCAAAGTATATAGTCCGGCTGTCCGAGGACCCCTTAATCCAGGACTCCCTCACCATTCTTACACTCTTCTCCTCTTAAACCACCGCCGCTCCTCTCGTGTTCCAATCTAAATCCAGCGCCGCTCCTCTCCTCTTCCATTTCAAAACCACCGCCCCTCCTTTCCTATTCCAGTCCAAAACAAGCATCGCTCCTCTCCCGTTCTAATCCAAAACCAGCGCTGCTCCTCTCCTCTTCCATTCAAAAACCACCGCCGGCGAGTGAAGGTGCTGTGGAGAAGTAGATCGATGGAGGATTACAACCGATACGTGAGGATCGCATACGGAGACCCTGTGAAGCTAGCTAGGATGTTGGAGATACAGTCTTGGTTTGACAACAAGGACCAACTAGCGGCGACGGCGACATCCATGGCCAAATATCTGCAACAGAGTGAAAAGGCGGTGATAATCCCGGAGGGAGTCACGCGGGAGTACATAGAGTGCTCCTCTGGGCCATGGAGCAAATAGATTCACCGAATCGGATCGTGAGGGAGCAGGGGTGGGAGTATCGATCCCAGATGGAGCATCCACCAGAGATTGAAGGATCGAGCATCTACAGGGTGCCGTTTGTGAGGGTGTCCTGCTAGAGCGAGCCGGTGCAGTCTTCGTCGACCGAACCCAACTGCAAGAGGAGAAAAGCAGTTGGCCCGATGATGCTTCCCCGCCATCCTCTCCCTTGCCGTTCACATCGTCTCACGAGGCGGTTGTCTGCCGCCGAGGAATAGGAGGGGACTTCCCCCCAGCCCAATAGTCGGGCAGGTTGTGAATTGTCAGGAGGAGCTTAGAGTTGTCAGTATTTGCAGGTTGTGAATTGTGTTTTGTGTTGTGTATTTTGAGAGTACTTTCAGATATGAATGTCTTTTGAATTTCAGATTTGCAGTATTGAGCATATGAAGTATTTTATGAATTCTAGAGATCTATTTTTAGCACTTAAAAAATGTAGTTTCATAGGAGTATAGAAGTGCAGACAATGTGTTTCTCAGAGAAGAAACTGCAAGTTCAGTTTCAGATAAGAAACTGCAAGTTTAGATTCAGATAAGAAACTGCAACTTTCAGAGGCACATCATTTATATTAACACGGCCTTTTCAAACAAGGTTAACATCATGTTGGAAGTTTTATTCATGGTCGAAAATGGAACTACCAGCCAGTTAACATCATGCTAATCAACATTCATGCATAGCACATCTTCATATGATGCACAGTCAAAATGCCCACACAATGTCGAGTGTGCGAAACACAGAGAAAACAAGGGACGAAGTTTTGGCAAGTATTGGACGTGGTGTGCGTAGATGAAAATGGGGACCCACATGTCAATAAAGGCAGAGGCAAAAAATTTGGAGATATTTTCCCTGCACAGGTGGAATCGAACCCGGGCGGAATAGCTGTCGGGTAGTGTCACTTGGCCACTAGGCTAGTTCAGTAGTTTTGTTAATAATAAGGCACTTCCTCAGGTGGTCGGATCCCCTCCTGCGCCTTTGTGCGCTCTCCGCGATGCCGCTGTCTGCCGTTGTGAACATGCTGAACAAACGAGAGGAATCTGGAGAGGATTGTACGTGGAGAGGCGGACAGTCGGGACCCACCAGTCTATGGTCGTACGCAAGCAAGTGCCTCATCGAAAAAAATACTTCCTCCTAATGCTGTACTGACATTGGGGCCCATGGGTTTGTCAACATAGTTACATTTTTTAGGTGCTTCAACGTAGTTACTATAGGAGATAAATTCACAACGAAGCCGGGGAGCTGGCAGGTATCATTTATTATCACTGAGGCAGCAAATATCAGCTAGGTTTTGGGCTGCCCCGTCTAGGCTTTCATTTTTAACATGCGCAGCCCACGACCTTAGATGGGAGGTCCATAGGCCTGTTTATATTTTCTTGAGGGCCGTCATGTATCGACCGGCCTATGGACCTCCCGTCCAAGGTTTTATTTTTCCTGAAACATCAGCATCCCAATTTATGTATTTTTTAAGAAAACGCAGAGGTCTGTTCTATTTTTTGTATAAGAATAGGAACGACAAGTCCAACTTATGTTTCCCTTCTAACTATATTATATATATTTAAATTATTTTATATGTTATTATATATTATTTTTATTGTCATCATATATTTAACAGATACATACATATGTAAGAAAACAATATCCCACATCTTATTAACTTATAAAATTAATTTCTTAACAATAAAATCCTGGATTGTTTTGGCACGAAAATCCTAGTGATTGTGTACAAAAGCTTGGTAAGATTTAAGGACGAATGTAAAAATATCACTTATTGTATAAATATATTTATAACAAAATGCTCAGCCCATTTTTATTTTTTGATAACATTGCTGGCCCAACCCAACATTATAATTAGAATCAGTCCAGCAAAATCGTGTATTTCGAGAAATTGCAAATGACCTGTAATTTTTTATTAAATAAAATAAATGGGCCGCATGGATGCTACATTATTTGTTCACCCAGCCTAGCTAATGGACTATAATTCAAAAAACAAAGTATCAAATTGAGTGTAAATTCTACCGCGCAAAAAAAGACTATAAATTCCAAAAAATGGGTTGAATACGTGCCACATTTTTGGAGGCTGAAATGTGGGCCAATAGGTGGAAGCCAATGCAAGTCGTTGTCAATTTAGTCAACAAATGATTCTGACAAGTTAGCCGTTGGATTTACATCCAACGACCGGCATCCATCTTTAATCTCTCGTCTTCTTCCTCCAGCGCCGCCGGGACCACCTCCCGCCTCCTGCTGCTAGCAGCTCTGCTTAGCACGCTTCACTATGAAGTGCTACTCCACCTTTGGCCAGGCCATCCCTCCACCCCTCCACACCTCCTGTTCTTCTCCACCGACTGCCGAACAACACCGCACTAGAACCAGTTAACCCTCGTACACCTCTCCGTTTGTGACTCTACTCCCGCGTCTTCCCATCTCCGGCTCATTGCTGTCCGGGGCCTCGCCGTCGTCCACCACCTTGGATGCGCTCGGTGCGGCATGGTCAACATGGTCAATGAACGACACCATTGAAAGTAGACTGTGCGTGGAGAGGCTGACAGCTGGGTCCACGGCCGCACACAAGGAAATGCCTCCTTATTATGCGCAAAATAATGATTCCTCCACCTGACATCTGGGACCCACCGAAAGGGCCTCTGTATTTCGTGAAAAAAACATGCCCCCCGCTGACAGGTCGGACCCACTAGCTATCTTCACACGCAAGGAAGTGCCTCCTTATTACGCAAAAAAAAGAATACTCCCCCTGCCAGCTGGAACCCAGCATAGTGGGAGGCTGACTTGTGGGCCTACCAAGTTGACGGGGATGGATGGCTTTGTCAACTTAGTCAATATGAATGATTCTAGATCCTGTTACCGTACGATGTTCATCCAACGGTCGTAGTGCTTCTTCAACCTCTGGTCTTCTTGCTCCAGCCGCCCAAACCAGCGCCGGTTGTGCCGCGTGCTCCTGCCTCCCGTGGCCGGCTGTGATGCCGCGGAGGCCTCACCGCCCCCTACTACTCCCACCGCTGGCCAGACCATACCTCTACTCACCCACACCCCCTGTTATTCTGCGCCGACGGCAGCCTCACACCACAGTCGAACTAGTGAACCCTCGTACTCCTCTCCGCGCGGGATTCCACTGCCGCGTCTTCCTCGGCTCCGCGTCATCCCCTTCCTAGGCCTCGCCGTCATCCACCGCCCTGGTGTTCTCCGCGCCGCGTGGTCAACGTGGTCAAGGAACGACTTCCATCGGAGTACTGTACGTGGAGAGGCTGACAACTGGGTCCACGACGGCCGCAAGGAAGTGCCTCCTTATTATGTGCAAAATAATTATTCCTCCACCTGACAGCAGAGACCCACCGGACGGGCCACCGTATTTCGTGAAAAAAAATGTTTCACCCCCCGACTACTGGGACCCACCAGCTACATCTTCGCACGCAAGGAAGTGTGCCCGGGCAACAAAAAAATGATTCGCCCCCCTGACTGCTGGGACCCACCAGCTACATCTTCGCACGCAAGGAAGTGCCTGACAGTCAAGACCCACCTAGTCAAAACGTACGTAGCATTGTCATTCTGGTCGCGAACGTGTACGTACATACTGGTGGATGTAGAGGCGCGCACATGTCATAATAGAGGCGCGCACGTAGCATGTACACGTACGTACAATGACCAGTGTGCAAGAAAGAAAATACGGCCACGTACGTACATACGGGCGGGGCCTCGAACGCCTACTCGCGCATACGTACGACCAGGGCTCGTGTACATGGCTGGGTCGGAACGGAGAAACAGTGTCGTCGTCGTGTTCATGGGAAGCCAACCAGCTGGGTCGGAATGGAATGCATCGTCGTGTTCATCAAGAGGGCTTGGACGGAACAGGCGATGGAAATGAGGCTTGGCGTACCGCAGAACGGAGGAAACGGCCTTGTGTTCGACCGGCCACATTCGAAATGGGATCTTGTTCATCGGGAGGGGTCTGGCGTACCGCAAAACGAAGGAAATTGAATTGTGTTGGACCTCCTACAGTCGAAACGGGGTCCTGTTGATCGGAAGGGGTGTGGCGTACCGCAAAACGGACGAAACGGATTTGTGTTGGAGCTCTACGGTTGAAACGGGGGTCTTGTTCATCGGGAGTGGTGTGGCGTACCGCAAAACGGGACTCCAGGAGATACTGTTCATCTCCACTGTCGACCTCCTCCAGCCTCCACGAGCTACTGTTCATCCACCGTCGACCTCCTCCAGCCTCCACCTGCGACTGTTCATCCACGGGCTCCTGTTCATCCAGCCTCCACCGCCCGTTACTCCACCGGCTACTGTTCAACCACCCCTCTCCACGGGCTCCTATTCAACCACCCCTCCACGGGCTACTGTTCATCCACCCCTCCACCATCTACTGTCATCCAGCCCTCCACGGGGTCGTCCTGTTCATCCAGCCCCCCACGGGGTCCTGTTCATCCAGCCCCAACCGGCTCGATCGATCGGGGTCCTGTTCATCCACCCCCACTGCTCACTATTCATCCACCCCTCCCCTCCCCCCGCAATGCTAACTGTTCATCCAGAGGCAGCATCGATCGACTTCAGTTAGCATTAGTAGCGAAGGAATCGCTCGATCGGGTTCAGTTAACAGCCATTGATCGATCGCTCGGGTTCAGTAACGCGTAGGCTGCAGTGCAATCGCTCGGGTTCAGTTAGAGCTTAATGCCTCGCTCGGGTTCAGTCAGAGCCCAATGCCTTGCACACACGCGCGTATGTGTACGAGAGAAACACGCATCGCTCGGCCCCCAACCACCCACCGTAACCGGGAACTCGCCGAAATTTTCCTCGCCCTCACTACTACCACAGTTTTTTCCGTCATGGACGGCCCAAAGAATGTCATGCAGCTGTGTCTCCGGCCTGCCCAGGACGAAAAGCCCATTTTCTGTCATGATTTTTTGTCATAGAAGTAGGAGCCCACCACATCTATGATGATACCCGATTTTGTCACAATTATCATCATAGAAGTGTCATAAGTATGACAGAAAAAAATTTCGCTCGGCCCAAAATGTCACGGATGTGTCCTTTTTTGTAGTGGTAGCGTAGTTAATTGCTGAGGGACAACTCCGCAAAACCTACCACTACTAATCCACACTAGCTATACTAATTTAATCGTATTTTAATTAGAACAACACCTACTTTTTATTTTTACGTTCTTTAGTATCTTGCAAACTTATCCCTTTACACGTATAAAGTACTTCTAGTGTTATTCTTATTCTAGGTAAAGCAAACATTAAGTGTGTGCAGAGTTGTATCGATGGTCGATAGAACTTGAGGTAATATTTGTTCTACCTTTAGCTCCTCGTTGGGTTTACACTCTTATTTATCAAAAAGGCTGCAAACGATCCCCTATACTTGTCGGTTATCAAAACATTTTTTCTGGCGCCGTTGCCGAGGAGCAATAACGTGGGGTGAATATTCTTGTTTGTGCTTGTTTGCTTTATCACTAAGTAGATTTTATTTTCAGTTCTAAGTTGTTCTCTATCTTTAGTTATGGGTAGGAAATGCAAAATACCAAAAAGAATTAGTTGTACCTGCTAAACCAATGATTGAAGAACCACCCAAAATCTATCATAATGCTGAAGCTTTCTACTGGGATCATCTTCGATCCCTATGTGCTCGTGCTGAAAATCCAACTAGCTTAGTTGAGGGCAAATCATTAAATGAGCATGCTTATTTTGTGCGACACCACCTATCTCAAAAAGGGAAACTTTTATGGCATCAAATTAATACTATGCAATGCTATGCTTGGAGTTTATGTGAATTATATGATTTTATTTATTGTACTGAAGACCCTAAGAAACACCTTCCCTACCAATATGAGTTTAGTGATAATGAAATCTTATCTTCTTATGCCAAGGGTGTTTATAATTACTATGATGTTGAACAAATTGAAGAATTTGTTGCTTTTAAGGGTGCTTATGAAATTGTTTCTTTGATTGAAAAGTATGATGCTACTCTTTACAAACATCAAAATTTTGCCATACTTAAATATTGCTATGAAAATTATGCTTATAATGCTTATGTTAAACCATATATTGAGGACTCCTCCACTGTCCAGGAAGAGACTAATATTTTGCAGGAATCTATGGAAGAAGAAATTGATGAAACTATGAGCTCATTGGATGAAAAATATGATGAGGAGAGTGAAGAACAAAAGGAGGAAGAGCAGATTAGTTACCCGTGCCCACCTTCTAATGAGAGTAACTGTTCAACTCATACATTGTTTAATTTCCCTTCATTCTTACCGAAGGATGAATGCTATGATAATTGCTATGATCCCGTTGATTCATTTGAATTATCCCATTTTGATGAACTTGATGCTTGCTATGCTTGTGGCCAAGATGCCAATATGAACTATGCATATGGAGATGAACTTGCTATAGTTCCTTATGTTAAACATGAAATTGTTGCTATTGCACCCACACATAATAGTCCTATTATATTTTTGAATTCTCCAAACTACACTATCTCGTAGAAGTTTGCCCTTATTAAGGATTACATTGATGGGTTGCCTTTTACCGTTGCACATGATGATTTTGATGAATATAATATGCATGTGCTTGCTGCTCCTACTTGTAATTATTATGAGAGGTGAGGGAGTTCCGGACTAGGGGGTGTCCGGATAGCCGAACTATCATGATCGGCCGGACTCCAAGACTATGAAGATACAAGATTGAAGACTTCGTCCCGTGTCCGGATGGGACTTTCCTTGGCGTGGAAGGCAAGCTTGGCGATACGGATATGTAGATCTCCTACCATTGTAACTGACTTTGTGTAACCCTAGCCCTCTCCGGTGTCTATATAAACCGGATGGCTTTAGTCCATAGGACGAACAACAATCATACCATAGGCTAGCTTCTAGGGTTTAGCCTCCTTGATCTCGTGGTAGATCCACTCTTGTAACACACATCATCAATATTAATCAAGCATGACGTAGGGTTTTACCTCCATCAAGAGGGCCCTAACCTGGGTAAAACATCGTGTCCCTTGTCTCCTGTTACCATCCGCCTAGACGCACAGTTCGGGACCCCCTACCCGAGATCCGCCGGTTTTGACACCGACATTGGTGCTTTCATTGAGACTTCCTCTGTGTCGTGACCGATAGGCTCGATGGCTTCTTCGATCATCATCAACGATGCAGTCCAGGGTGAGACCTTCCTCCCCGGACAGATCTTTGTATTCGGCGGCTTCGCACTGCGGGCCAATTCGCTTGGCCAACTGGAGCAGATCGAAAGCTACGCCCCTGGCCGTCAGGTCAGATTTGGAAGTTTGAACTTCACGGCT
Source organism: Triticum aestivum (assembly GCF_018294505.1). NCBI lineage: Eukaryota > Viridiplantae > Streptophyta > Magnoliopsida > Poales > Poaceae > Triticum > Triticum aestivum. Next base: position 691,095,034 of record NC_057807.1, on the reverse strand, counting down.
GACATCCGTGGGGACTTGATCCTCGATGGATTCGAGCCACAGCCGAGCGTGCCGCACTGTCACGGCGAGCATGATTTAGCTCCGCAGCCGGACAGTCCCCTGGAGGCCGCACTCAAACCCGCTCCAATCTTCAATTCGGAGCCGGCTGCGCAGATCGAGGATGGATGGCTAGACACCGCCTCGGGGGCTGCAACCTCTATGGCGATAGAGCCGAACACTAACCTTGTCCCTCATGAAGCTCGTGACTCCGAGGTGCCGGACTCCTTGCCGGACTCCGAACCTCCCACGCCCCCTCCGATCGAATCCAATCGGGCGCCGATCATGGAGTTCACCGCAGTGGACATCTTTCAACACTCACCTTTCGGCGACATCTTGAGTTCGCTAAAGTATCTCTCGTTATCAGGAGAGCCCTGGCCAGACTGCGGTCAGGACGGTTGGGATGCGGACGACGAAGAAATTCAAAGCCCACCCACCACCCACTTGGTAGCCACTGTCGACGATCTAACCGACATGCTAGACTACGACTCCGAAGACATCGACGGTATGGACGATGATGCCGGAGACAACCAAGAACCAGCGCCTACCGGGCACTGGAAAGCCACCTCATCATATGACATATACATGGTGGATATCCCAAAGGATGGGAATGGCGAAGAAGCAGCGGAGGATGACCCCTCCAAGAAACAGCCCAAGCGCTGGCGTCAGCGGTGCTGCTCTAAATCCCGCCACAGCAAGAATGGCGATTCCGACACCGGAGATAATAATACCCCGGACAGTGCCGAAGACAACCCCCTCCAGCAAGACTCAGCGCAGGAGGACGGAGACGCCAGCCCTCATGAGAAAGTGGCAGAAGAAGAGGTAGAGGATTATATGCCTCCCTCCGGAGACGAGGCGAGCCTCGACGACGACGAATTCGTCGTGCCTGAGGATCCCATCGAACAAGAGCGTTTTAAACGCAGGCTTATGGCCACGGCAAACAGCCTCAAGAAAAAGCAGCAACAGCTTAGAGCTGATCAAGATCTGCTAGCCGACAGATGGACTGAAGTCCTCGCGGCCGAAGAGCATGAGCTCGAACGCCCCTCCAAAAGCTACCCTAAACGCAAGCTGCTCCCCCGATTAGAGGAGGAGGCATATGAACCTGCATCACCAGTAGACAATACGGCTAACCGACCACCCCGTGGTCGCGACAGAGAGGCCTCTAGGCCCTTCACCAGAACCGTACCCTGACATCGCTCGAAAAGCACAAGTCCACAGGGGAACGCTCCGGACTTGCGAGATATATTGGAGGATAAGGCAAGACAATCAAGATCGATCTATGGATCGCGTGGGCGCCCCACGATACGTGACGACAACCGTCGCGCCGGACATAGTAAGTCCGGCCGGGCCGAACAAAATCGACAAAGCTCTTTTGAGCTCCGTCGTGATATCACCCAGTACAGAGGCGCCGCACACCCACTATGCTTCACAGATGAAGTAATGGATCATCAAATCCCCGAAGGGTTTAAACCCGTGAATATTGAATCTTATGATGGCACAACAAACCCCGCGGTTTGGATCGAAGACTATCTCCTTCACATCCACATGGACCGCGGTGATGATCTTCACGCCATCAAATATCTCCCACTCAAGCTTAAAGGACCAGCTCGGCATTGGCTTAACAGCTTGCCAGCAGAGTCAATTGGGAGTTGGGAGGACCTGGAAGCCGCATTCCTCGATAACTTCCAAGGCACGTATGTGCGACCACCAGACGCTGATGACCTAAGCCACATAATTCAGCAGCCAGACGAATCGGCCAGACAATTCTGGACACGGTTCTTAACCAAGAAAAAACAAATCGTCGACTGTCCGGATGCGGAGGCCCTCGCGGCCTTCAAGCATAATATCCGCGACGAGTGGCTTGCCCGGCACCTGGGACAGGAAAAGCCGAAATCCATGGCAGCCCTCACATCACTCATGACCCACTTCTGCGCGGGTGAGGACAGCTGGCTAGCACGCAGCAACAACCTCAACAAAAATTCTGGCAGTCCGAATATCAAGGACTGTAATGGAAGGTCGCGTCGTAACAAAAACAAACGCCGCATTAACGACGACAATAGTGAGGATACGGCAGTCAATGCCGGATTCAGAGGCTCTAAACCCGGTCAGCGGAAAAAGCCATTCAAAAGAACTGCTCCGGGTCCGTCCAATTTGGACCGAATACTCAACCGCTCGTGCCAGATACACGGCACCCCCGAAAAAACAACCAACCACACCAACAGGGACTGTTGGGTATTCAAGCAGGCAGGCAAGTTAATTGCCGAAAACAATGACAAGGGGCTGCATAGCGATGACGAGGAAGAGACCCGACCGCCAAACAATAGAGGACAGAAGGGTTTCCCCCCACAGGTGCGGACGGTGAACATGATATACGCAATGCACATACCCAAAAGGGAACGGAAGTGTGCACTCAGGGATGTATACGCGATGGAGCCAGTTGCCTCGAAGTTCAATCCATGGTCCTCTTGTCCAATCACTTTTGATCGAAGGGACCACCCCACCAGCATCCGCCACGGCGGATTCGCCGCATTGGTCCTAGACCCAATCTTCGATGGATTTCACATCACCAGGGTCCTGATGGACGGCGGCAGCAGCCTGAATCTGCTTTATCAGGATACAGTGCGCAAAATGGGCATAGACCCCTCAAGGATTAAACCTACCAAGACGACCTTTAAAGGCGTCATACCAGGTGTAGAAGCCAATTGTACAGGCTCGGTCACACTGGAAGTGGTCTTCGGATCCCCGGATAACTTCCGAAGCGAGGAGTTAATCTTCGACATAGTTCCGTTCCGCAGCGGCTATCAAGCTCTGCTCGGACGTACCGCGTTTGCAAAGTTCAACGCGGTGCCGCACTATGCATACCTCAAGCTCAAGATGCCAGGCCCTCGAGGAGTCATCACGGTCAATGAAAACACTGAACGTTCTCTCCGCACGGAGGAACATACAGCGGCTCTCACGACAGAAGTACAATGCAGCCTCTTAAGGCAATTCTCGAGTCCGGCCGTTAAGCGGCCGGACACAGCTAAGCGCGCCCGGAGTAACCTACAACAAGACCACCTGGCACGTTCCGAGCATGCGTAGCAGTGCGGCCCCAACCCCAGCCCCTGTAAAACGTCAAGACAGGTCCTTCGCGTACACCATTACGCTCTGAAGATACCATGGGCATGGGGAGAGGGGCACGAGCACGATAGGCCCAGAATGCGGCTCAACCACACCAGGGGCTCTCAAGTGTGTCGTTCTTTTTTTCTTTTTATTTATTTTTTACCCACAGGACTCCGTTCGTCAGAGGCCCTGTCCGGCAGCAAAACTGCCGAACTCACGATGCAACAGCCAGGGAAGGATAAAGGCTACAACGAATATCCAGGTGGTCTCCATTACGAGCATTAAATCTGTTTTATACACCACTCCGCAGCCTATTCCTGGAGGGGGACATGTTTAACAGTCCCGTCCCTTGCTTATCGCACTATTTGTATCGTTCTGCATTCATAGTAGCACTTCTTGAATAAAACAATGCAGCACCTTTTTGCTTATAATTGCATTTCTTTTTTTATACATATGTTCATTTACGGCATGTTGCATCCGTATGCTTTGGTACGGTTAAAATACACTAGGGGCTTATGTTTCCCGGATCATGGTGTGATAAGTCTGAACACTTTCACAAGTGCGGCACCCCGAACTTATAGCATTATATGCATCGGCTCCGAATCATGTCTCGGGTCAATAGTTGGGTTTGCCTGGCTCCCATGTTTTGGTACCTTACGTTCCGTTGTATCGGCTAAGGTAGCACTGGGAGAACCACTGCGATTGCGGCCCAGTTGAGCTGGGTTAATGCCTCAGTGGAGAAAGCTAAAACTGACCGTCATGATGAGGCGCGAGCCGGTCGCTGTTCGAGAGGTTTTTTGCGAGTCCTTAAAGACTTATGCCGCTTCGAGTGAGGAGCCGGTTTTTGTCCGGCCCAGGCGTGGATAGCGCCCCAAATTCGGCCTTCCAAAGACTAGGGGCTTCGCCGAAATTTAAAATTATAGAATTCTATGGCTAAATGAGAGTGTTCAAGCATTATAAGTCCGATTGCCTTGTTCGTCGTGTTGATCGCCTCCCTAGATGGACCCAAAAATGGGAACAAGAGTGCTCAAGTTTATCCCAAATACCCCAGCACTCACGGCATGGGGGCCGAAGCCGACGACTTGCCATCTCTCAAATTTGATAAACAGCCGCACAGAAGGTAATATTTTAAATTAACAAGCGTTGATTCGCGCATATGAACTAAGTTTTCAGCGCACAGGATAACAAAATGCGAGTCTACTCAAATATTACATCTTTGGAGCACTCACCCGCAATAGTGCGGGCACCCTTCAGGACACTCTTATAATACATCTCGGGAGTGCGGTGCTCCTTGCCCTGCGGTGGCGGGTCCGTCACAAGCTTCTGGGCATCCATCTTGCCCCAGTGCACCTTTGCGCGGGCAAGGGCCCGACGGGCACCCTCAATACAAGTGGAGTGCTTGATGACTTCAACCCACGGGCACGCATCCACCAGCCGCACCAGGCCGAAGTAGCTCCCAGGCATGGCCTCCTTACGCTGCAGCCAAACTATGAGGCCCTTCATGGCCTGTTCGGCCACCTTGTGGAGCTCGACCAGCTGCTTCAGCTGGTCGCTAAGGGGCACCGGATGTATGGCCTCAGCATACTGAGACCAGAAGACCTTCTCCGTCGAGCTCCCCTCCTCGGCCTGGTAGAATGCGGCAGCATCGGATACGCTGCGAGGAAGATCCGCGAACGTTCCTGGAGAGCTCCGAATTCGGGTAAGTAACAGGTAATTAACACTCACATGCTTACTTTGCATGAAAAATGCCTTACCCGCCGCTATTTTCTTCAATTCCTTGATTTCTTGGAGGGCCTTATAGGCTTCTGCCTTAGCGGCTTTGGCACTCTCAAGAGTCGTCACAAGCTCGGACTCTTGAGTCTTCGAGTCACGCTCCAAACTCTCATGTTTTTCCATGAGAGCATGGAGCTCTTGCTGTACCTCCGCCACCCGCGCCTCATGCTTCTCTCGCTCGGTGCGTTCCGCGGCCGCATTACGTTCAGCCGCGGACACCGCCTCCTTCAGGGTCGCCACCTCGTTCGTGGCCCCTGCTATATCCACGTTATCCTTGTCATTTTTCTTGCAACCAAATCCTTGTCTGTAAGGTACAATTTTAATAAGGTATTACTCACCTTCTTTTTCCTCGAGCTGCTTCTTGGCACGGCCGAGCTCGTTCTCGGACCGCTCGAGGCTTTCCTTCAAAGTATTGACCTCCGCAGTCAGTGCGGTGGAGGTCAGCAACAGCCTGCAATCCCATATTGACATATTTTTTATGACTCCTGCGTATATCTTTTTAGATCCTCAGTCTGGCTTTTCTTTCCGAACACCGAACCGAGCATCAGGGGCTACTGTCTATGCGGTATCATTTTATATATATCGAAATTCTTACCTCAAAGCCTGTTAGAAGGCTGTTGCAGGCTTCGGTCAGCCCGCTCTTGGCGAGCTGAACCTTCTGAATCACCACACTCATAACAGTGGGGTGTTCCTCTTCAATGGAGGCGCCATTGCGCCTCCGGTTGGACGGAGGCTGCCGGCGTCACGGTCTTGCCCTTCTTACGAAGGGGTCGCCCGCCGGACTCCGGAGCCACTATGGGTTCCGGGGCCAAGTCCGGTGCAAAGTCCGGGAGGTTGTCCTGCGATACCTCCGGGGCCTCCTCCTCCTGGTGGGTCCCTTCCCGGGATCCCACCTCGGCATCGTCCGCATCACGAGGGGTGGAGGCAGTCGGAAGAGAATCCATATCCGACGCACCTAAGGACCCGCTCGACGAAGCGGGAAGATCATCCTTGGGCGGACTGCAAGGTTGTATGCGGCATTAGAAAGACATTATGTGGCAAACCATGAAGTTATTCGGGAGTCCGGATACTTACGATCTCGCCAGGGGCTTGGCCCTTGGAGGCCAGTCCTCGTCGTCGTCACTGGCATTGGAAGAGCAGTCCAGGGAAAGAGTTTTTCCCTTCTTGGACCCTTCGGCCTCCCTTGTCGGGGAGGCCTTCCTTTTCTTCCCTCCCCCCGCTGGGGGAGAGGCTTTCTTCTTCTCCTCCTCGCCTTTGTGGGAGGAGTCAGCCTCGGAGTCATCATCTGATAACACTTGAAAACGGGAACTCTTTCGAGTACCCGTGGCCTTCTTCTTGGCCTTCTTCTCCGGCACCACGTGGGGTGCCGGAGCCAGCAGCCCTGTTAGGCGGGCGTCCGCTGGGTCCTCTGGCAATGGGGCCGGACAGATATTCTGTTCGGCCTTCGCCAGCCAGTCCTGTCAAAGGTAAAGGGAGTTTAGATCCCGCATAGAGTCAAACTATGGAAAACGAGCGTTCCGTAAAGGACAAAATCACTTACCTCGTCAGCCGGACGCTGCGAGCTGAATCCGCGATCTTCGGTAGCGGATGCGGGAGCCTCGGCGCCCTTGAATAGCACCTTCCAGACATCTTCATACGTAGTGTCGAAGAGCCCGCTCAGGGTCTGGTGCTGGGCCGGATCGAACTCCCACATGTTGAAACCCCGTCGTTGGCACGGGAGAATCCGGCGGATGAGCATGACCTGGACTATGTTGACAAGCTTGAGCTTCTTGTCCACCAGCTTTTGGATACAGGCTTGGAGTCCGGTCAGCTCCTCCGAATCACCCCAGATCCGGCCACTCTCTTTCCAGGAAGTGAGCCGTGTGGGGATGCCAGATTTGAATTCGGGGACCGCTGCCCAGTCAGGGTCACGCGGCTCAATGATGTAGAACCACCCCGATTGCCACCCCTTAATGGTTTCCACGAAAGTGCCCTCCAGCCAAGTAACGTGGGACATCCTGCCCACCATGGCGCCTCCGCACTCCGCTTGGCTGCCCTTCACAACCTTCGGCTTGACACTGAAGGTCTTGAGCCACAAGCCGAAGTGGAGCTGGATGCAGAGGAAAGCCTCGCACACGACAATAAACGCCGAGATGTTGAGGATGAAATTCGGGGCCAGATCATGGAAATCCAGGCCGTAGTAGAACATGAGCCCCCGGACAAAGGGGTGAAGTGGGAAGCCCAGTCCGCGGAGGAAATGGGAAGGAATACTACCCTCTCATGGGGCCTGGGGGTGGGGATGAGCTCTCCCTCGTCGGGGAGCCAGTGCGCGATGTTGCTGGACAAATATCCGGCGTTGCGCAGCTTCTGGATCTGCTCCTCCGTGACGGAGGAGGCCATCCACTTGCCTCCCGCTCCGTACATAGTTGGAGAAGGTTGAGGTGAGAAGTGCGGACTTGGGCGCTGGAGCTCGAGTTCGCGGAGTTGGATAAGCCAAGGAGGAAGAAGGCGCAGGTAAAAGGGTTGGATCTTTATCCCCTTATATGGGCGGACACAAACATGCGCCCCCACCGGCCTAATAAAACTCACTTATCCCCCAAGCGCCGCAATCAATGGCGCGGTTGGGTTACCCACGTTCGTATTGATGGGAATCCCGGAATAAGGGGAACACGATCTCTGCTTCGACAAGACGTGCCAAGGAAACTGCTTCGCTAAAAGCGCTGAGGTGGAACAATAAAAATGATTCGAGTAAAGGCTTGGTAGTGGTGTGACGTCACGCCACAGAATACGTCAGCAGATTGAACTTGTGTAATATTATTCTCTCTACGGTGGTACGTGTAATTTATTTTTGCAGAGCCGGACACTATCCGGGTGTTCACAATCTTCTATAAATTATTCGGAGGAAGAACCCGCCTTGCAATGCCGAAGACAACATGCGCGCCGGACTCGTCGTCAATGAAGCCTGGTTCAGGGGCTACTGAGGGAGTTCCGGACTAGGGGGTGTCCGGATAGCCGAACTATCATGATCGGCCGGACTCCAAGACTATGAAGATACAAGATTGAAGACTTTGTCCCATGTCCAGATGGGACTTTCCTTGGCGTGGAAGGCAAGCTTGGCGATACGGATATGTAGATCTCCTACCATTGTAACCGACTTTGTGTAACCCTAGCCCTCTCCGGTGTCTATATAAACCAGATGGCTTTAGTCCATAGGACGAACAACAATCATACCATAGGCTAGCTTCTAGGGTTTAGCCTCCTTGATCTCGTGGTAGATCCACTCTTGTAACACACATCATCAATATTAATCAAGCAGGACGTAGGGTTTTACCTCCATCAAGAGGGCCCGAACCTGGGTAAAACATCGTGTCCCTTGTCTCCTGTTACCATCCGCCTAGACGCACAGTTCGGGATCCCCTACCCGAGATCCACCGGTTTTGACACCGACAAGAGGGAACTACTCTCTGCCTCTCTATGTTTCCAACACAATAAAATTGCAAGAAACTGCTTATGCTATGTATTGGCCTTTACTTGATGTGCATGAATTGTTCTTTCATGACATGCCAATGCATAGGAAGAGATTTAGACTTTGTCATTGCATGATATATGTTGCTTTGTGCTCACTACTAAATTACAAATCATTACTAATTAAAATTGGCTTTGATATACCTTGGGATCCGGGTGGATCCATTACTTGAGCACTTTATGCCTAGCTTAATGGCTTTAAAGAAAGCGCTGCCAAGGAGACAACCCAGAAATTTTAGAGAGTGATTTTATTCTGCTGTGTTCTTTTATGAAGTTTTAAAAACAAAAATAAATAAAGAGGGGAACTTAAAACTTTACAAAAGTAAAAGTGAACATGAGAAGGACGAACACCATTGGAGTGGGGGATATCCTGAACTTGTTCATGCCCATGGGAACTTTGTGAATCTTGAATTACAGAAACTTTTTAACAAAATAATTATACCCTTGTACAAATTCATTTTATTATAAGTTTATGTGCCAAGGTTTGACTTTAGGATGATTAGATTGCTTGTTGGTATGTGCGGTGCAAAAACAGAAACTTTGGCTGTAGTGCGTGATTTTACATTTTTTACTGGAATGTCAAAAGTTTCTGAACTTTTTACACAATACTGCTATGCAATTTTTTTTATTTTGTCCTATTTTTTCAGAATTTTTGGAGTTATAGAAGTATGGTCAATGTTCAGATTACTACAGTCTATCCTGTTTTTGACAGATTCTGTTTTTGATGCATTGTTTACTTGTTTTGACGAAACTATCGATTGTATCGGTGGTATAAGCCATGAAGAAGTTATAATACAGTAGCAACAATGAAAAACATTAATGGGTTTGAAATAGTACTTAAAGTAGTGATTTGCATTATTATACTAAGGAATCTCACCAAGCTTTCTATTAAGTTTTGTGTGGATGAAGTGTTCAAAGATCGAGGAGGTCTTGATATGAGGAGGAGGAGAGGCAAGAGTTCAAGCTTGGGGATGACCAAGGCACCCCAAGTAAATATTCAAGGATACTCAAGCGTCTAAGCTTGGGGATGCCCCGGAAGGCATCCCATCTTTCTTTAACAAGTATCGGTATGTTTCGGTTTTCGTTTTGTTCATGTGATATGCGTAAATCTTGGAGTGTCTTTTGTGTTTAGTTTTCACTTCTATTTTATGAACCATGCTGGTATGAGATAGTCTATGGCTGATTTATAGAATTCTCTTTGCACTTCACTTATATCTTTTGAGTATGGCTTTACAGAATGCTTCATGTGCTTCACTTATATCATTTGAAGTTTGGATTGCCTGTTTCTCTTCAAATGGAAAACCGTTATTTGTAGAATGCTCTTTCTTCACTTATATTTATTAGAGAATGATCATTTGTATAAAGAATTAAACTCTCATGCTTCACTTATACCTATTTGAGAGTCAGCAGGAATTGGTCATTTGCCTGGTTAGTCATAAAATCCTACATAAAACTTGTGGATCACTGAATATGATATGTTTGATTCCTTGCAATAGTTTTACGATATAGAGATGATAATATGTGGGAGGTACTAGTAAATGGTTGTGGTTAGTAAGAATATTGGTGTTAAGGTTTGTGATTCTTGAAGCATGCACTATAGTCTCTCGTTATGCTATAAAGTTGGAGCATGATTTATTATTGATTGTCTTTCTTATGAATGGCGGTCGGGGACGAGTGATGGTCTTTTCCTACCAATCTATCCCCCCAGGGGCATGCATAGTAGTACTTTGCTTCAAGGGATAATAAACTTTTGAAATAAGTATATGAGTTCTTTATGACTAATGTGAGTCCATGGATTATACACACTCTTACCTTTCTGCAATTTGCTAGCCTCTACAGTACCGTGCATTGCCCTTTCTCACCTCAAGACGTGGTGCAAACTTTGCCGGTGCATACCAAACTCCGTGATACTCTATCACAAGACTTATTATATCTTCCTCAAAACAACCAGCATACCTACCTATTGTGGCATTTCCATAGCCATTCCGAGATATATTGCCATGCAACTTCCACCACTTTCGTTTTGATGACTTGAGCATTCATTGTCATATTGCTTTGCATGATCGTAAGATAGCTAGCATGATATTCCCATGGCTTGTCCATTTTTTGATATCGTTGCTATGCTAGATCATTGCACATCCTGATACACTGCTAGAGGCATTCATATAGAGTCATACTTTGTTCTAGGTATCGAGTTGCAATATTGAGTTGTAAGTAAATAGAAGTGTGATGATCATCATTATTAATTATTAGGGCATGTCCTAGTGAGGAAAGGATGATGGAGACCACAATTCCCCTACAAGTCGGGATGATACTCCGGACAAAAAGAAAAAAAAGTGAGGCCAAAAAGAGCCCAAGACAAAAGAAAAAAAAGAAAAGAAAAAAAAGAAAAAAAGAGAGAAGAGGCATGCAAATACCACATTTGTGCTTCAGAGTAGCACCATGTTTTTTCATGTAGAGAGTCTCCTATGTAGTCACTTTCATATACTAGCGGGGATTTTTTATTATAGAACTTGGCTTGTATATCCCGATGATGGGCTTCCTGAAATGCCCGAGGTCTTCATGAGCAAGCAAGTCGGATGCACACCCACTTAGTTTTTATATTGAGCTTTCATACACTTATAGCTCTTAGTGCACCCGTTGCATGGCAATCCCTACTCCTCACAATGATATCAATTGATGGGCATCTCCATAGCCTGTTGATTAGCCGCATTGATGTGAGACTTTCCTTCTTTTTTGTATTCTCTATGTTTACCCCTATCAACATACTCTATTCCACCCATAGTGCTATGTCCATGGCTTGCGCTCATGTATTGCGTGAGGGTTGAAAAAGTTGAAGCGCGTGAAAAAGTACGAACCAATTGCTTGGCTTGTCATCGGGTTGTGCATGATAAATACTTTGTGTTAAGAAGATGGAGCATGACAAGACTATATGATTTTGTAGGGATAGCGTTCTTTAGCATTGATATTTTGAAAGCCATGATTTTTTGTTGGGATGCCTAAGTATTAATGTCTTTATCTCAAATTATAGATTATTGCTTTGAATCACTCGTGTCTTAATATTCATGCCATGACTAGATATATGATCAAGATTATGCTAGGTAGCATTCCACATCATAAAATATCTTTTTATCATTTACCTACTCGAGGACGAGCAGGAATTAAGCTTGGGTATGCTGATACGTCTCCATCGTATCTATAATTTTTGATTATTCCATGCCAATATTATACAACTTTTATATACTTTTGGCAACATTTCATATCATTTTTTGGGACTAACATATTGATCCAGTGCCCAATGCCAGTTCCTGTTTGTTGCATGTTTTTTGTTTTGTAGAATATCCATATTAAACGAAGTCCAAATGCAATAAAATTTTACAGAGAATTATTTTGTAATATATGTGATTTTTGGGAGGTGGAATCAACGCAAAAGGAGGCCCACAACCCCCATAGTACACCAGGGTGCGCCTCAACCCCCAGGTGCGTGGTGGTGGGTGGTGGCCACCTTGTAAGGTGGTTGCTGCTCTATTTCGGGCGCAAGGAAGCTTATATCCTAAAAAAGTTGTGTTAAAATGTTAGCGCGATCGGAGTTACGGATCTCCAGATATTTAAGAAATGGTTTTTGGCCAGAAAATAGGAAGGTGAAACAGAAGAGAACAGAGGGAGAGATCCAATCTCGGAGGGGCTCTCGCCCCTCTGCTGCCTTGGAGGCCATGGACCAGAGGGGGAACTCTCCTCCCATCTAGGGTGGAGGCCAAGGAAGAAGAAGAAGAAGGAGGGGGCTCTCTCCCCCTCTCTCCCGGTGGCGCCAGAACACCGCCGGGGCAATCATTATGTGACGGTGATCTACTCCAACAACTTCGTCATCTTCACCAGCATCTTCATCACCTTCCCTCATCTATCTACAGCGCTCCACTCTCCTGCAACGCGTTGTACCCTCTACTTGAACATGGTGCTTTATGCTTCATATTATTATCCAATGATGTGTTGCTATCCTATGATGTCTGAGTAGATTTTTGTTGTCCTACCTGAAATTGGCGAATTACTATGATTGGTTTAATTTGCTTGTGGTTATGTTGCTGTCCTTTAGTGCCCATCATATGAGCGTGCATGTGGATCACACCATATAGGCTTAGTTGGATGTTGATAGGACTATGCATTGGAGGGCAAGGGTGACAAAAGCTTCTTTCTACCATAGAAATTGATGCATACAGGATTGAAGAGGGACCAGTATATATCTTAATGCTATGGTTGGGTTTTACCTTAATGAACATTAGTAGTTTTGGATGCTTGCTAATAGTTTCAATCATAAGTGCATAGAATTCTAAGTAAGGGACAACATGCTACAAGTGGCCTCTCCCACATAAAAACTTGCTATCGGTCTAGTAACGTACTCAATTGCTTATGGACAACTCCGCAAAAACCTACCACTACTAATCCACACTCGCTATACTAATTTAATCATATTTTAATTAGAACAACACCTACTTTTTATTTTTACGTTCTTTAGTATCTTGCAAACTTACCCCTTTACACCTACAAAGTACGTCTAGTTTTATTCTTATTCTAGGTAAAGCAAACTTTAAGTGTGCGTAGAGTTGTATCGGTGGTCGATAGAATTTGAGGGAATATTTGTTCTACCTTTAGCTCCTCATTGGGTTCGACACTCTTATTTATCAAAAAAGGCTCCAAACGATCCCCTATACTTGTGGGTTATCAAGCGTCGGATCCCTCCGCGTCGCTGGGCCAGCCCTCCCGCCGGTGGCGCGCCACACCGCGATGTCGCCGGCTTGGAGGCCTGTGTTCGGGCAGCTATCGTGGCATCGTCAGCGCTGGATACGATGACAGGGCCTCTGGGGACAGCGTGACGGGGGACCGTCGCCGTCTACACATTGTTTCCTGCATGTTTTGATACGGTACCTACACTCCTCACCACCTCCCCCCTTCCACAACGTCATCGTCATCCATAATGCCAAGGCACCATCAAAGGAGGAGCACACGGGTAAGCTCTCTCTCTCTCACTCTCTCTCTCTCTCATGGTCTTGCCTTTCCTTGCAGGTCGACACCGTTGTGCAGCTGCAGACGTGATCTCCGACCATCGCTCCTCATAGCTTGCAATCCAGGTTGATGCCAAATTCGGGTTCCGGGAGGCCTTTTTGTCCTATAGCTGCAGGTTCGTGTTCTTGGCGAAAAATCTTTGTGGGTTAGATGATTTCTGACTTTTCATCTTGATCTATTTAGCATTGGAGCCCTTGAAGCATTCAAATGGAGCACATATAGGCATGCTCCGGTTCACCTTAGGTGAGTGTGAATCTGCAGCATCCTTCACAATGTTGAAGTGTGATTTCGTAGCATTAGGCTTGCAATTTAAGAGATCTTCCCATCCATTTTTTTCTGGATTTTGGGGATGTGTACAGTGTAAAATTATAGATAAATAAGTTTTCTTTGTTCTTCTTTCATGTTGGAGGGAGTGACAGTACCTTGCCAATTAAACTACCTACATTCTTGAGGGTTGTATATATTCTTTAGCTGCTTACTATTTTCTTTCTTGCTGTAGTTTATTTGACATTTGTAACAGCAAAATGATATGTCAAAGTCAAACATGCTCTGAATTTTTTATGGCACTTTTAGAGTTTTCTTTTCATACTATAGATGGTGTGTGATCTACTTCTTGAGATATCCCTAGACATCTTGACATATCCCTAGACAGGTTTTCATGTTCAATGCATCCAGTTCGGTTGATTATTTTGGGAGGCTTTTTCTGGAAAGGCTTTGAGAGGTTGTTTGAATCACCACCATATGTTAATAGAATTATACACACATATTTCATTTTGCATAGGGCTACAAAGTATAGTCAAACAATCTGCAGCTTAAGACTGCTGTATTTCATGGATTCTCCAATTTAGGATCTGAGCATTGATTGAGGCATTGAATATGTCTATATGAACTGTAGTTCTACATGTCTTTGTAGAGATTTCAATATTGACTACATACAGATGTATATAGATATAGTCTAGAGTGTAGATTAACGATGCACTTCCATACACTAGACTATAAATTGATAATGATACATGGTTTGTGGTAGTTTTTCTTTTTTTATTCACTTTAGTTCCAACGGTTTATTTTGCGGGCCTGCCTATGTGCTATTGTAACTTTAGACTTAAATATTCATTTTGTAACCGCTTTGTCATGTTATAATTCGAGCTATTCCACCACAACATTGACATGCCTATTCAGAATTTTACAACCCATTTCACTGCTACTGGATATATAATCACTTCAGGTCAGTGAATAGGATATCGAGACGTTGGAAGGTTGGATAACCACTTCAATGGAGTAGGACAAGCTTATTGCCATAGTAAGGTAGGTTCTTCTCATGCCTGTTAGCTTGTTCTCTAAAATGCATGTGATTTCTCCTTGCTAATTAGTTTTTGTGTATCTTCATGAGCACTAATTGAGCCTGAGTATTTACATCCTACAATTTATTACTTCTTCCTTCTAGGGGAGCATGTTCTTTTATTGTTGCCATTGCATCTAGATATGCAATCCATGCTTTGTGAAAGTGGAGATGGAAAGGAAGTTGTTAGTGGTCAAGGCAGCCTGAAGAGCAAAGCTGGAAGCAGGTGAGTTATCCATGCCAATGAGCTGAATTTTTTTCCCAGAGCATGAGCTGAAATTTGCACAAAGGATCCTTTGAGCTGAACATGATGAGGATCCTTTGAGCTGAAATTTGCACAAAGGATCCTCGTCATGTTTGGCCAGATTTAGAACACTTTTCCATTATTGTTTTCTTTTATGGATTCACACAAGAAGTTCTTCATCTATATAAAACCTATATTTCGATAGTACCAATTTGGGAAAGAGCATATGGGTGCAAACCTAGAGGAATTTAAGACCTGTAGGCACGTACTGCTAGTCGTCACAAGTATCATCATTTTAGTAATGTACCATGTGAACAGTACTATCCATGCATGTTATCTCTGGCCAAACGACTTGATCATTGAATGAGGGGTGTCACTTTCCTGGTCCGGCGAATCCGCAACGAATAGCAAGCCTGCACTGAGAGTAAATCTTGATGCTGCCTACATATATACTGCTAGACATT
This sequence comes from Triticum aestivum, assembly GCF_018294505.1. NCBI lineage: Eukaryota > Viridiplantae > Streptophyta > Magnoliopsida > Poales > Poaceae > Triticum > Triticum aestivum. Next base: position 691,079,514 of record NC_057807.1, on the reverse strand, counting down.
TCATGATTTACAACAAAGACGAGTACATTCCTTACATCTCAGTTTTCATCCTTTTTGTTTTACTAGGGTATACCAAAGAAATGCTTTAACCTTGCTACAAGTTGTTTCCGCTGTTTTTTAAGAACAAAATGCTTTCATTGACCACCATTAATTTGAGCTTTCAATAAAATCAGTGTTCATCTTTTGTTTTTCATTGATTTATTTATCCCCATTTGTCACAACCTAGTTAGTCATGCATTAGAGTGTTGCATCATGTTTACTCTTTCATCAGAAACTTGAAATGGGGATGACAGAACCCCCAGTCCGCTCTGATACCAACGCTGTCAGGACCCCGACTCGATGTCACATCGATCTAGCTGGTAACACCTCATATCACTTTGCGGCCTCACGCACGGTATCCCCACGGGTGTCGTCTTACCTTTTCCCGGGACCGTTTGCACCTGTTGGCTCACGTATATGATAGTGTCGCTAGCATCCATATGATAAAGAGCCCGGGCTGACATGACTAGTCGTAAACCCAAAGTGGCACAGACTTACAGGGACAGGCATCCATGACCCAGCTTCGAACGTGTCGGTCATCAGCAAGTGGGTCCGGGCTGTAGCACTGGGCTAGCAGGACTCCGGTAAACCGGGCTGTAGCGGGCTAACAGGACTCCGGTACTCAAAGCGTGACATTTCCCCGAAGGGACAGACACAGGAACGAAGAAGGACACATGCCGGCCAGCCTAAGTGTTCCAGAGCAGTAGCAAGCTACCATGGCTCAGCGGTAACACTAGGAGACATTTCCCGGTAAGAGAGGCTACTAAAGATAAACAACTAGATAGTCAGATCCCACACATACCAAGCATTTCAATCATACACACAATATGCTCGATATGTGCAAATACAACGAAGCATCACAACATGACTCTATGACACAAGTACTTTATTTAAGGCTCAGTGAGCCATACATAACATACACAAAGGTACGGGTCTCACGACCCCACATACAAGTCATACAGTCATACAAACCAGCAGCGGAAGTAACTTGTCTGAGTACAGACAACTAGTAAAATAAAAGAGGCTTGGAAAGCCTAACTATACTACGTGGTCCTTCACAAGCTCAGGGTCACCACCTGGGTCTTTAGCCTACTCGTTGATGTCAACGTCTACATAGAACCCATCAGAAGGGGTTGCAGCGTCTTCTGTAAAAATGTAGATTATAGCAACATGAGTACAAAGGTACTCAGCAAGACTTACATCAGATCCTACATACATGCATAGTATCAAGAAGGGTTGGTGGGGTTATTGCAGCAAGCCAGCTTTGACTCTTGGCTAGACTATCCTACGATACTCCAACTTGAAATGGTTTTGCGCACACGAGTCCACTACTCACCACTTCAATACACTACCGAGGATCCACCTCCGTCTTCCTACGGAAGAGCCATCCTCGGCACTCACACTTATCTTGAGGCTTTTAGTAGTTTCCATTTACTTGTCTATGAACTGTATAGGCAACCAAGTAGTCCTTTACCACGGACGCGGCTATTCGAATAGATCATGTTAACCCTGGCTCTTTATCATATGGATGCTAGCGACACTATCATATACGTGAGCCAACAGGCGCAAACGGTCCCGGGAAAAGGTAAGACGACACCCGTGGGGATACCGTGCGTGAGGCCGCAAAGTAATATGAGGTGTTACCAGCTAGATCGATGTGACATCGAGTCGGGGTCCTGACAGCGTTGGTATCAGAGCGGACTGGGGGTTTTGTCATCCCCATTTCAAGTTTCTGATGAAAGAGTAAACATGATGCAACACTCTAATGCCGGTATCCCCACGGGTGTCGTCTTACCTTTTCCCGGGACCGTTTGCGCCTGTTGGCTCACGTATATGATAGTGTCGCTAGCATCCATATGATAAAGAGCCCGGGCTGACATGACTAGTCGTAAACCCAAAGTGGCACAGACTTACAGGGACAGGCATCCATGACCCAGCTTCGAATGTGTCGGTCATCAGCAAGTGGGTCCGGGCTGTAGCACTGGGCTAGCAGGACTCCGGTAAACCGGACTGTAGCGGCTAACAGGACTCCGGTACTCAAAGCGTGACATTTCCCCGAAGGGACAGACACAGGAACGAAGAAGGACACATGCCGGCCAGCCTAAGTGTTCCAGAGCAGTAGCAAGCTACCATGGCTCAGCGGTAACACTAGGAGACATTTCCCGGTAAGAGAGGCTACTAAAGATAAACAACTAGATAGTCAGATCCCACACATACCAAGCATTTCAATCATACACACAATATGCTCGATATGTGCAAATACAACGAAGCATCACAACATGACTCTATGACACAAGTACTTTATTTAAGGCTCAGTGAGCCATACATAACATACACAAAGGTACGGGTCTCACGACCCCACATACAAGTCATACAGTCATACAAACCAGCAGCGGAAGTAACTTGTCTGAGTACAGACAACTAGTAAAATAAAAGAGGCTTGGAAAGCCTAACTATACTACGTGGTCCTTCACAAGCTCAGGGTCACCACCTGGGTCTTTAGCCTACTCGTTGATGTCAACGTCTACATAGAACCCATCAGAAGGGGTTGCAGCGTCTTCTGTAAAAATGTAGATTATAGCAACATGAGTACAAAGGTACTCAGCAAGACTTACATCAGATCCTACATACATGCATAGTATCAAGAAGGGTTGGTGGGGTTATTGCAGCAAGCCAGCTTTGACTCTTGGCTAGACTATCCTACGATACTCCAACTTGAAATGGTTTTGCGCACACGAGTCCACTACTCACCACTTCAATACACTACCGAGGATCCACCTCCGTCTTCCTACGGAAGAGCCATCCTCGGCACTCACACTTATCTTGAGGCTTTTAGTAGTTTCCATTTACTTGTCTATGAACTGTATAGGCAACCAAGTAGTCCTTTACCGCGGACGCGGCTATTCGAATAGATCATGTTAACCCTGGCTCTTTATCATATGGATGCTAGCGACACTATCATATACGTGAGCCAACAGGCGCAAACGGTCCCGGGAAAAGGTAAGACGACACCCGTGGGGATACCGTGCGTGAGGCCGCAAAGTGATATGAGGTGTTACCAGCTAGATCGATGTGACATCGAGTCGGGGTCCTGACAGCGTTGGTATCAGAGCGGACTGGGGGTTCTGTCATCCCCATTTCAAGTTTCTGATGAAAGAGTAAACATGATGCAACACTCTAATGCCGGTATCCCCACGGGTGTCGTCTTACCTTTTCCCGGGACCGTTTGCGCCTTTTGGCTCACGTATATGATAGTGTCGCTAGCATCCATATGATAAAGAGCCCGGGCTGACATGACTAGTCGTAAACCCAAAGTGGCACAGACTTACAGGGACAGGCATCCATGACCCAGCTTCGAACGTGTCGGTCATCAGCAAGTGGGTCCGGGCTGTAGCACTGGGCTAGCAGGACTCCGGTAAACCGGGCTGTAGCGGGCTAACAGGACTCCGGTACTCAAAGCGTGACATTTCCCCGAAGGGACAGACACAGGAACGAAGAAGGACACATGCCGGCCAGCCTAAGTGTTCCAGAGCAGTAGCAAGCTACCATGGCTCAGCGGTAACACTAGGAGACATTTCCCGGTAAGAGAGGCTACTAAAGATAAACAACTAGATAGTCAGATCCCACACATACCAAGCATTTCAATCATACACACAATATGCTCGATATGTGCAAATACAACGAAGCATCACAACATGACTCTATGACACAAGTACTTTATTTAAGGCTCAGTGAGCCATACATAACATACACAAAGGTACGGGTCTCACGACCCCACATACAAGTCATACAGTCATACAAACCAGCAGCGGAAGTAACTTGTCTGAGTACAGACAACTAGTAAAATAAAAGAGGCTTGGAAAGCCTAGCTATACTACGTGGTCCTTCACAAGCTCAGGGTCACCACCTGGGTCTTTAGCCTACTCGTTGATGTCAACGTCTACATAGAACCCATCAGAAGGGGTTGCAGCGTCTTCTGTAAAAATGTAGATTATAGCAACATGAGTACAAAGGTACTCAGCAAGACTTACATCAGATCCTACATACATGCATAGTATCAAGAAGGGTTGGTGGAGTTATTGCAGCAAGCCAGCTTTGACTCTTGGCTAGACTATCCTACGATACTCCAACTTGAAATGGTTTTGCGCACACGAGTCCACTACTCACCACTTCAATACACTACCGAGGATCCACCTCCGTCTTCCTACGGAAGAGCCATCCTCGGCACTCACACTTATCTTGAGGCTTTTAGTAGTTTCCATTTACTTGTCTATGAACTGTATAGGCAACCAAGTAGTCCTTTACCGCGGACGCGGCTATTCGAATAGATCATGTTAACCCTGCAGGGGTGTACTTCTTCATACACGCTCTCACCACTTACCGTCGTTACACGACATGTACTCGGCAACCTTCAAGCGGAAGCCCAACGTGGGTGTCGGCCACGACCTACCTAATCACCTAAGCCTCCAGTCCAGGTTTATCGCCTATTCAGGTTCCATCCGCAGGGAGTCCGGCCGAGGTTTCCCATACGGCCCCGAACGATGTGAACAGGGTTCCCGAGATACCTAACGGGTATTCGGTACACCCGGCCACGTACCTACCGCATCACAGCCCACCCCTACGGTCAGCGCTGTCCACGGCCTCCAGTAGGCTACAAACACCAGAAACTACTTGCAACTCCTGGACGGAGAACTAGGGTGAATAAGAAGCCGAGAGGGTCCATTGGTTTCGGGCCCAATGCATGGTAGTAGCTGATTCTTAAATCACACATACAGATCTCAGTGCTTAAGGTCGGCTTCAATGAAACAACCCACCATGTACTCCTACATGGCCTCTCATCGATACCTTTACCAAATCGTGTTCACCACACCACTCTCATTACCGACATAATCATTTCACTCCAGCCCATCACCCAGATGAACCAGACCTGACACGACTCTAAGCATAGCAGGCATAGCAAGGTAGGAACAACACATACATATGGCTCAATCAACTCCTACACATGCTAGTGGGTTTCATCTAGTTACTGTGGCAATGACAGGTCATGCAGAGGAAATGGGTTCAACTACCGTAGCACACAGCAGTTTGAATCGCGTTGTCTTAATGCAGTAAAAGAGAGCAGGAGCGAGAACATGGGATTGTATCGATATGATCAAATGGTTGGTTGCTTGCCTGATGGTTCGATGCACGGATACGGTTCTTCGTTAGGGTAATCACGGTACTCCTCGGGGACAGATCCTGTCGCAAAGGACATCGATACACAAGCATCACCAAACAATGTGCAACAATATGATGCATGCATGAAACATGGCAATATGAGTGTGTTGGGCTAATGCAACTAAAACCAGAAGTGTTTGAACAAATTTGAATCAAGGATTCAAATTTCAAATTCAAATATGGCCTTTTAAAGTGCCTTTTCTTGTTCTGCTTAAAACATCAATTTAACTTGTTTGATCATGCATGAAAATAGTACAGATGGATAGATTGGATTTTTCTGATCATTTTTCATATATAATTTGTCCAATTTGGAGTTACAGAATAAAAGTTATGAATTTTTGAAGTTTAATTAATATTCTGGAATTTCCTGATTTAAATTAAATCCAGAAATATAATTATTGCGCCAGCATGACGTCAGCATGACGTCAGTGGTCAACTGTGGCTGGCTGAGGTCAAACCTGACGTGTGGGGCCCACACGTCAGTGACAGGGGGGGTTAAACAGGATTAAATTAATCCTAATTAGGGTTAGTGGCGCTGGGGCCCACTGTCAGTGTCAGGGGGGGGTTGACTAACAGTAGTTAGCGCTAACCTAACCACCTGGCCGACAGGGCCCACGCGTCAGTGACCCTGGGGGGTCAAACCCCAGGTCGGACAAGTCAAACCCCACCGGCGACATGACGCCGGCGAGGTCCGAGACGGCGGCGAAAGTGCTTTTTGCCATTCCGGCAACCAAATGGACGGCGGAAGGCATCTACGTGTTGCTGAGGTTGAGCCGCGACTATTGGTGGTGGTGGTTGGGCTCGGGGTGGCCGGAGTTGACGGCGGCGAGCTCGGCTGCGGCGGCCGGAGTTCGGGTGCGGTCGGGATCAGTGTTGCAGGGGGTTTGGGGAGGCGTTGGTGCGTGCTGCGTGCTCCTGGTGAGGTGGGGAGCACGATGGTGTGCTCGGTTGGGCGCTACGGCGACCGTGGCCACGACGGCGACATCGCCGGCGGCGTGGAGCTCTCGGCCAAGGTGGGGCTAGGGCCTAGAGGTCGGGAGAGACCAGGGGAGAAGGGGGAAACGATCCGGGGGCTCACCGCGGAGCTGCAGGGATGGTTAGCGGGCTCGGGGACGCGCTGGTGACGGTGAATTCGACGGCGACGACGGTCGGAGCCCGAAGAGGGGAACGGCGACGTGGCGGCGATGCAGGGCTTCCGGGGAGCTGTGGAGCGGTGGGGAGGAAGAGGGAGTCGAGGCGGAGCTCCTGAGCTAGTCGGGGGAGCGAGGGGTGGTCGGAGACGGTGGCTATGGCGAACGGCGGCGACGGTGGTGTTCGGCCGTGAGAGAGAGAGAGGGAGCAGCACGGGAGAGAGAGAGGGATAAGGCCAGGGGATCGGGGCGGCACCGAGAAGAAGCGCCGCGGCGTCGCGCTGGCGAGGGAGGCAGGCAGACGGGCTGGTGGCGTGGCGCTCCGGCCGTGCGCGCGCGCCGGCCACACGCCTGGCCGACTGGCGCCAGGAGGACGACGGCGGTGGTGGGCTGGGCTGGCTTGCTGGGCCGGCCAGCTGGCTGGGCCGCACAGGTAAGTTTTTCCCTTTTTTTCTGTTTCTGTTTTTATTTAATATATCTGCAACTTTGTTGAATTAAATAAAATACCTAGGCAACTCCAAAAATCACCAAACTATTCCTGGCCCATAGTTGGATTATTTCCAACATGAAACATTTTAGTTTGGAGATATTTGAGCATTTAAATATTTTATATTATTTTAAATGCCCAAATTCAAATATTTATGATTTAAATCAAAAACCCTAGGATGGCCTAGGAAAATGTGCACCACTTTTGGCAGAGGTTCTGAACCAAGGCAAAAATGATGGGCATTTTAGAAGGGCATTTCAGGTTCATTGAAAAATTATTTTAGTAACCCTAGTTGGTTTCAGAGGGGACTGGGGGTTCTGTCATCCCCATTTCAAGTTTCTGATGAAAGAGTAAACATGATGCAACACTCTAATGCATGACTAGCTAGGGTGTGACAACTCACCCCCACTCAAAAGAATCTCGTCCCGAGATTTGGGTTCCTCCGAGAAGAAGGCGGGATATTCAAGTCGAAGACGATCCTCCCTTTCCCAAGTTGCTTCATCCTCAGAATGGTGCGACCATTGAACCTTGAGAAACTTGATATTATGACGTCGCGTGGTACGTTCGGCTTGATCGAGGATACGAATGGGGTACTCTCGATATGTAAGATCATCTTGGAGATCAAGCGTTTCGTGGTCCACTTCACGGATAGGATCCGAGAAGCAACGCCTGAGTTGAGAAACGTGGAAGACATCGTGAACTCTGGAGAGGTGCGGAGGTAGTTCCAACTGGTAGGCAACTTCTCCTCGTTTGGCAAGAATGCGAAAAGGTCCAATGTAACGAGGAGCCAATTTGCCTTTGATACCGAAACGATGGGTTCCCTTCAGAGGGGTGACCCGAAGATAAGCCTTCTCGTCAACCTCGAAAGTCATAGCCTTATGTTTTCGGTCATATTGACTCTTTTGACGGGATTGGGCTGTTTTCAACTTTTCACGAACGATACGAACTTGTTCTTCTGCTTCCTGAATCATATCCGGGCCAAAGAATTGTCTTTCCCCGGTCTCTGACCAGTTAAGGGGTGTTCGACATCGTCGTCCATAGAGAACTTCAAAAGGGGCTTTACCCAAGCTAGATTGATAGCTGTTGTTGTAAGCGAATTCGGCAAATGGAAGGCACTTCTCCCAGTCCATTCCGAATGAGATAACAGAGGCTCGAAGCATGTCTTCTAGAATTTGGTTGACGCGTTCCACTTGACCACTCGACTGAGGGTGGAAAGCGGTGCTAAAGGAGAGACGGGTTCCCATAGCATTTTGGAAACTTTCCCAAAATCGAGAGGTGAAAAGACTTCCTCGATCCGAGTTAATTTCCAAAGGAACACCATGGAGAGACACTATTCGGGAGATGTACAAATCTGCCAGCTGACTAGCGGTTATACTCTCACGAACAGGTAAGAAATGGGCTACTTTGGAAAGACGATCGACCACGACGAAAATAGCATTATTCCCTCTCTTGGTCCTGGGAAAACCGGTAATGAAATCCATACCAATTTTATCCCATTTCCATTCAGGAATAGCTAAGGGTTGAAGGGTGCCAGCAGGCCGTTGATGCTCTGCTTTTACACGACGACAGACGTCGCAATTTGCAATATACTGAGCAATTTCTCTCTTCATCCTAGTCCACCAGAACCTCTGGCGTAGGTCCTGATACATCTTAGTACTACCGGGATGAATAGTGAGAGGAGATTCATGAGCTTCCTTAAGGATTAATCGCCTTAGGTTGCGCACTTTGGGAACTACTAGTCGATCCCCGAAGTATACGACTCCTTGATCATTAACGGAGAAACAATTCGCAATTCCTTTCTGAATGTTCCTCTTGATGCGGGAGATTCCCGGATCTACCTTCTGTGCTTTGATAATTTGATCCGTAAGGGTAGGTTTTGCCACCAAGGTGGAGAGAAAACCTTGAGGTACAATGTGAAGGTTAAGCTTCCGAAATTCCTCATGGAGAAGCGGTTGACTTTGTTGTAACATCAGGTTGTTACAATAAGATTTACGACTTAGCGCATCAGCCATGACGTTGGCTTTCCCTGGGGTGTAGGTTATTCCTAAGTCGAAGTCTGTGATCAATTCAACCCAACGTCTCTGCCTGAGATTCAAATCCGGTTGGGTGAAAATATACTTCAGACTTTGGTGATCAGTGAATATTTCGCAACGATTACCGAGGAGGTAATGTCGCCAGGTCTTAAGTGCATAGACTACGGCTGCAAGCTCTAGATCATGAGTAGGATAATTCTCCTCATGTGGGTGCAATTGCCGTGAAGCGTAAGCAATTACGTGTCGATCTTGCATGAGAATGCAACCTAGTCCTTGTCGCGAGGCGTCGCAGTAGATAACAAAGTCCTTGGAGAAGTCTGGCGGTACCAGCACGGGAGCAGAAGTCAGGCGTCTTTTCAGTTCCTGAAAGCTGTGCTCACATTGTGGAGTCCATTCGAACTTCTTATCTTTCTTGAGGAGTTCGGTTAGAGGTTTAGCAACCTTGGAGAAGTTCTCGACAAAGCGACGACAATAGCTCGCTAAGCCTAGAAAACTCCGAACTTGCTTGACCGATTCGGGTGGAGTCCAATTAAGGACGGCTTGAACTCGCTCAGGGTTAACAGCAATACCTTTACCAGATATTACATGACCCAGATAGGTCACTTCTGACAACCAGAATTCACATTTAGAAAATTTGGCATAAAGGCGATGCTCTCGAAGTTTCTTCAACACTAGCCTTAGATGTTCGGCATGTTCTTCCTCGTTCTTGGAGTAGATGAGTATATCATCGAGATAAACTACGACGAATTTATCCAAATACTCCATGAAGATTGAGTTCATTAACCGAGAAAAGGTGGCTGGAGCGTTGGTTAAACCGAAGGACATGACGGTGTACTCGTATTGGCCATAACGAGTAACAAAGGCCGTTTTAGGAATGTCCCCGTTTCTGATTTTGATTTGATGGTAGCCCAACCTCAAATCCATCTTGGAGAAGACTGAGGATCCAGCGAGCTGATCATACAGGTCGTTGATCCTGGGAAGCGGGTATTTGTTCTTGATTGTGACCAAGTTGACAGGTCGGTAATCTACAACCATCCGGTCCGTACCATCCTTCTTCTTGACGAATAGGACGGGGCAAGCCCACGGAGATGAACTAGGGCGGATGAAACCCTTTTTCAAGGACTCATCGAGTTGTTTCTTAAGCTCGGCTAGTTCTAGAGGTGCCATCTTATAGGTCTTCTAGCAATCGGAACGGTTCCTGGAATGAGGTCTATTACGAACTCAACATCCCTGTCAGGTGGAACACCTGGCAATTCCTCTGGGAAGACATCCGGGAAGTCACAGACTACCGGAACGTCCTCAAGGTCTGGCAAAGGGCTGGCGTTAAGAGAATATAATTGTCGCTTGGCTATTCGGGTCAAGACATTGACTATCTTCCCCGAAGGATGGGTGAGTTGAACAGTCCTAGAGAAGCAATCAATTTGGGCATGATGAGCTGACATCCAGTCCATACCCAGAATGATATTAATATCTGAAGATTTAAGGGCTATCAAAGATGCAAGGAAAACAAGTCTGTCGACTTGGATCTCATTTCCATAACTTACCCTAGAGGTCTGCCATCTAGACCCAGGGGTAGAGATTTCCATAGTGGATGGCATGTCACAGAATGCAACGTTATGCAAACGAGCATAATTTTCAGATATAAAGGAATGAGAGGCTCCTGTATCGAAAAGAACAGATGCCGGGTGGCAATTAACAAGAAGCGTACCGAGAACGACGTTGGGATCCTCTTGAGCTTCTTCGGCAGAGATACAGTTGACATGGCCATGTGAAGCGGTGACCGGCTTGGCGTGGAATACTTTCCTGTCGGCTTGCCACGGCCAACAGCTTTAGCAGATTGATTGGGGTTGGTCTGGGGACACTCACGCATATAGTGACCAGATTCCCCACACTTGAAACAAGTCACGGAACTGGTACGTGGAGGAGCATTGTTAGTTGGACCCCCATAGGGCTTGGCCGGTGCAGACTGTTGAACGGGGCGAGGCGCCTGGAAAGATGGCCTCGGTGTGAACCTGGGTGGCAGGGCGGTGTTGGGCACCCACACGCGGCGCTTCTGAGGACCAGCACCGGATGAGGAACCCATGTCACGTCCATGCTTGCGTGTTGCGTCATAGTCAGTCTGACCAGTTTCAGCACTGATGGCTTTGTTGACAAGTTTCGAAAAAGATGTGCACTCATGCAGACGGAGGTCGCGGCGAAGCTCAGGACTAAGGCCCTTACGGAACCTTGCTTGCTTCTTGGCGTCAGTAGAAACTTCCTCAGTTGCATATCGGGCGAGATTACCAAACTCCCTGCTATAGGCATCCACAGAAAGTCGGCCTTGGGTGAAACTGCAAAATTCTTCACGTTTACGGTCCATGAGACCCTCCGGAATGTGATGTTCACGGAAAGCCTCGCTGAATTCAGCCCAAGTTGTGACATGGCCCGCTGGGCGCATAGCTCCATAATTCTCCCACCATAGACTGGCGGGGCCTTCAAGATGATATGCAGCAAAGGTGACCTTGTCAGCCTCCGCTACCAGCGCGGAACGCAGTTTGTGAGAGATACTGCGAAGCCAGTCATCAGCGTCGAGAGGCTCGACGGAGTGGTGGAACGTGGGTGGATGCAATTTGATAAAATCACTGAGTGACACCACGTTAGCCCTCTGATGGTGTGCTGTGTTCTGTTCAATACGCTCCAACAAACGGTTTGTCTCCCGCTTGTTTCTCTCAGCTTCCATCATCACCTCGGCTAGTGAAGGAGGATGAGGCAGATTTTCATTCCTGGCTTCACTGCCTTCGGCCTGCTCTTGGGAAGCAGGGTTAGCGCGCGTGTTGACCATCCTAGGTAAGCAAGACAATGATTTAGTCAGGATGGTAAAATTCCGACATAGGATATAGAATGTAAGGAATAACTCGAAATGCAAGATGATCATCCGTATGACATGGTAGATACAGAAACTGCTTCTTTTATTCCATCGTCATACACACCATACAGGGTTTAGTACAAGACCAAACAAGTACTATTACGGTGAAAAGAGGATTACATCTCATCGGAGGCATTCCAAGCTCCTATACATTATTTTTCTACATCTCCGGAAAGAGTACAAACTAGGTCATATCCCACGAGTCACGCGGGACGATAGAGGACACAGCTAGTGCGAACTAGTGATACTACCACTAACTCAGACCGATCCGTAGTAGTCCTCGTAGAAGTCACCTCCATAGCCTGGAAGTTCAACATGATCATCCGGAAACAGACGGTCTCGCGGAGCTTGTGGACCATAGGGGCTAGGATGAGGCCTTGGACCAACAAACGGTGGCCTGCGGGGACCGCGAGGTGGGGTGATGCCTCCTACATCACGCCAAACCATCACGTCTGGCAGAGCAGATCTCACAGGATAGAGATCGCGCATATCTGAATATCCAGCTTGCACCGCCGGTGCGAACCGAGTCAAAGTGGCCCAGTGGTCAGCACGGGTATTGAAGAGCTCTAACCTTAAGGCCCGATTTTCACGGTCCTTATCCTCGAGCATCTCAGCAGTGGTGCGAGTCCGTGAATCCTCCTGAGTGGAGTCAGCATAGATAGCCTGGAGATACCCTTGTGCTCCCGGAAGTGATCCTGGCATATACCGGAAGTCAGAGTCCCGAAATAAACCAGATCTGACTCGCATAATGGTCATCATAGAGTAGGCGGCATCCTGCACAGCCATCTCAATAGTAACCCCGAGTCCATAGGAGCAGTGAAGAGGCTCGGTGGATCCAGGATAAGATGGAAATATCCTGACAGTGCAGAGATACTGGCTTTGATTAAAATCTCAGAATTGCTCTTCGACCGTGTACTCAGGATACCAGCGGTATCCAGCCTCAGTCATTACCCTGACCAACTTAGCAGTATGGCCGGGTACATCTAGGCATCGAGTCAGGCGAACCACTTGATTGAGGTCGCGAGTGGCCATCTGAAAGCACAATCATAATGCAAAGGCATTAGAATTTCTAGCAAAATTTCGGCAGCATAACAGCTGTAAATGCTCAAAAAGGATTTGAGACATTTGACAAAGGATTTCGTACACACTCAACATCACCATATCAAAGTTCTGAAACCATTCTGGCAACATAATGTGGTAGTAGAACTGAACTAGGCTGGTAACCATCAAACTTATAAGGTACTACTGATTAGTAACACGTGATCCTGATAGAGAGAATAGATCCTAATTCCTTAATCCCCGGTGGAAGAATGGACTGACTCAGATCAGAAAGTCATAAGGTATAAGGAGTAAAAAGAGCCTTACGTTCCAACCCACAAACAATTCCCCTACATATAGCTAAAGAATTTCTAGACTCAACATCGACCAGTTTGGCTTGGAGAACCTACAGGCAGTCCGGCTCTGATGCCAACGCTGTCGATACTCATCTGTAAACAACGGCTCTGATGCCAACGCTGTCGATACTGGCTTTGATTAAACAACTTTATATCTGAAAATTATGCTCGTTTGCATAACGTTGCATTCTGTGACATGCCATCCACTATGGAAATCTCTACCCCTGGGTCTAGATGGCAGACCTCTAGGGTAAGTTATGGAAATGAGATCCAAGTCGACAGACTTGTTTTCCTTGCGTCTTTGATAGCCCTTAAATCTTCAGATATTAATATCATTCTGGGTATGGACTGGATGTCAGCTCATCATGCCCAAATTGATTGCTTCTCTAGGACTGTTCAACTCACCCATCCTTCGGGGAAGATAGTCCATGTCTTGACCCGAATAGCCAAGCGACAATTATATTCTCTTAACGCCAGCCCTTTGCCAGACCTTGAGGACGTTCCGGTAGTCCGTGACTTCCCGGATGTCTTCCCAGAGGAATTGCCAGGTGTTCCACCTGACAGGGATGTTGAGTTCGTAATAGACCTCATTCCAGGAACCGTTCCGATTGCTAGAAGACCCTATAAGATGGCACCTCTAGAACTAGCCGAGCTTAAGAAACAACTCGATGAGTCCTTGAAAAAGGGTTTCATCCGCCCTAGTTCATCTCCGTGGGCTTGCCCCGTCCTATTCGTCAAGAAGAAGGATGGTACGGACCGGATGGTTGTAGATTACCGACCTGTCAACTTGGTCACAATCAAGAACAAATATCCGCTTCCCAGGATCAACGACCTGTATGATCAGCTCGCTGGATCCTCAGTCTTCTCCAAGATGGATTTGAGGTTGGGATACCATCAAATCAAAATCAGAAACGGGGACATTCCTAAAACGGCCTTTGTTACTCGTTATGGCCAATACGAGTACACCGTCATGTCCTTCGGTTTAACCAACGCTCCAGCCACCTTTTCTCGGTTAATGAACTCAATCTTCATGGAGTATTTGGATAAATTCGTCGTAGTTTATCTCGATGATATACTCATCTACTCCAAGAACGAGGAAGAACATGCCGAACATCTAAGGCTAGTGTTGAAGAAACTTCGAGAGCATCGCCTTTATGCCAAATTTTCTAAATGTGAATTCTGGTTGTCAGAAGTGACCTATCTGGGTCATGTAATATCTGGTAAAGGTATTGCTGTTAACCCTGAGCGAGTTCAAGCCGTCCTTAACTGGACTCCACCCGAATCGGTCAAGCAAGTTCGGAGTTTTCTAGGCTTAGCGAGCTATTGTCGTCGCTTTGTCGAGAACTTCTCCAAAGTTGCCAAACCTCTAACCGAACTCCTCAAGAAAGATAAGAAGTTCGAATGGACTCCACAATGTGAGCACAGCTTTCAGGAACTGAAAAGACGCCTGACTTCTGCTCCCGTGCTGGTACCGCCAGACTTCTCCAAGGACTTTGTTATCTACTGCGACGCCTCGCGACAAGGACTAGGTTGCATTCTCATGCAAGATCGACACGTAATTGCTTACGCTTCACGGCAATTGCACCCACATGAGGAGAATTATCCTACTCATGATCTAGAGCTTGCAGCCGTAGTCTATGCACTTAAGACCTGGCGACATTACCTCCTCGGTAATCGTTGCGAAATATTCACTGATCACCAAAGTCTGAAGTATATTTTCACCCAACCGGATTTGAATCTCAGGCAGAGACGTTGGGTTGAATTGATCACTGACTTCGACTTAGGAATAACCTACACCCCAGGGAAAGCCAACGTCATGGCTGATGCGCTAAGTCGTAAATCTTATTGTAACAACCTGATGTTACAACAAAGTCAACCGCTTCTCCATGAGGAATTTCGGAAGCTTAACCTTCACATTGTTCCTCAAGGTTTTCTCTCCACCTTGGTGGCAAAACCTACCCTTACGGATCAAATTATCAAAGCACAGAAGGTAGATCCGGGAATCTCCCGCATCAAGAGGAACATTCAGAAAGGAATTGCGAATTGTTTCTCCATTAATGATCAAGGAGTCGTATACTTCGGGAATCGACTAGTAGTTCCCAAAGTGCGCAACCTAAGGCGATTAATCCTTAAGGAAGCTCATGAATCTCCTCTCACTATTCATCCCGGTAGTACTAAGATGTATCAGGACCTACGCCAGAGGTTCTGGTGGACTAGGATGAAGAGAGAAATTGCTCAGTATATTGCAAATTGCGACGTCTGTCGTCGTGTAAAAGCAGAGCATCAACGGCCTGCTGGCACCCTTCAACCCTTAGCTATTCCTGAATGGAAATGGGATAAAATTGGTATGGATTTCATTACCGGGTTTCCCAGGACCAAGAGAGGGAATAATGCTATTTTCGTCGTGGTCGATCGTCTTTCCAAAGTAGCCCACTTCTTACCTGTTCGTGAGAGTATAACCGCTAGTCAGCTGGCAGATTTGTACATCTCCCGAATAGTGTCTCTCCATGGTGTTCCTTTGGAAATTAACTCGGATCGAGGAAGTCTTTTCACCTCTCGATTTTGGGAAAGTTTCCAAAATGCTATGGGAACCCGTCTTTCCTTTAGCACCGCTTTCCACCCTCAGTCGAGTGGTCAAGTGGAACGCGTCAACCAAATTCTAGAAGACATGCTTCGAGCCTCTGTTATCTCATTCGGAATGGACTGGGAGAAGTGCCTTCCATTTGCCGAATTCGCTTACAACAACAGCTATCAATCTAGCTTGGGTAAAGCCCCTTTTGAAGTTCTCTATGGACGACGATGTCGAACACCCCTTAACTGGTCAGAGACCGGGGAAAGACAATTCTTTGGCCCGGATATGATTCAGGAAGCAGAAGAACAAGTTCGTATCGTTCGTGAAAAGTTGAAAACAGCCCAATCCCGTCAAAAGAGTCAATATGACCGAAAACATAAGGCTATGACTTTCGAGGTTGACGAGAAAGCTTATCTTCGGGTCACCCCTCTGAAGGGAACCCATCGTTTCGGTATCAAAGGCAAATTGGCTCCTCGTTACATTGGACCTTTTCGCATTCTTGCCAAACGAGGAGAAGTTGCCTACCAGTTGGAACTACCTCCGCACCTCTCCAGAGTTCACGATGTCTTCCACGTTTCTCAACTCAGGCGTTGCTTCTCGGATCCTATCCGTGAAGTGGACCACGAAACGCTTGATCTCCAAGATGATCTTACATATCGAGAGTACCCCATTCGTATCCTCGATCAAGCCGAACGTACCACGCGACGTCATAATATCAAGTTTCTCAAGGTTCAATGGTCGCACCATTCTGAGGATGAAGCAACTTGGGAAAGGGAGGATCGTCTTCGACTTGAATATCCCGCCTTCTTCTCGGAGGAACCCAAATCTCGGGACGAGATTCTTTTGAGTGGGGGTGAGTTGTCACACCCTAGCTAGTCATGCATTAGAGTGTTGCATCATGTTTACTCTTTCATCAGAAACTTGAAATGGGGATGACAGAACCCCCAGTCCCCTCTGAAACCAACTAGGGTTACTAAAATAATTTTTCAATGAACCTGAAATGCCCTTCTAAAATGCCCATCATTTTTGCCTTGGTTCAGAACCTCTGCCAAAAGTGGTGCACATTTTCCTAGGCCATCCTAGGGTTTTTGATTTAAATCATAAATATTTGAATTTGGGCATTTAAAATAATATAAAATATTTAAATGCTCAAATATCTCCAAACTAAAATGTTTCATGTTGGAAATAATCCAACTATGGGCCAGGAATAGTTTGGTGATTTTTGGAGTTGCCTAGGTATTTTATTTAATTCAACAAAGTTGCAGATATATTAAATAAAAACAGAAACAGAAAAAAAGGAAAAAAACTTACCTGTGTGGCCCAGCCAGCTGGCCGGCCCAGCAAGCCAGCCCAGCCCACCACCGCCGTCGTCCTCCTGGCGCCAGTCGGCCAGGCGTGTGGCCGGCGCGCGCGCACGGCCGGAGCGCCACGCCACCAGCCCGTCTGCCTGCCTCCCTCGCCAGCGCGACGCCGCGGCGCTTCTTCTCGGTGCCGCCCCGATCCCCTGGCCTTATCCCTCTCTCTCTCCCGTGCTGCTCCCTCTCTCTCTCTCACGGCCGAACACCACCGTCGCCGCCGTTCGCCATAGCCACCGTCTCCGACCACCCCTCGCTCCCCCGACTAGCTCAGGAGCTCCGCCTCGACTCCCTCTTCCTCCCCACCGCTCCACAGCTCCCCGGAAGCCCTGCATCGCCGCCACGTCACCGTTCCCCTCTTCGGGCTCCGACCGTCGTCGCCGTCGAATTCACCGTCACCAGCGCGTCCCCGAGCCCGCTAACCATCCCTGCAGCTCCGCGGTGAGCCCCCGGATCGTTTCCCCCTTCTCCCCTGGTCTCTCCCGACCTCTAGGCCCTAGCCCCACCTTGGCCGAGAGCTCCACGCCGCCGGCGATGTCGCCGTCGTGGCCACGGTCGCCGTAGCGCCCAACCGAGCACACCATCGTGCTCCCCACCTCACCAGGAGCACGCAGCACGCACCAACGCCTCCCCAAACCCCCTGCAACACTGATCCCGACCGCACCCGAACTCCGGCCGCCGCAGCCGAGCTCGCCGCCGTCAACTCCGGCCACCCCGAGCCCAACCACCACCACCAATAGTCGCGGCTCAACCTCAGCAACACGTAGATGCCTTCCGCCGTCCATTTGGTTGCCGGAATGGCAAAAAGCACTTTCGCCGCCGTCTCGGACCTCGCCGGCGTCATGTCGCCGGTGGGGTTTGACTTGTCCGACCTGGGGTTTGACCCCCCAGGGTCACTGACGCGTGGGCCCTGTCGGCCAGGTGGTTAGGTTAGCGCTAACTACTGTTAGTCAACCCCCCCTGACACTGACAGTGGGCCCCAGCGCCACTAACCCTAATTAGGATTAATTTAATCCTGTTTAACCCCCCTGTCACTGACGTGTGGGCCCCACACGTCAGGTTTGACCTCAGCCAGCCACAGTTGACCACTGACGTCATGCTGACGTCATGCTGGCGCAATAATTATATTTCTGGATTTAATTTAAATCAGGAAATTCCAGAATATTAATTAAACTTCAAAAATTCATAACTTTTATTCTGTAACTCCAAATTGGACAAATTATATATGAAAAATGATCAGAAAAATCCAATCTATCCATCTGTACTATTTTCATGCATGATCAAACAAGTTAAATTGATGTTTTAAGCAGAACAAGAAAAGGCACTTTAAAAGGCCATATTTGAATTTGAAATTTGAATCCTTGATTCAAATTTGTTCAAACACTTCTGGTTTTAGTTGCATTAGCCCAACACACTCATATTGCCATGTTTCATGCATGCATCATATTGTTGCACATTGTTTGGTGATGCTTGTGTATCGATGTCCTTTGCGACAGGATCTGTCCCCGAGGAGTACCGTGATTACCCTAACGAAGAACCGTATCCGTGCATCGAACCATCAGGCAAGCAACCAACCATTTGATCATATCGATACAATCCCATGTTCTCGCTCCTGCTCTCTTTTACTGCATTAAGACAACGCGATTCAAACTGCTGTGTGCTACGGTAGTTGAACCCATTTCCTCTGCATGACCTGTCATTGCCACAGTAACTAGATGAAACCCACTAGCATGTGTAGGAGTTGATTGAGCCATATGTATGTGTTGTTCCTACCTTGCTATGCCTGCTATGCTTAGAGTCGTGTCAGGTCTGGTTCATCGGGGTGATGGGCTGGAGTGAAATGATTATGTTGGTAATGAGAGTGGTGTGGTGAACACGATTTGGTAAAGGTATCGATGAGAGGCCATGTAGGAGTACATGGTGGGTTGTTTCATTGAAGCCGACCTTAAGCACTGAGATCTGTATGTGTGATTTAAGAATCAGCTACTACCATGCATTGGGCCCGAAACCAATGGACCCTCTCGGCTTCTTATTCACCCTAGTTCTCCGTCCAGGAGTTGCAAGTAGTTTCTGGTGTTTGTAGCCTACTGGAGGCCGTGGACAGCGCTGACCGTAGGGGTGGGCTGTGATGCGGTAGGTACGTGGCCGGGTGTACCGAATACCCGTTAGGTATCTCGGGAACCCTGTTCACATCGTTCGGGGCCGTATGGGAAACCTCGGCCGGACTCCCTGCGGATGGAACCTGAATAGGCGATAAACCTGGACTGGAGGCTTAGGTGATTAGGTAGGTCGTGGCCGACACCCACGTTGGGCTTCCGCTTGAAGGTTGCCGAGTACATGTCGTGTAAGCGACGGTAAGTGGTGAGAGCGTGTATGAAGAAGTACACCCCTGCAGGGTTAACATGATCTATTCGAATAGCCGCGTCCGCGGTAAAGGACTACTTGGTTGCCTATACAGTTCATAGACAAGTAAATGGAAACTACTAAAAGCCTCAAGATAAGTGTGAGTGCCGAGGATGGCTCTTCCGTAGGAAGACGGAGGTGGATCCTCGGTAGTGTATTGAAGTGGTGAGTAGTGGACTCGTGTGCGCAAAACCATTTCAAGTTGGAGTATCGTAGGATAGTCTAGCCAAGAGTCAAAGCTGGCTTGCTGCAATAACTCCACCAACCCTTCTTGATACTATGCATGTATGTAGGATCTGATGTAAGTCTTGCTGAGTACCTTTGTACTCATGTTGCTATAATCTACATTTTTACAGAAGACGCTGCAACCCCTTCTGATGGGTTCTATGTAGACGTTGACATCAACGAGTAGGCTAAAGACCCAGGTGGTGACCCTGAGCTTGTGAAGGACCACGTAGTATAGTTAGGCTTTCCAAGCCTCTTTTATTTTACTAGTTGTCTGTACTCAGACAAGTTACTTCCGCTGCTGGTTTGTATGACTGTATGACTTGTATGTGGGGTCGTGAGACCCGTACCTTTGTGTATGTTATGTATGGCTCACTGAGCCTTAAATAAAGTACTTGTGTCATAGAGTCATGTTGTGATGCTTCGTTGTATTTGCACATATCGAGCATATTGTGTGTATGATTGAAATGCTTGGTATGTGTGGGATCTGACTATCTAGTTGTTTATCTTTAGTAGCCTCTCTTACCGGGACATGTCTCCTAGTGTTACCGCTGAGCCATGGTAGCTTGCTACTGCTCTGGAGCACTTAGGCTGGCCGGCATGTGTCCTTCGTTCCTGTGTCTGTCCCTTCGGGGAAATGTCACGCTTTGAGTACCGGAGTCCTGTTAGCCCGCTACAGCCCGGTTTACCGGAGTCCTGCTAGCCCAGTGCTACAGCCCGGACCCACTTGCTGATGACCGACACGTTCGAAGCTGGGTCATGGATGCCTGTCCCTGTAAGTCTGTGCCACTTTGGGTTTACGACTAGTCATGTCAGCCCGGGCTCTTTATCATATGGATGCTAGCGACACTATCATATACGTGAGCCAACAGGCGCAAACGGTCCCAGGAAAAGGTAAGACGACACCCGTGGGGATACCGTGCGTGAGGCCGCAAAGTGATATGAGGTGTTACCAGCTACATCCCATCATTTTTGCCTTGGTTCAGAACCTCTGCCAAAAGTGGTGCACATTTTCCTAGGCCATCCTAGGGTTTTTGATTTAAATCATAAATATTTGAATTTGGGCATTTAAAATAATATAAAATATTTAAATGCTCAAATATCTCCAAACTAAAATGTTTCATGTTGGAAATAATCCAACTATGGGCCAGGAATAGTTTGGTGATTTTTGGAGTTGCCTAGGTATTTTATTTAATTCAACAAAGTTGCAGATATATTAAATAAAAACAGAAACAGAAAAAAAGGGAAAAACTTACCTGTGCGGCCCAGCCAGCTGGCCGGCCCAGCAAGCCAGCCCAGCCCACCACCGCCGTCGTCCTCCTGGCGCCAGTCGGCCAGGCGTGTGGCCGGCGCGCGCGCACGGCCGGAGCGCCACGCCACCAGCCCGTCTGCCTGCCTCACTCGCCAGCGCGACGCCGCGGCGTTTCTTCTCGGTGCCGCCCCGATCCCCTGGCCTTATCCCTCTCTCTCTCCCGTGCTGCTCCCTCTCTCTCTCTCACGGCCGAACACCACCGTCGCCGCCGTTCGCCATAGCCACCGTCTCCGACCACCCCTCGCTCCCCCGACTAGCTCAGGAGCTCCGCCTCGACTCCCTCTTCCTCCCCACCGCTCCACAGCTCCCCGGAAGCCCTGCATCGCCGCCACGTCGCCGTTCCCCTCTTCGGGCTCCGACCGTCGTCGCCGTCAAATTCACCGTCACCAGCGCGTCCCCGAGCCCGCTAACCATCCCTGCAGCTCCGCGGTGAGCCCCCGGATCGTTTCCCCCTTCTCCCCTGGTCTCTCCCGACCTCTAGGCCCTAGCCCCACCTTGGCCGAGAGCTCCACGCCGCCGGCGATGTCGCCGTCGTGGCCACGGTCGCCGTAGCGCCCAACCGAGCACACCATCGTGCTCCCCACCTCACCAGGAGCACGCAGCACGCACCAACGCCTCCCCAAACCCCCTGCAACACTGATCCCGACCGCACCCGAACTCCGGCCGCCGCAGCCGAGCTCGCCGCCGTCAACTCCGGCCACCCCGAGCCCAACCACCACCACCAATAGTCGCGGCTCAACCTCAGCAACACGTAGATGCCTTCCGCCGTCCATTTGGTTGCCAGAATGGCAAAAAGCACTTTCGCCGCCATCTCGGACCTCGCCGGCGTCATGTCGCCGGTGGGGTTTGACTTGTCCGACCTGGGGTTTGACCCCCCAGGGTCACTGACGCGTGGGCCCTGTCGGCCAGGTGGTTAGGTTAGCGCTAACTACTGTTAGTCAACCCCCCCCCCCTGACACTGACAGTGGGCCCCAGCGCCACTAACCCCTAATTAGGATTAATTTAATCCTGTTTAACCCCCCCTGTCACTGACGTGTGGGCCCCACATGTCAGGTTTGACCTCAGCCAGCCACAGTTGACCATTGACGTCATGCTGACGTCATGCTGGCGCAATAATTATATTTCTGGATTTAATTTAAATCAGGAAATTCCAGAATATTAATTAAACTTCAAAAATTCATAACTTTTATTCTGTAACTCCAAATTGGACAAATTATATATGAAAAATGATCAGAAAAATCCAATCTATCCATCTGTACTATTTTCATGCATGATCAAACAAGTTAAATTGATGTTTTA
Source organism: Triticum aestivum (assembly GCF_018294505.1). Lineage (NCBI taxonomy): Eukaryota > Viridiplantae > Streptophyta > Magnoliopsida > Poales > Poaceae > Triticum > Triticum aestivum. The sequence goes on along the minus strand of NC_057807.1, from coordinate 691,057,143 downwards.
AGCAGAACAAGAAAAGGCACTTTAAAAGGCCATATTTGAATTTGAAATTTGAATCCTTGATTCAAATTTGTTCAAACACTTCTGGTTTTAGTTGCATTAGCCCAACACACTCATATTGCCATGTTTCATGCATGCATCATATTGTTGCACATTGTTTGGTGATGCTTGTGTATCGATGTCCTTTGCGACAGGATCTGTCCCCGAGGAGTACCGTGATTACCCTAACGAAGAACCGTATCCGTGCATCGAACCATCAGGCAAGCAACCAACCATTTGATCATATCGATACAATCCCATGTTCTCGCTCCTGCTCTCTTTTACTGCATTAAGACAACGCGATTCAAACTGCTGTGTGCTACGGTAGTTGAACCCATTTCCTCTGCATGACCTGTCATTGCCACAGTAACTAGATGAAACCCACTAGCATGTGTAGGAGTTGATTGAGCCATATGTATGTGTTGTTCCTACCTTGCTATGCCTGCTATGCTTAGAGTCGTGTCAGGTCTGGTTCATCGGGGTGATGGGCTGGAGTGAAATGATTATGTTGGTAATGAGAGTGGTGTGGTGAACACGATTTGGTAAAGGTATCGATGAGAGGCCATGTAGGAGTACATGGTGGGTTGTTTCATTGAAGCCGACCTTAAGCACTGAGATCTGTATGTGTGATTTAAGAATCAGCTACTACCATGCATTGGGCCCGAAACCAATGGACCCTCTCGGCTTCTTATTCACCCTAGTTCTCCGTCCAGGAGTTGCAAGTAGTTTCTGGTGTTTGTAGCCTACTGGAGGCCGTGGACAGCGCTGACCGTAGGGGTGGGCTGTGATGCGGTAGGTACGTGGCCGGGTGTACCGAATACCCGTTAGGTATCTCGGGAACCCTGTTCACATCGTTCGGGGCCGTATGGGAAACCTCGGCCGGACTCCCTGCGGATGGAACCTGAATAGGCGATAAACCTGGACTGGAGGCTTAGGTGATTAGGTAGGTCGTGGCCGACACCCACGTTGGGCTTCCGCTTGAAGGTTGCCGAGTACATGTCGTGTAAGCGACGGTAAGTGGTGAGAGCGTGTATGAAGAAGTACACCCCTGCAGGGTTAACATGATCTATTCGAATAGCCGCGTCCGCGGTAAAGGACTACTTGGTTGCCTATACAGTTCATAGACAAGTAAATGGAAACTACTAAAAGCCTCAAGATAAGTGTGAGTGCCGAGGATGGCTCTTCCGTAGGAAGACGGAGGTGGATCCTCGGTAGTGTATTGAAGTGGTGAGTAGTGGACTCGTGTGCGCAAAACCATTTCAAGTTGGAGTATCGTAGGATAGTCTAGCCAAGAGTCAAAGCTGGCTTGCTGCAATAACTCCACCAACCCTTCTTGATACTATGCATGTATGTAGGATCTGATGTAAGTCTTGCTGAGTACCTTTGTACTCATGTTGCTATAATCTACATTTTTACAGAAGACGCTGCAACCCCTTCTGATGGGTTCTATGTAGACGTTGACATCAACGAGTAGGCTAAAGACCCAGGTGGTGACCCTGAGCTTGTGAAGGACCACGTAGTATAGCTAGGCTTTCCAAGCCTCTTTTATTTTACTAGTTGTCTGTACTCAGACAAGTTACTTCCGCTGCTGGTTTGTATGACTGTATGACTTGTATGTGGGGTCGTGAGACCCGTACCTTTGTGTATGTTATGTATGGCTCACTGAGCCTTAAATAAAGTACTTGTGTCATAGAGTCATGTTGTGATGCTTCGTTGTATTTGCACATATCGAGCATATTGTGTGTATGATTGAAATGCTTGGTATGTGTGGGATCTGACTATCTAGTTGTTTATCTTTAGTAGCCTCTCTTACCGGGAAATGTCTCCTAGTGTTACCGCTGAGCCATGGTAGCTTGCTACTGCTCTGGAACACTTAGGCTGGCCGGCATGTGTCCTTCTTCGTTCCTGTGTCTGTCCCTTCGGGGAAATGTCACGCTTTGAGTACCGGAGTCCTGTTAGCCCGCTACAGCCCGGTTTACCGGAGTCCTGCTAGCCCAGTGCTACAGCCCGGACCCACTTGCTGATGACCGACACGTTCGAAGCTGGGTCATGGATGCCTGTCCCTGTAAGTCTGTGCCACTTTGGGTTTACGACTAGTCATGTCAGCCCGGGCTCTTTATCATATGGATGCTAGCGACACTATCATATACGTGAGCCAAAAGGCGCAAACGGTCCCGGGAAAAGGTAAGACGACACCCGTGGGGATACCGTGCGTGAGGCCGCAAAGTGATATGAGGTGTTACCAGCTAGATCGATGTGACATCGAGTCGGGGTCCTGACAGCGTTGGTATCAAAGCCGGACTGCCTGTAGGTTCTCCAAGCCAAACTGGTCGATGTTGAGTCTAGAAATTCTTTAGCTATATGTAGGGGAATTGTTTGTGGGTTGGAACGTAAGGCTCTTTTTACTCCTTATACCTTATGACTTTCTGATCTGAGTCAGTCCATTCTTCCACCGGGGATTAAGGAATTAGGATCTATTCTCTCTATCAGGATCACGTGTTACTAATCAGTAGTACCTTATAAGTTTGATGGTTACCAGCCTAGTTCAGTTCTACTACCACATTATGTTGCCAGAATGGTTTCAGAACTTTGATATGGTGATGTTGAGTGTGTACGAAATCCTTTGTCAAATGTCTCAAATCCTTTTTGAGCATTTACAGCTGTTATGCTGCCGAAATTTTGCTAGAAATTCTAATGCCTTTGCATTATGATTGTGCTTTCAGATGGCCACTCGCGACCTCAATCAAGTGGTTCGCCTGACTCGATGCCTAGATGTACCCGGCCATACTGCTAAGTTGGTCAGGGTAATGACTGAGGCTGGATACCGCTGGTATCCTGAGTACACGGTCGAAGAGCATTTCCGAGATTTTAATCAAAGCCAGTATCTCTGCACTGTCAGGATATTTCCATCTTATCCTGGATCCACCGAGCCTCTTCACTGCTCCTATGGACTCGGGGTTACTATTGAGATGGCTGTGCAGGACGCGGCCTACTCTATGATGACCATTGTGCGAGTCAGATCTGGTTTATTTCGGGACTCTGACTTCCGGTATATGCCAGGATCACTTCCGGGAGCATAAGGGTATCTCCAGGCTATCTATGCTGACTCCACTCAGGAGGATTCACGGACTCGCACCACTGCTGAGATGCTCGAGGATAAGGACCGTGAAAATCGGGCCTGAAGGTTAGAGCTCTTCAATACCCGTGCTGACCACTGGGCCACTTTGACTCGGTTCGCACCGGCGGTGCAAGCTGGATATTCAGATATGCGCGATCTCTATCCTGTGAGATCTGCTCTGCCAGACGTGATGGTTTGGCGTGATGTAGGAGGCATCGCCCCACCTCGCGGTCCCCGCAGGCCACCGTTTGTTGGTCCAAGGCCTCATCCTAGCCCCTATGGTCCACAAGCTCCGCGAGACCGTCTGTTTCTGGATGAACATGTTGAACTTCCAGGCTATGGAGGTGACTTCTACGAGGACTACTACGGATCGGTCTGAGTTAGTGGTAGTATCACTAGTTCGCACTAGCTGTGTCCTCTATCGTCCCGCGTGACTCGTGGGATATGACCTAGTTTGTACTCTTTCCGGAGATGTAGAAAAATAATGTATAGGAGCTTGGAATGCCTCCGATGAGATGTAATCCTCTTTTCACCGTAATAGTACTTGTTTGGTCTTGTACTAAACCCTGTATGGTGTGTATGACGATGGAATAAAAGAAGCAGTTTCTGTATCTACCATGTCATACGGATGATCATCTTGCATTTCGAGTTATTCCTTACATTCTATATCCTATGTCGGAATTTTACCATCCTGACTAAATCATTGTCTTGCCTACCTAGGATGGTCAACACGCGCGCTAACCCTGCTTCCCAAGAGCAGGCCGAAGGCAGTGAAGCCAGGAATGAAAATCTGCCTCATCCTCCTTCACTAGCCGAGGTGATGATGGAAGCTGAGAGAAACAAGCGGGAGACAAACCGTTTGTTGGAGCGTATTGAACAGAACACAGCACACCATCAGAGGGCTAACGTGGTGTCACTCAGTGATTTTATCAAATTGCATCCACCCACGTTCCACCACTTCGTCGAGCCTCTCGACGCTGATGACTGGCTTCGCAGTATCTCTCACAAACTGCGTTCCGCGCTGGTAGCAGAGGCTGACAAGGTCACCTTTGCTACATATCATCTTGAAGGCCCCGCCAGTCTATGGTGGGAGAATTATGGAGCTATGCGCCCAGCGGGCCATGTCACAACTTGGGCTGAATTCAGCGAGGCTTTCCGTGAACATCACATTCCGGAGGGTCTCATGGACCGTAAACGTGAAGAATTTTGCAGTTTCACCCAAGGCCGACTTTCTGTGGATGCCTATAGCAGGGAGTTTGGTAATCTCGCCCGATATGCAACTGAGGAAGTTTCCACTGACGCCAAGAAGCAAGCAAGGTTCCGTAAGGGCCTTAGTCCTGAGCTTCGCCGCGACCTCCGTCTGCATGAGTGCACATCTTTTTCGAAACTTGTCAACAAAGCCATCAGTGCTGAAACTGGTCAGACTGACTATGACGCAACACGCAAGCATGGACGTGACACGGGTTCCTCATCCGGTGCTGGTCCTCAGAAGCGCCGCGTGTGGGTGCCCAACACCGCCCTGCCACCCAGGTTCACACCGAGGCCATCCTTCCAGGCGCCTCGCCCCGTTCAACAGTCTGCACCGGCCAAGCCCTATGGGGGTCCAACTAACAATGCTCCTCCACGTACCAGTTCCGTGACTTGTTTCAAGTGTGGGGAATTTGGCCACTATATGCGTGAGTGTCCCCAGACCAACCCCAATCAATCTGCTAAAGCTGTTGGCCGTGGCAAGCCGACAGGAAAAGTATTCCACGCCAAGCCGGTCACCGCTTCACGTGGCCATGTCAACTGTGTCTCTGCCGAAGAAGCTCAAGAGGATCCCAACGTCGTTCTCGGTACGCTTCTTGTTAATTGCCACCCGGCATCTGTCCTTTTCGATACAGGAGCCTCTCATTCCTTTATATCTGAAAATTATGCTCGTTTGCATAACGTTGCATTCTGTGACATGCCATCCACTATGGAAATCTCTACCCCTGGGTCTAGATGGCAGACCTCTAGGGTAAGTTATGGAAATGAGATCCAAGTCGACAGACTTGTTTTCCTTGCGTCTTTGATAGCCCTTAAATCTTCAGATATTAATATCATTCTGGGTATGGACTGGATGTCAGCTCATCATGCCCAAATTGATTGCTTCTCTAGGACTGTTCAACTCACCCATCCTTCGGGGAAGATAGTCCATGTCTTGACCCGAATAGCCAAGCGACAATTATATTCTCTTAACGCCAGCCCTTTGCCAGACCTTGAGGACGTTCCGGTAGTCTGTGACTTCCCGGATGTCTTCCCAGAGGAATTGCCAGGTGTTCCACCTAACAGGGATGTTGAGTTCGTAATAGACCTCATTCCAGGAACCGTTCCGATTGCTAGAAGACCCTACAAGATGGCACCTCTAGAACTAGCCGAGCTTAAGAAACAACTCGATGAGTCCTTGAAAAAGGGTTTCATCTGCCCTAGTTCATCTCCGTGGGCTTGCCCCGTCCTATTCGTCAAGAAGAAGGATGGTACGGACCGGATGGTTGTAGATTACCGACCTGTCAACTTGGTCACAATCAAGAACAAATACCCGCTTCCCAGGATCAACGACCTGTATGATCAGCTCGCTGGATCCTCAGTCTTCTCCAAGATGGATTTGAGGTTGGGCTACCATCAAATCAAAATCAGAAACGGGGACATTCCTAAAACGGCCTTTGTTACTCGTTATGGCCAATACGAGTACACCGTCATGTCCTTCGGTTTAACCAACGCTCCAGCCACCTTTTCTCGGTTAATGAACTCAATCTTCATGGAGTATTTGGATAAGTTCGTCGTAGTTTATCTCGATGATATACTCATCTATTCCAAGAACGAGGAAGAACATGCCGAACATCTAAGGCTAGTGTTGAAGAAACTTCGAGAGCATCGCCTTTATGCCAAATTTTCTAAATGTGAATTCTGGTTGTCAGAAGTGACCTATCTGGGTCATGTAATATCTGGTAAAGGTATTGTTGTTAACCCTGAGCGAGTTCAAGCCGTCCTTAATTGGACTCCACCCGAATCGGTCAAGCAAGTTCGGAGTTTTCTAGGCTTAGCGAGCTTTGGAGAAGTTCGGCGTTCGCCATAGCCACCGTCTCCGACCACCCCTCGCTCCCCCGACTAGCTCAGGAGCTCCGCCTCGACTCCCTCTTCCTCCCCACCGCTCCACAGCTCCCCGGAAGCCCTGTATCGCCGCCACGTCGCCGTTCCCCTCTTCGGGCTCCGACCGTCGTCGCCGTCGAATTCACCGTCACCAGCGCGTCCCCGAGCCCGCTAACCATCCCTGCAGCTCCGCGGTGAGCCCCCGGATCGTTTCCCCCTTCTCCCCTGGTCTCTCCCGACCTCTAGGCCCTAGCCCCACCTTGGCCGAGAGCTCCACGCCGCCGGCGATGTCGCCGTCGTGGCCACGGTCGCCGTAGCGCCCAACCGAGCACACCATCGTGCTCCCCACCTCACCAGGAGCACGCAGCACGCACCAACGCCTCCCCAAACCCCCTGCAACACTGATCCCGACCGCACCCGAACTCCGGCCGCCGCAGCCGAGCTCGCCGCCGTCAACTCCGGCCACCCCGAGCCCAACCACCACCACCAATAGTCACGGCTCAACCTCAGCAACACGTAGATGCCTTCCGCCGTCCATTTGGTTGCCGGAATGGCAAAAAGCACTTTCGCCGCCGTCTCGGACCTCGCCGGCGTCATGTCCCCGGTGGGGTTTGACTTGTCCGACCTGAGGTTTGACCCCCCAGGGTCACTGACGCGTGGGCCCTGTCGGCCAGGTGGTTAGGTTAGCGCTAACTACTGTTAGTCAACCCCCCCCCTGACACTGACAGTGGGCCCCAGCGCCACTAGGTATATACTTTGTGTATGTTATGTCAAGCCGCCGGCGGGTTAGGCCCCGCTGACCAGGGGTTTGACCCCCCCTGGGTCGATGACAGGTGGGGCCAGCCCCCCTTGTTAATTAGTTAGTTTATTTTAATTAACAAACCCCCCCTCACGCTGACCAGTGGGCCCGACCACCCCCTAACCTTTTAATTAAACTAAATAAACCCTTGTTAACCCCCCCTGTCACTGACGTGTGGGCCCCACACGTCAGGTATTACCTGGGGCGCTCGGTTGACCCTGCTGATGTCACTATTACGTCATGCTGACGCAGTATTTGTTCTGGAATTCAAATAAATTCTAAATGATTTATAAATTTCAGAAAATAGCTAAAACTTCAATAAATCATAGAAAATTAACCGTAACTCCAAATGAAATAAGTTATATATGAAAAATTATCAGAAAAATTCAAGGAATCCATCTGTACCATTTTCATGCATGTTAGAACAACTTATAGCTGCTGTTTAGCACAAATCAAATAAAGGGCATTTAAATATCCACATATGGAGTTTGAATTTGAATCTTGGATTCAAACCAACTTCATTTAATCTGGTGCTAGTTGCATTAGCCCAAAACACATTCATTTTGCCATGTCATGATCATGCATCATATTGTGCATTGCATTGATTGTGTTCCCTTCTGTGTTGCCGGTATTTGTCCCCTCTCGATAGACGTGATACCGATGATGTGATCGTTGACACTGATGAAGACTCAATGTTATCTTCAGAAGTGCCAGGCAAGCAAAACCCCCTTGTTCATTCCGATACAATCCTACTCTCTCGCTCCTGCTCTCTTTTACTGCATTAGGACAACACCGATTCATCTGTTACTTGCTGCGGTAGCTGAACCCCTTTGTCCTTTGCATGACCTGTCATTGCCACAGTAAATAGATGAAACCCACTAGCATGAGTAGGAGTTGTTTGAGCCCTATTGTGCCTACTCATTCATGTTTGTTTGTCATGCCTGCTACTGCTTAGAGTTGAGTCAGGTCTGATTCATCGGGGATGAATCAGAGGTGTGTGAACATGCGCCTGTTGGCTCACGTATATGATAGTGTCGCTAGCATCCATATGATAAAGAGCCCGGGCTGACATGACTAGTCATAAACCCAAAGTGGCACAGACTTACAGGGACAGGCATCCATGACCCAGCATCGAACGTGTCGATCATCAGCGAGTGATTCCAGGCTGTAGCACTGGGCTAGCGGGACTCCGGTAAACCGGGCTGTAGCGGGCTAACAGGACTCCGGTACTCAAAGCGTGACATTTCCCCGAAGGGACAGACACAGGAACGAAGAAGGACACATGCCGGCCAGCCTAAGTGTTCCAGAGCAGTAGCAAGCTACCATGGCTCAGCGGTAACACTAGGAGACATTTCCCGGTAAGAGAGGCTACTAAAGATAAACAACTAGATAGTCAGATCCCACACATACCAAGCATTTCAATAACATACACACAATATGCTCGATATGTGCAAATACAACGAAGCATCACAACATGACTCTATGACTCAAGTAATCTATTCAATAGGCTCCGAGGAGCGAGATATTACAAACATGGGTCTCATGACCCAACATTCAGAGCATACAAATCAAGCACAAGCGGAAGCTATCATGTCTGAGTACAGACATCTATAAATGAAAAAGGCTGAGAAGCCTGACTATCTACCAAATCCTGCCGAGGCACAAGATCGTAGCTGAGGTAACAAGCTAAACGTCGAAGACCACGCGGAAATACTAGTGAGACTGAAGTCTCTCTGCAAAAACACAAAATAGGCATACGTGAGTACAAATGTACCCAGCAAGACTTACATCAGAACTATCTACATATGCATCATTATCAACAAAGGGATGGTGGGGTTTAACTGCAGCAAGCCAGCTTTGACTCGGTGGCTATCCTGAACTACGACTTCAATGTAACTCTTTTGAGGTGGCGCACATGAGTCCACATATTCACCATATCAATACACCACTATGGATCCCCTCATGGCCGAAGCCGCCATGGCCACTCCGCTGAGAAACACCGCGGCCAGCCACCCCCTCGCTCCCACTATGCATCCCTGAGCTCCGCCCTGACCCCGTGGAGCTACACACGCGACGCACGCGACCAGAGGAGGCCGTAGTCGACCGGAGCGTCGTCGTCTTCATCTCCGGTGCCCGGAGATCGCCGTCGTCAATTCGCCGTTGCAGAGGCCTCCCCGAGCCCACCGAGCTTCTCTCCCGACCCCTCGTGAGCCCCTGTCCATTTCCCCTCTCTCCCCGTGCCCGTCCGTGCCTTCTAACCACCCCGGCTGTCGGAGCCGACAGCTCCTCGCCGCCGGCGATGTCGCAGACGGTGCTAGAGTCACCGTAGCCAACTCCCGAGCACGGCAACGTGCTCAGCACCCTTCCAGGAGCCGAGCGCGCCCACCCGTGCAACCTGCCGTGCCCTCTAGCCCTTCCAGCCGCAACCACCGAACTCCGGCCGCCGCCTTTGAGCTCGCCGCCGTCGATATAGGTCGCCCCCGGCCTAACTGACCGCACCACTCGACGCGCGGGATCTTCAGCGTCACGTAGCTGCCCTCCGCCGGCCATTTGGTCGCCGGAGGAGGAATTCCGACCCTCTCCGCCGTCTCGGCCTCGCCGGCGTCAAGCCGCCGGCGGGTTAGGCCCCGCTGACCAGGGGTTTGACCCCCCCTGGGTCGATGACAGGTGGGGCCAGCCCCCCCTGTTAATTAGTTAGTTTATTTTAATTAACAAACCCCCCCTGACGCTGACCAGTGGGCCCGACCCCCCCTAACCTTTTAATTAAACTAAATAAACCCCTGTTAACCCCCCTTGTCACTAACGTGTGGGCCCCACACGTCAGGTTTGACCTGGGGCGCTCGGTTGACCCTGCTGATGTCACTATTACGTCATGCTGACGCAGTATTTGTTCTGGAATTCAAATAAATTCTAAATGATTTATAAATTTCAGAAAATAGCTAAAACTTCAATAAATCATAGAAAATTAACCGTAACTCCAAATGAAATAAGTTATATATGAAAAATTATCAGAAAAATTCAAGGAATCCATCTGTACCATTTTCATGCATGTTAGAACAACTTATAGCTGCTGTTTAGCACAAATCAAATAAAGGGCATTTAAATATCCACATATGGAGTTTGAATTTGAATCTTGGATTCAAACCAACTTCATTTAATCTGGTGCTAGTTGCATTAGCCCAAAACACATTCATTTTGCCATGTCATGATCATGCATCATATTGTGCATTGCATTGATTGTGTTCCCTTCTGTGTTGCCGGTATTTGTCCCCTCTCGATAGACGTGATACCGATGATGTGATCGTTGACACTGATGAAGACTCAATGTTATCTTCAGAAGTGCCAGGCAAGCAAAACCCCCTTGTTCATTCCGATACAATCCTACTCTCTCGCTCCTGGTCTCTTTTACTGCATTAGGACAACACCGATTCATCTGTTACTTGCTGCGGTAGCTGAACCCCTTTGTCCTTTGCATGACCTGTCATTGCCACAGTAAATAGATGAAACCCACTAGCATGAGTAGGAGTTGTTTGAGCCCTGTTGTGCCTACTCATTCATGTTTGTTTGTCATGCCTGCTACTGCTTAGAGTTGAGTCAGGTCTGATTCATCGGGGATGAATCAGAGGTGTGTGAACATGTCCTACTGTGTGTGAGCTAAGTGTGTGAACACGTTTTGGTAAAGGTAGCTGTGAGAGGCCATGTAGGAGTACATGGTGGGTTGTCTCATTGCAGCCGTCCTCAGGAACTGAGTTCTGTGTTTGTGATCCATGATTCAGCTACTACCACGCATTGGGCCCGAAACCAATGGACCCTCTCGGCTTCTTAATCACCCTTGTCCTCTGTCCAGGAGTTGCAAGTAGTTTCTGGTGTTTGTAGTATGCTGGAGGCCGTGGACAGCACTGACCGTAGGGGTGGGCTGTGATGCGGTAGGCACGTGGCCGGGTAAACCGGGCGCCCGTTTGGTGTCACGGAACCCTGTACACATCGTTTGGGGCTGTGAGCGAAACTCCGGCCGGATCTCCTCATGGATGGAACCCGAATAGGCGATAAACCTGGACTAGAGACTTGAGTGTTTAGGTAGGCCGTGGCCGACACCCACGTTGGGCTTCCGCTTGAAGGTTGCCGAGTACATGTCGTGTAAACGGCGGTAAGTGGTGAGAGCGTGTGTGAAGAAGTACACCCCTGCAGGGTTAACATCATCTATTCGAATAGCCGTGTCCACGGAAAAGGACCTCTGGGTTGCTTATATCAGTTCATAGACAAGTGAAAGTGGATACTCTAAAATACGCAAGATAAGCGTGAGTGCTATGGATGGCGTTCTCGTAGGGAGACGAGAGCGGATCCATAGTGGTGTATTGATATGGTGAATATGTGGACTCGTGTGCGCCACCTCAAAAGAGTCGCTTGCAGTCGTAGTTAGGATAGCCACCGAGTCAAAGCTGGCTTGCTGCAGTTAAACCCCACCACCCCTTTGTTGATAATGATGCATATGTAGATAGGTCTGATGTAAGTCTTGCTGGGTACATTTGTACTCACGTTTGCCTATTTTATGTTTTTGCAGAGAGACTTCAGTCTCACTAGTAGTTCCGCTTGGACTTCGACGTTTAGCTTGTTACCTCAGCTACGATCTTGTGCCCTCGGCAGGATCTGGTAGATCTATTTCTGCAATTTGTTTTTGATTTGTTTTAAATATCAAATCATTTTATAAAATCCTGGAAATAAATAAGGGTGCTTTCTGAATTATTCCAGTGACCCTTATCAATTTCCAACATTTATTTGAGCATTTAAATTATTTATAGTATTTAAATGCCCAAAGTCAAATACAATATGATTTAATTCAAAAATCCAAAAATGACCTAAGGATATATTCATCATTTTTGGCAGAGGTTTCCACCTTAACCAGAAATCATGAACTTTTCTTAGGGGCCTTTTGGGTTTATTGAAAAGATTTTAACTTACCCTAGTTGAGTTGATTTAATGCTAGGGTTTGAACATCCCTGTTTCAATTTTAGGCAAAAATTTAAACATGATGCATCACCAAAGGCTAGTACTAGTGCAATGCCAGAAGCTAGGGATGTGACAACTGACCCCCACTAAACAAGAATCTCGTCTCGAGATTCAAGCGTAGGGTAAGGTGAAAGGTAAACGCAACTAGTATAATCTTCACGATCCAGGTTGCACTTCATAGAAACGTTGATTCGAACACCATCTTTGTCTTGATGTCTTGTTCTGAGAAATCCTGTCAACATGACCTGGAGAGAAGGAGACTCTAGAAGGGTCGATCTCCTCGAAGATCGAACAACTCACGGAATGAGACATAGGACCATCTCTCGGGTTGAGACACGAGATACACATCAAGAGGGGTGAAAAGAAACGGATGACGAAGGTTCACTAGGTAGACAACAATTCCACACCTAGGAAGGTGGTAAACGATTGCCAACGTAGCGAAGAGTTGAGTTGCCATGATACCACGACGAAACATCCTGGAGGAAGGTGATCGTAGAGTATTACCTTAAGTGGCAAAAAGAATTACTTTTGATTCAGAGATCATTGAAACTCTTCATACCAGCATAAGGCAATTCACAACGATCGTTTAGAGGGGGTCTGTAGAATGGCATACTCGGACTTGGATGATGTGGATTACCTTGTTGAAGACAACGTAATGGATGAATTTGCTTATCACCGGAGGTGGAAGAGACCCATGGTAGAATGGCACATTGGCAGTGCAAGCTGGGAACAAAATGCAAATGCTGGGAATGATTCTGGTAACTGGGGAAGAACCCAACAATAGAGAGTGAATTCACTGTTGGAGTGGTTATAGCATAACCGAGGAAATCTGGGGCAATCCCAGCTAGTGCCGATGATAAGACGTAGCGCTTGTGCGTGCTCTCAAGAACTTGAGCATTTCCACAATCATCAAGGTTTTATCAACAACCGCGTCAAGGGTGCTGACAACACAACATACTACCATGATGAATAGCGATGGACGATGCAGATGCGAAGGAGGATAACACTTTCTCAGATTTCACCTTAGCGAGGCCAAGCAAATAAAATCTGGATGATCGACCGAGAGACATTTAGCACTCCGCTTCTAATGTTCTCCTTGATGTGCTAGTATAACCCATTCATAGATATGGTTTGATATCTAAAACATCAAGTAAAAGGTCGGACTTCGGGAACACAAAAATCCATAGGGGCAACTAGGGAGTAAATCCTACGAAATCCCTAGGGGGGGGGGGTTAACATGAACTACTAGTTGGATACTCATCTATTCCAAGAACGAGGAAGAACATGCCGAACATCTAAGGCTAGTGTTGAAGAAACTTCGAGAGCATCGCCTTTATGCCAAATTTTCTAAATGTGAATTCTGGTTGTCAGAAGTGACCTATCTGGGTCATGTAATATCTGGTAAAGGTATTGCTGTTAACCCTGAGCGAGTTCAAGCCGTCCTTAACTGGACTCCACCCGAATCAGTCAAGCAAGTTCGGAGTTTTCTAGGCTTAGCGAGCTATTGTCGTCGCTTTGTCGAGAACTTCTCCAAGGTTGCCAAACCTCTAACCGAACTCCTCAAGAAAGATAAGAAGTTCGAATGGACTCCACAATGTGAGCACAGCTTTCCGGAACTGAAAAGACGCCTGACTTCTGCTCCCGTGCTGGTACCGCCAGACTTCTCCAAGGACTTTGTTATCTACTGCGACGCCTCGCGACAAGGACTAGGTTGCATTCTCATGCAAGATCGACACGTAATTGCTTACGCTTCACGGCAATTGCACCCACATGAGGAGAATTATCCTACTCATGATCTAGAGCTTGCAGCCGTAGTCTATGCACTTAAGACCTGGCGACATTACCTCCTCGGTAATCGTTGCGAAATATTCACTGATCACCAAAGTCTGAAGTATATTTTCACCCAACCGGATTTGAATCTCAGGCAGAGACATTGGGTTGAATTGATCACTGACTTCGACTTAGGAATAACCTACACCCCAGGGAAAGCCAACGTCATGGCTGATGCGCTAAGTCGTAAATCTTATTGTAACAACCTGATGTTACAACAAAGTCAACCGCTTCTCCATGAGGAATTTCGGAAGCTTAACCTTCACATTGTTCCTCAAGGTTTTTCTCTCCACCTTGGTGGCAAAACCTACCCTTACGGATCAAATTATCAAAGCACAGAAGGTAGATCCGGGAATCTCCCGCATCAAGAGGAACATTCAGAAAGGAATTGCGAATTGTTTCTCCATTAATGATCAAGGAGTCGTATACTTCGGGAATCGACTAGTAGTTCCCAAAGTGCGCAACCTAAGGCGATTAATCCTTAAGGAAGCTCATGAATCTCCTCTCACTATTCATCCCGGTAGTACTAAAATGTATCAGGACCTACGCCAGAGGTTCTGGTGGACTAGGATGAAGAGAGAAATTGCTCAGTATATTGCAAATTGCGACGTCTGTCGTCGTGTAAAAGCAGAGCATCAACGGCCTGCTGGCACCCTTCAACCCTTAGCTATTCCTGAGTGGAAATGGGATAAAATTGGTATGGATTTCATTACCGGGTTTCCCAGGACCAAGAGAGGGAATAATGCTATTTTCGTCGTGGTCGATCGTCTTTCCAAAGTAGCCCACTTCTTACCTGTTCGTGAGAGTATAACCGCTAGTCAGCTGGCAGATTTGTACATCTCCCGAATAGTGTCTCTCCATGGTGTTCCTTTGGAAATTAACTCGGATCGAGGAAATTCTAATGCCTTTGCATTATGATTGTGCTTTCAGATGGCCACTCGCGACCTCAATCAAGTGGTTCGCCTGACTCGATGCCTAGATGTACCCGGCCATACTGCTAAGTTGGTCAGGGTAATGACTGAGGCTGGATACCGCTGGTATCCTGAGTACACGGTCGAAGAGCAATTCCGAGATTTTAATCAAAGCCAGTATCTCTGCACTGTCAGGATATTTCCATCTTATCCTGGATCCATCGAGCCTCTTCACTGCTCCTATGGACTCGGGGTTACTATTGAGATGGCTGTGCAGGATGCCGCCTACTCTATGATGACCATTACGCGAGTCAGATCTGGTTTATTTCGGGACTCTGACTTCCGGTATATGCCAGGATCACTTCCGGGAGCACAAGGGTATCTCCAGGCTATCTATGCTGACTCCACTCAGGAGGATTCACGGACTCGCACCACTGCTGAGATGCTCGAGGATAAGGACCGTGAAAATCGGGCCTTAAGGTTAGAGCTCTTCAATACCCGTGCTGACCACTGGGCCACTTTGACTCGGTTCGCACCGGCGGTGCAAGCTGGATATTCAGATATGCGCGATCTCTATCCTGTGAGATCTGCTCTGCCAGACGTGATGGTTTGGCGTGATGTAGGAGGCATCACCCCACCTCGCGGTCCCCGCAGGCCACCGTTTGTTGGTCCAAGGCCTCATCCTAGCCCCTATGGTCCACAAGCTCCGCGAGACCGTCTGTTTCCGGATGATCATGTTGAACTTCCAGGCTATGGAGGTGACTTCTACGAGGACTACTACGGATCGGTCTGAGTTAGTGGTAGTATCACTAGTTCGCACTAGCTGTGTCCTCTATCGTCCCGCGTGACTCGTGGGATATGACCTAGTTTGTACTCTTTCCGAAGATGTAGAAAAATAATGTATAGGAGCTTGGAATGCCTCCGATGAGATGTAATCCTCTTTTCACCATAATAGTACTTGTTTGGTCTTGTACTAAACCCTGTATGGTGTGTATGACGATGGAATAAAAGAAGAAGTTTCTGTATCTACCATGTCATACGGATGATCATCTTGCATTTCGAGTTATTCCTTACATTCTATATCCTATGTCGGAATTTTACCATCCTAACTAAATCATTGTCTTGCCTACCTAGGATGGTCAACACGCGCGCTAACCCTGCTTCCCAAGAGCAGGCCGAAGGCAGTGAAGCCAGGAATGAAAATCTGCCTCATCCTCCTTCACTAGCCGAGGTGATGATGGAAGCTGAGAGAAACAAGCGGGAGACAAACCGTTTGTTGGAGCGTATTGAACAGAACACAGCACACCATCAGAGGGCTAACATGGTGTCACTCAGTGATTTTATCAAATTGCATCCACCCACGTTCCACCACTCCGTCGAGCCTCTCGACGCTGATGACTGGCTTCGCAGTATCTCTCACAAACTGCGTTCCGCGCTGGTAGCAGAGGCTGACAAGGTCACCTTTGCTGCATATCATCTTGAAGGCCCCGCCAGTCTATGGTGGGAGAATTATGGAGCTATGCGCCCAGCGGGCCATGTCACAACTTGGGCTGAATTCAGCGAGGCTTTCCGTGAACATCACATTCCGGAGGGTCTCATGGACCGTAAACGTGAAGAATTTTGCAGTTTCACCCAAGGCCGACTTTCTGTGGATGCCTATAGCAGGGAGTTTGGTAATCTCGCCCGATATGCAACTGAGGAAGTTTCCACTGACGCCAAGAAGCAAGCAAGGTTCCGTAAGGGCCTTAGTCCTGAGCTTCGCCGCGACCTCCGTCTGCATGAGTGCACATCTTTTTCGAAACTTGTCAACAAAGCCATCAGTACTGAAACTGGTCAGACTGACTATGACGCAACACGCAAGCATGGACGTGACACGGGTTCCTCATCCGGTGCTGGTCCTCAGAAGCGCCACGTGTGGGTGCCCAACACCGCCCTGCCACCCAGGTTCACACCGAGGCCATCTTTCCAGGCGCCTCGCCCCGTTCAACAGTCTGCACCGGCCAAGCCCTATGGGGGTCCAACTAACAATGCTCCTCCACGTACCAGTTCCGTGACTTGTTTCAAGTGTGGGGAATCTGGCCACTATATGCGTGAGTGTCCCCAGACCAACCCCAATCAATCTGCTAAAGCTGTTGGCCGTGGCAAGCCGACAGGAAAAGTATTCCACGCCAAGCCGGTCACCGCTTCACGTGGCCATGTCAACTGTGTCTCTGCCGAAGAAGCTCAAGAGGATCCCAACGTCGTTCTCGGTACGCTTCTTGTTAATTGCCACCCGGCATCTGTCCTTTTCGATACAGGAGCCTCTCATTCCTTTATATCTGAAAATTATGCTTGTTTGCATAACGTTGCATTCTGTGACATGCCATCCACTATGGAAATCTCTACCCCTGGGTCTAGATGGCAGACCTCTAGGGTAAGTTATGGAAATGAGATCCAAGTCGACAGACTTGTTTTCCTTGCGTCTTTGATAGCCCTTAAATCTTCAGATATTAATATCATTCTGGGTATGGACTGGATGTCAGCTCATCATGCCCAAATTGATTGCTTCTCTAGGACTGTTCAACTCACCCATCCTTCGGGGAAGATAGTCCATGTCTTGACCCGAATAGCCAAGCGACAATTATATTCTCTTAACGCCAGCCCTTTGCCAGACCTTGAGGATGTTCCGGTAGTCTGTGACTTCCCGGATGTCTTCCCAGAGGAGTTGCCAGGTGTTCCACCTAACAGGGATGTTGAGTTCGTAATAGACCTCATTCCAGGAACCGTTCCGATTGCTAGAAGACCCTACAAGATGGCACCTCTAGAACTAGCCGAGCTTAAGAAACAACTCGATGAGTCCTTGAAAAAGGGTTTCATCCGCCCTAGTTCATCTCCGTGGGCTTGCCCCGTCCTATTCGTCAAGAAGAAGGATGGTACGGACCGGATGGTTGTAGATTACCGACCTGTCAACTTGGTCACAATCAAGAACAAATACCCGCTTCCCAGGATCAATGACCTGTATGATCAGCTCGCTGGATCCTCAGTCTTCTCCAAGATGGATTTGAGGTTGGGCTACCATCAAATCAAAATCAGAAACGGGGACATTCCTAAAACGGCCTTTGTTACTCGTTATGGCCAATACGAGTACACCGTCATGTCCTTCGGTTTAACCAACGCTCCAGCCACCTTTTCTCGGTTAATGAACTCAATCTTCATGGAGTATTTGGATAAGTTCGTCGTAGTTTATCTCGATGATATACTCATCTATTCCAAGAACGAGGAAGAACATGCCGAACATCTAAGGCTAGTGTTGAAGAAACTTCGAGAGCATCGCCTTTATGCCAAATTTTCTAAATGTGAATTCTGGTTGTCAGAAGTGACCTATCTGGGTCATGTAATATCTGGTAAAGGTATTGTTGTTAACCCTGAGCGAGTTCAAGCCGTCCTTAATTGGACTCCACCCGAATCGGTCAAGCAAGTTCGGAGTTTTCTAGGCTTAGCGAGCTATTGCCGTCGCTTTGTCGAGAACTTCTCCAAGGTTGCCAAACCTCTAACCGAACTCCTCAAGAAAGATAAGAAGTTCGAATGGACTCCACAATGTGAGCACAGCTTTCAGGAACTGAAAAGACGCCTGACTTCTGCTCCCGTGCTGGTACCGCCAGACTTCTCCAAGGACTTTGTTATCTACTGCGACGCCTCGCGACAAGGACTAGGTTGCATTCTCATGCAAGATCGACACGTAATTGCTTACGCTTCACGGCAATTGCACCCACATGAGGAGAATTATCCTACTCATGATCTAGAGCTTGCAGCCGTAGTCTATGCACTTAAGACCTGGTGACATTACCTCCTCGGTAATCGTTGCGAAATATTCACTGATCACCAAAGTCTGAAGTATATTTTCACCCAACCGGATTTGAATCTCAGGCAGAGACGTTGGGTTGAATTGATCACTGACTTCGACTTAGGAATAACCTACACCCCAGGGAAAGCCAACGTCATGGCTGATGCGCTAAGTCGTAAATCTTATTGTAACAACCTGATGTTACAACAAAGTCAACCGCTTCTCCATGAGGAATTTCGGAAGCTTAACCTTCACATTGTTCCTCAAGGTTTTCTCTCCACCTTGGTGGCAAAACCTACCCTTACGGATCAAATTATCAAAGCACAGAAGGTAGATCCGGGAATCTCCCGCATCAAGAGGAACATTCAGAAAGGAATTGCGAATTGTTTCTCCATTAATGATCAAGGAGTCGTATACTTCGGGAATCGACTAGTAGTTCCCAAAGTGCGCAACCTAAGGCGATTAATCCTTAAGGAAGCTCATGAATCTCCTCTCACTATTCATCCCGGTAGTACTAAAATGTATCAGGACCTACGCCAGAGGTTCTGGTGGACTAGGATGAAGAGAGAAATTGCTCAGTATATTGCAAATTGCGACGTCTGTCGTCGTGTAAAAGCAGAGCATCAACGGCCTGCTGGCACCCTTCAACCCTTAGCTATTCCTGAGTGGAAATGGGATAAAATTGGTATGGATTTCATTACCGGGTTTCCCAGGACCAAGAGAGGGAATAATGCTATTTTCGTCGTGGTCGATCGTCTTTCCAAAGTAGCCCACTTCTTACCTGTTCGTGAGAGTATAACCGCTAGTCAGCTGGCAGATTTGTACATCTCCCGAATAGTGTCTCTCCATGGTGTTCCTTTGGAAATTAACTCGGATCGAGGAAGTCTTTTCACCTCTCGATTTTGGGAAAGTTTCCAAAATGCTATGGGAACTCGTCTTTCCTTTAGCACCGCTTTCCACCCTCAGTCGAGTGGTCAAGTGGAACGCGTCAACCAAATTCTAGAAGACATGCTTCGAGCCTCTGTTATCTCATTCGGAATGGACTGGGAGAAGTGCCTTCCATTTGCCGAATTCGCTTACAACAACATCTATCAATCTAGCTTGGGTAAAGCCCCTTTTGAAGTTCTCTATGGACGACGATGTCGAACACCCCTTAACTGGTCAGAGACCGGGGAAAGACAATTCTTTGGCCCGGATATGATTCAGGAAGCAGAAGAACAAGTTCGTATCGTTCGTGAAAAGTTGAAAACAGCCCAATCCCGTCAAAAGAGTCAATATGACCGAAAACATAAGGCTATGACTTTCGAGGTTGACGAGAAAGCTTATCTTCGGGTCACCCCTCTGAAGGGAACCCATCGTTTCGGTATCAAAGGCAAATTGGCTCCTCGTTACATTGGACCTTTTCGCATTCTTGCCAAACAAGGAGAAGTTGCCTACCAGTTGGAACTACCTCCGCACCTCTCCAGAGTTCACGATGTCTTCCACGTTTCTCAACTCAGGCGTTGCTTCTCGGATCCTACCCGTGAAGTGGACCACGAAACGCTTGATCTCCAAGATGATTTTACATATCGAGAGTACCCCATTCGTATCCTCGATCAAGCCGAACGTACCACGCGACGTCATAATATCAAGTTTCTCAAGGTTCAATGGTCGCACCATTCTGAGGATGAAGCAACTTGGGAAAGGGAGGATCGTCTTCGACTTGAATATCCCTCCTTCTTCTCGGAGGAACCCAAATCTCGGGACGAGATTCTTTTGAGTGGGGGTGAGTTGTCACAACCTAGTTAGTCATGCATTAGAGTGTTGCATCATGTTTACTCTTTCATCAGAAACTTGAAATGGGGATGACAGAACCCCCAGTCCGCTCTGATACCAACGCTGTCAGGACCCCGACTCGATGTCACATCGATCTAGCTGGTAACACCTCATATCACTTTGCGGCCTCACGCACGGTATCCCCACGGGTGTCGTCTTACCTTTTCCCGGGACCGTTTGCGCCTGTTGGCTCACGTATATGATAGTGTCGCTAGCATCCATATGATAAAGAGCCAGGGTTAACATGATCTATTCGAATAGCCGCGTCCGCGGTAAAGGACTACTTGGTTGCCTATACAGTTCATAGACAAGTAAATGGAAACTACTAAAAGCCTCAAGATAAGTGTGAGTGCCGAGGATGGCTCTTCCGTATGAAGACGGAGGTGGATCCTCGGTAGTGTATTGAAGTGGTGAGTAGTGGACTCGTGTGCGCAAAACCATTTCAAGTTGGAGTATCGTAGGATAGTCTAGCCAAGAGTCAAAGCTGGCTTGCTGCAATAACCCCACCAACCCTTCTTGATACTATGCATGTATGTAGGATCTGATGTAAGTCTTGCTGAGTACCTTTGTACTCATGTTGCTATAATCTACATTTTTACAGAAGACGCTGCAACCCCTTCTGATGGGTTCTATGTAGACGTTGACATCAACGAGTAGGCTAAAGACCCAGGTGGTGACCCTGAGCTTGTGAAGGACCACGTAGTATAGTTAGGCTTTCCAAGCCTCTTTTATTTTACTAGTTGTCTGTACTTAGACAAGTTACTTCCGCTGCTAGTTTGTATGACTGTATGACTTGTATGTGGGGTCGTGAGACCCGTACCTTTGTGTATGTTATGTATGGCTCACTGAGCCTTAAATAAAGTACTTGTGTCATAGAGTCATGTTGTGATGCTTCGTTGTATTTGCACATATCGAGCATATTGTGTGTATGATTGAAATGCTTGGTATGTGTGGGATCTGACTATCTAGTTGTTTATCTTTAGTAGCCTCTCTTACCGGGAAATGTCTCCTAGTGTTACCGCTGAGCCATGGTAGCTTGCTACTGCTCTGGAACACTTAGGCTGGCCGGCATGTGTCCTTCTTTGTTCCTGTGTCTGTCCCTTCGGGGAAATGTCACGCTTTGAGTACCGGAGTCCTGTTAGCCTGCTACAGCCCGGTTTACCGGAGTCCTGCTAGCCCAGTGCTACAGCCCGGACCCACTTGCTGATGACCGACACGTTCGAAGCTGGGTCATGGATGCCTGTCCCTGTAAGTCTGTGCCACTTTGGGTTTACGACTAGTCATGTCAGCCCGGGCTCTTTATCATATGGATGCTAGCGACACTATCATATACGTGAGCCAACAGGCGCAAACGGTCCCAGGAAAAGGTAAGACGACACCCGTGGGGATACCGTGCGTGAGGCCGCAAAGTGATATGAGGTGTTACCAGCTAGATCGATGTGACATCGAGTCGGGGTCCTGACACCATTAATTTAATCTTTTAGTATATTTATTTCGTGTTGCTATGCTGCTCTAGGTCTGCATCCTGGCCAGAATGCGTATTGTAGACCACACTAAGATTATACTCTCTCCGTCCCAAAATATGTGTCTTAACTTTGTACTAGCTCTAGTACAAATTTAAGACACTTATTTTGGGACGGAGGACGTACTAAATAAGTCTGTAGGTAGAGACTTTGGGATCATAATATCTAAAAAAGAAGCAACGATTTTGGCAGCCATGCAGAAGTCGACAAATCTATAGAAACCTGGAGTTCGCCAAAGTCGGCCATGCTGTCGCAGATCGGTTCATGGCCGCGTGGGGCATCCTCTGGAGCTTCCGTGAGGTCAGTGTTGTTCCCCATCGTGTATGCCTCTGTTCTTCTTGATACATGCATACCTGATCCCCTGTTTCATATGTTTTCTTGGTTGGCTCTTCAGACCAGGACACACATTCCGGAGAGCTCCTTGGTCATCAGTTGGTCCATCGCCGAGGTATGTAATTAAGTATGCAACTTCACTGAGATCATGCATGCCCTCTTAAAATGGGCTCACCCTGATTATCACATCGCTTGATTGTATGAATGATTGGTCAATTCTGTAGCATTTATGGTTGTTTTGCAGTGCTACAGTCTACATTTAGGGAGGCTCACAAGGAGACCATAGACCATAGAGCAGCAGATTGTGTGCAATGATGGCATCAAGCTCAAATACAGCATGCTCTTTTAGTCAGAAGTAAGCATAATGGCCATATGTCTCTATTGGTTGATTGGGATGTATCATTTTTACTGCCTTTGATCGCACTCATTGGATAGTTTTGTAGTTTAGTCAGAAGTAAGCATAATTGTCAGAAGCAAGCATAATGGCCGTATAATGAAGCCGATAAGTGTTTAGTAGGGACTCCAATCAATTCGATATCTCCATTGTCTTTACCGCTTATGATATTTTCCTTATGGGTATTTAACTTTATCAAGTGCATGCTATGGTTCAGACCAAAATTCAGTTTCCAATTACAATTCAGTGATTTTCTTACCTTATATTTTATTTTGCATAATTGTAGAAATTGGGGTGGCCATCCGTGGATCTATCGTCCCTGGTTTGCTTTGTGGAGGTATGATCTTTCATAATGTGTTGTATCTTGCAATATTATTTGATTTGTTCTTGCCATCATTTTCCAGTTTCTTGCAATATTATTTGATTTATTTCTCTCATAAATAGAGCACGAGTTGCCCTTTCTAATTGATATGTGTTGTATCTACATGGTGCAGTGGTGTGTTATGTAGAATATGTACTGTCCCATGTTTTGTTTTCTTCATTACTTTGTTGTTCTCTAAGCTCTACCAATAGTGAGACCAAATTATGCATGGTAGATCCACTGATGTCCACCCCAGTTTCTACAACTTTTTAATACAACAAACTTCCATTTTTCAATCATACACTACCTCCTCTGACCGAGATGGTCGTTTTCCCATCTTTGTCGTTTAGGAATATGCTCTTTTATTTTGCAAGCAGAAAATTGATTAAGTTTGTGTAGTAAGTTTATGTGTTGCCTGCTATGTAGTGTTCCGGGCAAGAGGACCAAGTGTGGGCGGGTAGGTATCGACAAGGTGGGCTATCAGCACAGTGTTGGAGTTGGTTAGTAGTGGTGCACCTACTCATGTATGGATCAATACTCTAGGAGGTTCTGTTGAGGCCCAGTCTATCCAGGTAGTTTGTTGTACTACTGACTTAGATACATTTTATTTATCAAGGATTTTTGTATATCATATTATCAAGGGAAAATGGTCTATGTATGCATTTTTTATGGTCACGTACAATTCAGAGCCACTGTTATTCATCAAGCACATAATTTAACTAAAGCTTGTGAAAAAAATTGCCCATAGAAATAATTACTTTCGATTGGTAGTGTCAAAAGGATGCAGTACATTTGTAATATTTCTTCCCATATTCATGAGACTTTCACTCTGCTGTTGCATTAGTCAAGTTTAATTTCATTACATATGTGTGCATGCATCAATTTTCATATTTAAAGTGATATATTTAAGAATTATGAGAAATTTTGCCAAATTTGCTGGGCACAAAACATAGGCATCCGGAAGTAGGACAAACATCACTGATATTTTTGGCATCGCATCTCATATGAAATGGCACTCATGGAGGCAGTTGAACCAAGCTATCTATTGTATGCCTAACTATAGCATCGTAGTTTTATCTCTCTATTGCCACTGTTGGTTTTTACTCTCTTATGTTCCTGCTCATATTAATGAACTTAATGTTAGCTAATTAGCTTTTGTAATCATATGCCCGTGCTGAATTGGATGTTGCCTTGCTTCCGGGATGGGTTAGCTTTTATAATCTCATGAGCGTGTTGAACTCGATGATGTTACTCTTCTGATACAGTCTGAATGTTTATTCTTACCTTCATACTAATGCATCATGCTGTTTGATCTTCCACGGCTTGAACATATCGTTGGCACCGCCACCCTCACGTCAAAGAGTGTTGCCGATCTAGTTTTTATTGAAGGGGATAACATGGGCTTCTGCACCCTGCGTTCCACATGCACAGGACAAGATAGATAGTTGTCTTTTATGTTTATATTTCTTAAATTGATTTGTAAGGTCTTCTGAATTCCTCCAGTATCCAATCAGACCTGCAATATTCATATTGAACTGTTCAATAGTAGTTCCAAAATTATCACCACATACACACACGTACACGTACACACATACATACATGTACTGCACATGATGCCAGTTATTGTTACTCCTAGTTGGCATCATTATTTATTGACTAATTTTTGTTTACTCCCAACACACATACTACTTATTCGCCAAGTAATTAATCAACAACTTATGCAGTGGCGGTGATGATGACTAATTAAGCACTAATGGTTCGACCACCGTCGACGCAGATGACCTGGCCGGTGATGAAGGAAGCCGCCGGCATGCACAGAAATGCCACCGCGGAGGCGATCTCGGCTGGCTTGCCACTCCGCCGCAACGGGGTTTTGGAGTGCTCCTGTTCCATGTACTCCGTATCCATCTGCCAAATATATCCAAAAATAATACCCGTGATGTCGAAATCCTTGTTCCTCCTCGTGCAAAGTGAACTCGTCATTTCAGCATAGAAAAGTGAACTTATTACTACCCTGGAAAAAAAGGTGAACTTATTACTCCCTCCGTCCCAAAATTCTTGTCTTAAATTTGTCTACATACGGATGTATCTAATACTAAGACATGACTTGATACATCCATATTTAGACAAATGTAAGACAAAAATTTTAAGACGGAGGGAGTACTTTGTTTTTAGGATAAAGTGAACTTACTATCTTACTAAAAACTTTTTCTGATAACATCTCACTGAAAACTTACCAAGCCTGGTTAAAAATTAGTGAGGTGCTTGTTTATAAACAAGAAAACATTTGCTACTCCATTAATTAGGTTACACAAGTACTCTATGCTTACATCTTTAATCATATCGGTTGTGATAAATCCTGGGGCAACACCGTTCACACGGATCTTGTCAGGGGCCCACTCGGTGGCCAAACTCCTGGTCAGTTGGTTCATAGCACCTACATACATGATGTAATAATTATTTGAAACTTGAAGCTGATATAGTTTCACAAAATTTGACTTAAACTAAAACTAATGTGAGATTTATCTTGAAATGGACAATGGAGTGAGCACGTACTTTTTGTGATAGCGTAGATTGCGGAGCCTACGAAGCCAATTGAGCCTCCAATGGAGGACATGTTGATGATGCTGCCTCCTCCGGCGTGTACGAGAAGAGGGCGCGCGAGTTGGCAGAGATGGAAGCTCGACTCCAGGTTGGTAGCCATCACCTTGGAGTACTCCTCCGCCGTGCACTCCGCGGTGGGCTTCACCAGCAGCTGCCCCGCGTTGTTCACCTACAGTACATGCATATACATACTCCCGATCGCTAGGCGCTAGCAATACAGAAGACACACATGATCGATCCACAGTTTACAGACACATATAACTCACTAGTATGTCCAGCTTGCCGTTGAAGGTCTGCCGGACGGTGTCCATGAGCTTCTCCCTGTCGGCGCGCACGGAGACGGTGACATGCAGGCCCTTCTCCTCCCACCGCCGTCGGCACTCCTCCAGCTCCGCCGCGTTCCGGGAGCAGGCGTGCACCCTCGCACCGAACCCGGCGAGCTCCTCCACGATGGCGTACCCGATCCCTTTGCTGCTGCCGGTGATGAGCGCCCTGGCGCCGGCCAGGGTCCACCTCTCCTCCCTGCTCCCGCCCTCAGCCGCCATGTCGACCACTATGCAGAGAGATGTCACCGTATTTGCTTCCTAATCCTAAGACCATTTTGGCACTAGTTGGTTGACGTTTATAGCCAAGAAGGCACGCGCCAAGACAACAGCGACGCTGATAACGTTGAACGGCCGCCTCACTGACTTCCAAAGTTCCGAGTGCGGCCTCACGTGGCTTCCTGAGTAGAGACATAAGCGGGAAAAATATCTTGGTCAGAGGTCGTGCCACGCGCCGGGAGCGCGAGCAGCATGCCCTTTTGCGTGGCGCGGCGTGGCCAGAGCGCGTGCACGCCACGATAGGAGAGCGCTTGCGTGATACCACTGCGGCGCGGCCGTCCCCTGCGTGACTCCCATGCTGTGCGTCTGGTCTACCTGCCGGAGCCTTATCCCCGTTGCGCCGCCACTATTAGACCTTGCCGCGGGCCCGCTCAGCCGCCAGGCCGACGCCATGCGCCGCCGCCAGCTCAGCCCGAGCACTTCTCGGCACCGCCACCTCGACCAGGTGCACATGCCGCTCGAGTTGAGCCGCCTTCGTCAGCCTTATCAGTTCATCGTGGCCAATCCTAGGCACATTCGTCTCCGGGTGTTTCCGAGCCGCCCCTCCCTCGAATGCCCTCTTTCCCTAAGCTAGCTATAAGCTAAGACAGCTAAGACAGCTAAGATCAATGTACTCCCTTCTGTTCTTTTAAAGTTTATCTGTAAAGTATCTCTACTTTGACTAAACTTATAAAAAAATCATCAACATTCACAATGTCAAATCAATAATATTAAATCCATTATAAAATGTAGTTTAATAGTATATATATTTGGTATTGTAGATATTGAAATTTTTTAATATCAATTTGGTCAAACTTTGCAAAGTTTGACTTCACACAAATCTAATACACAAAGTAAAAATGACAGGAGGGAGTACTGACTAGTTTTGCAGGAAGAATACTTTAGCACCTTCAAGGATTGAAATGTCATTTTCAATTTTTGAGAAGGTGTTTCTTAATGGTTTTTGCTACCCCTCCAATCCAAATTAATTTACATTCTCAAAGATATTTCTAAGCAGTGTACAGATAATATTTGTGAAACATTCTCAAATTCTTACCGCAGTCTCTAGATGTCATATGAGGGCAGCATGCCCAGTTTCATATTTTTTAGACTTTGTTTTCATCTTTTGGAATTAAAAAATAATAATAAGTCCATGTTCTGAGTCGAGTCTTGACACCCTCATGTTTGTTATTCATTGTATAAAGTCTAAACATAAACTCAAAAACACAAATGTAATTTTCAACCTAATTTTACCAACTTTTTCATGCACTTGCAGTTCACAATTTTATTATATTCACTAAATGACTAGAAATGCATTTAATTGTAGCTAACGAATCCCTCAAAAATGTCATTTTTTAGGAAATTTAACTCAGTTGTCCATATACACACGTCCCAATGAACGCACACATACACACCATACTCCTATGAGCACCTCCGAGATACTGAGCCGAAACAACAACTCACAAAGTCACCACATGTGCATTCTTAGTCGACGGGAGTGTCTCCTTCCACTAAATGAACAACCCCTGAAAGCCTAAATAATGTCTAAAACATACTAGCACCAGTGCATAGTCTCGGACTTGAACCCCGATGGGGTGTTTTCACCACAAGAATCCTAATAATCTCAGTTATGCTCAGTTTGCAAAATGACAAATTTCGACTAAGATCATGTAGTAGCGTATCTTGAGTGTAGAAGATCATTAAAGGCCAATGGATGAAACAACGGTCGTATCGCCTTCAAACCTGATTCTTGGTGCCTCTCTAAACCATGTTTCTTCCTCGAAGATGATTTAATTTCTATGTAGTGTACGTCACAAATTCAATAATACCTTCTCAAATTTTTACCACCGTCTCTAGATGTCATATGAGGGCACATGCCAGGTTTCATGTTTATAGGACTTTGTTCGCACTTTTAGAAATTAAAGAATCAATAAACTCCATGTTCGGGATAAAGTCTTGGCACCCTCATGTTTGATACTTATTTATTTTTCTTGTATGAGGCTTAAACATAGACTGAAGAACACAAATATGATTTTGCTATCTAATTTTGCCAAATTTTACATGCACCTGCACCTTTCTTTTTTTGAGATTAGCCAGCTGCAAGCCTTGTTGATTATTTTTTTCTCGATCTTTTTAATGCATGCATGAGCTTGGAGGATGTTTGAGTGCAGCACCGGGATTTAGTGTATGTTAAAAACACCTGATGCTAGCTTCATCTTAAACTAGCTAGCTTGTAACAACATTCGCTAAAAAAAGGGTAGCTTGTAACAGCAGTGTTGGTCAGAAGACAAACAAACGACAAATGATCTTGAACTTTAGAGTACAATGCGATCAATGCTGCTACATATGCATCAACATAAAATGATCGAAAAATACACACTGCTACCTCAACACACTAGCTAGTTAAACTTTATGTCCGAATATACATGAGTAGTGCAAACGAGCAACTAGTAGCTAATGAAGCCCTAGAAGGCTTGTACGGGACGCACTGCTGCGTTCCGCGAGCAAAAGAAGGTCGGCATTGGAAGCATGCTTGAATCAGGCGAGGCGAGGAAGCTCGGGCCAGAGAACATGGGGCCTATGCGCGGCGCTGTCGGTTTCAGAACCATCGCCGTTTTGTCGTCCTCCTGGTCCTCCTTGTGGCCCGTCCAGCTCACGGCGGCAGCTTGTGCCGGGCAAGGCTTCTTATGCGTGTCCCAGCGATCGGCGGAGGTCGTGCGGCTGTGCGGCAGCCGCTTGTTGCTATCCCACCTCCCGCCGGGGCTCGTGCTGCTTGGCCTGCTTGACGACGACGACGACGAGGACGCGCGGCTGCTGCCGGAGAACTGCTTGTTTAAGTCCCAACGCTCGCAGGAGGAGGCGCGGCCGGGAGTTGAGCTGCTGGAGCACGACGAGGCTGGGCTCGTGGGCCTCTTGTCCTTCTTGTGCGCGTCCCACCTCTCGACTGAGTCGGCGCGGCCGGGCTTGGGCTTGGGCTTGGAGGCGAAGGAAGCCGGCAGGATGATGAGGCAGGGCTTGGTGGGCGGGATCGGGAGAAGACCCGGGAGAAGGGACGCGGCGGCTTTGGCCATTGCTCGCTCAACGGAATACATCGTTGATCTCTCTTGATCCAAGAAAGACCAAGCGCTTTGACTTTGAGAGAGGAGGCGCCTTGGCCGGAGAAGGAAGAGACGATCGATCTGATGGTATGGAGTTGGGTGGGTGCGTGCGTATATATAAACAACATCTCCCGCAGTGACGTACGGACTCCATTTCGAATTAGGGGCGGGCCAAGACCGTCTTCGACTGCCAGTCGGCCGCGTAGGAGACTACATTTCGGATTAGGAGTGCGCTAGCAAGCTAGATGAATGAGATGCCGTACGTACGTATGAACCGACAATCCGGCCGGCAGCGGGGTTGAATTGACACGTACGTCTTTTCTTGTCTGAATCAATCAATAATTTCATCGACGATGCCCGCGGTCGGCGACACGTACGTCTCTTCACATCGAAGACGCCGGCGACGTCCCCTTCGCCAAGGTGTGCGAGGAGGAGCGCAAGCAGGTGGACAAGAATGGATCGCACACGACACAACCACGGTGGGCCGCGAAACGAACTTCGTGGGTGTGAGGCGAGCTCGGGTAAGCTGGCGATGGCGAGCTGCGATAAAGGAGGAAGAGGAAAGAGGTGGGCTACGACAGGTTCAGCACCACGGGCACTGTCTAGAGGTGGGTGCGTCGGTGGCCAAAGGGGCTTCGTCGACCGCAGGGGTGGCGGCGGTGGGCGCAGGCGCGGATTGGCGCTCGTTCCGATGACAAGCGGCCTAGACCGGTGGCCTACTGGCGCGTGCGGGTGGAGAGGGGGTTGGCGCCGACAATACCCTTCAGCCTCAGGATTAGGCTCGTCTTCATCTGCCCCGCAAGTCAGGCTGCGGCTCGCCGCGTTCAGGGCCGGCTTTGGACCAGTGCGAGAGGTGCGACGGCCCGGGGCCGAGACTAAAAGGGGGCCCATAGTATATATGCAGTATATATATTACGGGGTAGTGGAAAAAAAAGAATGACTAACGTCCAGCCCAGGTAGTTCTGAGCCCACCCAGCAAGCAGCACGCAACCACCACTGGGGCCTGCCCAACCAAGCCCGGGCAACGCACATTGCCCTGTCGTTCTCCTGGATTCCAGGGAGACGCACCGACACAGGAGCACGGAGACGCATCGACACAGCAGCACGTCGCCTGACGCCGACACCAGCGCACCACACCGAACCTGGAGCTGAGTTTGGGGATCAAATCGGCAAGAATTCGGGGAAGAGATCAACTGACCAAGTTAAGAAAAACATTACTGGAATTGTAGAGAACTTCTACCGATGACGCCAAGACTAAGAGCGACGCAAAATCTTTGGCTAGGGCACTTGAGAAATTTAAATTTTTACTTGGCATGGTCATTTGGCATGACATTTTGTTCACTGTAAACATGGTGAGTAAGAAGTTGCAGTCTAAGTTTGTGTGCATTGATGTTACACTTAAACAAATTGAAGGTGCCATCTCATATTTTAAGAAGTACAGAAATGACGGCTTTGCAACTAGTCTGGATATTGCGAGATCTATTGCAATTGACATGGGTGTACAACCTTTGTTTGCTGTCAAGAGACGTATTACTAGAAAAAGACAGTTTGACGAAATTAGTGGCAATGACGAAAATAACCAGAATGAAGAAACGCAAGCAAGTGAGGTGGAATCATTTAGAGTTAAATACTTTTTGGTGATGATTGATGTTGCAATTGCTTCCCTAAATACTAGATTTGAGGAACTGAAGACATTTGGGAGCATATTTGGTTTCTTGTTCAACTCGAAAGAGTTGAAGTCCTTGGGTGATAATGATCTAAGAAGATGTTGCACTAATTTTGTCAACAAATTCACTCATGGTAAGTCAGCAGATGTCGATCTAGATGATTTCGTTTCTGAACTAAAAGTACTGCAAATGACATTGCCAAACACATTCATGTCAGCGGATCAGATATTTGAGTTTGTTAGAGATGCGGATTGTTATCTAAATGTCTCAATTGCTCATCGTATCCTTTTGACCGTACCTGTGACTGTTGCATCAGCTGAAAGGAGTTTCTCAAAATTGAAACTATTGAAAAATTATTTGAGGTCAACGATGTCTCAAGAAAGATTGAATGGATTGGCCATGTGGTGCATTGAGAAGAATATGCTGGATAGTATTGATCTTGACACTCTCATTGATGATTTTGCGTCAAAAAATGCACGAAAGTCTCGTTTCACATGATCACTGGAGGTTAGCATGCTATTTCTATATATTTTTTCTGCGTTGTAACTTCCATGATACTTGATATGGAACAAAGACATGGAAAATAACATATGCTTGATTCTAGTAAATATATATATTATTATTATGATTTTATAGCAATTTTATATTTTCATGTATCAAATTGGTTTTCTCTCTCTATTGGGCCCACTGGTCGGGTTCGCACCGGGGCCTTCGAAATCATAGAGCCGGCCCTGGCCACGTTTGTCCCATGTTGCATAGCTCTCAAAACATCAGTCTGCAATTTAGTTCGAGCCATGGTGATCTTGTAATGCCAATTTTACTATAGTATTAATTACTCTTATGAAATGGACAAAGCAGGTGCCAGGTGGTATGGTTTTTCTGCCAGTGTAATGTGCACTCTTGATCTCCTTTTGAGGGATGCAACTATACTGTTGTCATTTCTGTGCATACTTTTTGTCGGATTAACTGTTGTTTGATCATTTCTTTGTGCTGTGTAGATGATTGCCATATGATTGTTGTGCTGTCTTGCACAAATGTGATAGGTGTTTGCCATGGCACGTTTATTTCATTTTTTTAGGCTGGCAGTTTCGTGGTATTGTTATGTAGCACATGGCAAGTTAGTACTAATTTCCATGGCAATTTTACAGATTTTGTTCTCAAAATACCGTGGCAATTCTTTGTATAGTGGACAACATCTCTCTCCAATCAACCAAATTGACCGCGCTCAATAGACTTGCATGTGTAGCATTCTTATAGATACCATCCTTATTTATTAAATAGACTTGGCGAGTATGGTGAGATGCCGATGGTGTCGTGTGAAACGGTGACGCCGTGAGAAACGGTAAGGCACGGCCAAAGATGAAGCGTGACACGCATCAGGTTGAGCCGGGTGGTGAGTCGCTCAGTTTATTGACGTAGCCGTGCATGCATGAGTTAGTTGGGATATGGCTGGGCGATTCGATCAAGTTGATTAGTACATGCATAACATTAACTAGTGGAGGTTGCATGCAGCTACATTAGTGGAGTAGCTTCACACGTTCTGGACGTGTGCATAGGAACTGGATCTCAAGCAGTTCAGGTCGCAGGCTTGTTAGCTGTGTGTGTGTGAGTTAATGAAAGAGGCCGTGTGGGCCGAGAGCAAAATGTAGCGAATATGTTCACCAAGAAGAGCCTGTGGGCGAAGCTTTTTGCTCCTTCCTGGTACATGTGTGCGTGTGTGTTCTTTCAGTTTCCATTGTGTGTGTTCTTGAGAGAAACCAAGAAAGAAGGGAGTTGTGATGTAGAAGAAGAGCAGCGCTACATATTGTCTCTCCTTTCCCTTCATCTCTCCTCCCAAGGAAACGCGGTTAGGGTTTCTGCCTCATGTTGAAGGCGTCACTGATTTTCCACGTCTTCTGCGGCCTTAGGGCCATGGGCACGTGGTGCGTCCTGGCCCTTGCCGACGGGAGGGCTTTGTTTTTAGGCGCTTCTTCAAATTTTGTTACAGTTTGTGTCCTAGTCAGAAAGAAGAGATGGCGGCGGCTCCTTGAAGATGGAATAAGGTTCTCCCTACTTAGCCGCCGTCCCGGTGGTGCATCTAGCATCATTGAAGGTCGTGTGGAGGCGTGTCTCTGACGGATCTCGCGGGATTCGGTCGGCGGTTGTCTTTGGTGGATCTTCTTGGATCAGGTATTTTTCGTCTTTGTTCATGTGTCTTCTGGTTGGATCCTTCTGATCTAAACTTCTTTTCATCGGCGGCGGTTGCAGTTATGCTGCGTTGGTCCTATCGGCGGTGGCAGTTTTATAGATTTTGTTCTAAAAAATCCGTGGCAATTCTATGTAAAGGAACATGACACTTTTTAAAACAAATTGACATGGCAATTTTCTAAAATACTGTTAGCTTATGTGTCAAATTTTCTGATGATAGTACTTATTTTTCATGGCAGTTTATAGATTTGTTCTAAAAAAATGTGGCAATTCTTTGTAAAGCAACATGGCACATTTTAACAAATTGACATGGATTTTTTTTCAAATTTCTGTTAGGTAGAAAATGGCAAAAAAAATTGATTTTTTCTTCTATTTTTTTTCTGGCCATGCCAATTTTAAGAACATTTTTGTTCTATAACATGGAAGTTATCAAGCAGTTCAACTTTATTTGTGCTTGTATACATGACATCAGCTCTCTCCAATCAAACAAATTGACCGCGCTCAATATATTTGCATGCTTAGTATTCTTATAAATACCATCCTTGTTTATTAAATACTCCCTCCGTTCCAAATTACTCGTCGTGGTTTTAGTTCAAATTTGAACAAAAACCACGACGAGTAATTTGGAACGGAGGGAGTAGTTTTTAGGGGTTGTGGTCGTTTCGGTGCTAGAATTGCATGGTAGACGAGCACATGGCATTTTTTATGTTCTTGAAGTAGTGGAGATGCGGGAGAGATGTTCACCTGCTTGTAAATCATGGCACTTTTTAAAATATAATTGTTTCAGCTCACATGACAAATTCAAAATTTATTTAATTTGTGCATGTAAATTGGTGGTACCTTTTTTAGCATGTAAATTTGTGCAAATTCAAAATATAATCGCAGGAGGAGGCGCGCCTGGGACTTGAGCTGCTGCAGCACGACGAGGCTGGGGTCTTGGGCTTCTTGATCTTCTTGTGCGCGTCCCACCTCTCGACAGAGTCAGCGCGGCCGGGCTTGGGCTTGGAGGCGAACAAAGACGGCACGATGATAAGGCAGGGCTTTGTCGGTGGGGTCGGGAGAAGACCCAGGAGAAGGGACGTGGCGGCTTTGGCCATTCCTCGCTCAACAGAATACATTGGTGATCTCTCTTGATCCAAGAAACACCAAGCGCTTTGAGTTTGAGAGAGGAGGCGCCTTGGTATGGAGTTGGGTGGGTGCGTGCGTATATATAGATAGACACCTCCCGCAGTGCCGGATCACATTTAGAATTAGAGCCAAGACAGTGTTCGACTGCTGCATGAGTAGGGTAGAAAGCCGAACACACCTACCTGGCGGCTACGCTAGGGTTCCCCTTATCCCCTGGCGGCCTCATGATGTATTGACCTCTCTTGTGATTTTTTTTCCACTCGATATTTTCTCATGTGATAATGGTGCTAGACAATAGGTAAACAAATCAGAAGGAAGTAATCACGTGCATGTAGGGAAGATAATCGCAGAGATTGCAGGGCAGTCAAGACCGAACAAGTCACTCATGAGGCTCTCAACCGTGCTCATCGACAAGAGTTGCCGCCACTGGAATGATGAGCCAGGAGGTGAGAAGGCGAGAGATGATGGACGCGACATGTGTGGTAATGTGGCAAGAGAGGATGGGGGTCGCATGCATGGTGAGGAACCTACAATCTAGCTGGGAGCTGGTGGGGTGGGATGAAGGCGGGGTGAATCTAGGGATAGGGATGTTTCTCTCTCCTCCTCTCTTAGACTTGTCATAGTGAGAGTAACATATCTAGTAACATGCATCCTCCCAAAATGCCAACGAGGCATGTTAGTGACATGACATAGTATTAAATGAGAAAAGAGATGATGGTCGTAACATATTATGTTATCATCACATAGCGCTTCCTACTGAAAAACAATTCTGCAAACTAATAAATGAAGTCATCTCTGATACTATTTATATGATATTTTTTGCACTATAAAGGTAGTAACATAAAACACTATTATATGTGTGTGACACTAGTCTAACTTACTACCCACTATATATGAGCAGCCTTAGCGACGAAGAAAGCGAGCAGCATACATGGGCCCACCTGCAGTGAGAACAACACATTGCCAAATCGAAAAAAAAAACACTGTGGGATACAGTTGCAGACAGTTTTTTATGGTTTGAAGTTTACGGACAGATGTGGTGGCACCATCTGCATGGGCCGATGGAAATCAGTGGATCCCACAGAGAGAAATCAAGGGGCGCGCGCGCGGGGTATTGGGGCAGATCGTACGTAAACCATGATCCGTAAGTGTAGCAATTTTGGCGTCGCAGCACAATTTCTGCCGACATGGCTAGCGTGAGGCATCATGCGGCAATGCTACACGTACAAACGATTTACAGGCTTTTACAGGATGGTTAATCTTGATTGGTCAATAGGTGAACGGGGCGGCCCACCCCCTGAAAATCAGGGGGAGAAAGGTTTGTGATTAGTTGTTAGATAGAAGGAGCGTGTAAGTCTTTGTATGTCTAGCATTTTTGGGCGTCATGTGTTTCGCCTTCGTTGGATTGAATTAGCACCATTAAATGTGTGATGGAGTTGGAACGTGGCATGTGTATGTCCTTGCATGTAATTTAACTTTGTTCTCTCTCTTATCATAATGGAAAATACAAGTAGTCTTGCATGTTCTCCAAAAAAAAGCTATTAGTTCCTGTTTTGGTCTTTGTAATTAACGCTTGTGCATTCTCTTTTCAAACCAGTTAATTTCAGTTTTAGTTTGTTCTTAATATTCCCATCATGTCTTTTGCGGTCTCTTTGTGCTGTAAACTAGCTTGTAACAACAGTTTTTATGTAGTAAACAGTGCTGATCCGGAATTAATTTGTTCTTACTTCTTTTCAATGGCTTTAGTGTATGCAGAGAACACCTGATGCCACCTTCGTCTTAAACTAGCTTATTATTAAAAGTTGCTCATCAGAATACAAACAAACAAGAAACGATCTTGAACTTTAGAGAACAATGCGATAACTGCTGCTACGTATACACAAGTTACAAACTGTATGTCAAGTACAAATAGCAGTGTGGACGAGCAACAAGTAGCTAGCTAATGTAACCCTAGCAGGCTTGTACGGCAAGCACTCCCGGTCCCGGGTTCCGTGAGCGAAAGAAGGCCGGCATTGGAAGCATGCTCGGGTCAGGCGAGGCGAGGAAGCTCGGGCCAGAGAACATGGGGCCTATGCGTGGCACTGTCGGTTTCAGAACCGTGGCCGTTGTGTCGTCCTCCTGTTCCTTGTCCTTGTCGCTCGTCCAGATCTCTGCCCTAGCTTGTGCCGGGTGAGGCTTCTTGTGCGTGTCCCAGCGATCAAGGGAGGTCGTGCGGCTAGGCGGCAGCTGCTTGTTACGATCCCACCTCCCACACGGCGACGCCCCGCTGGAGCTCATGCTGCTTCTCCGGCTTGACAACGATGACGTGCAACTGCTGCCGGAGATGTGCTTGTTTATGTCCCAACGCTGGCAGGAGGAGGCTCGGACGGGACTTGAGCTGCTGGAGCACGACGAGGCTGGGCTGGGCTTCTTGTGCTTCTTGTGCGCGTCCCACCTCTCGACTGAGTCGGCGCGGCCGGGCTTGGGGTTGGAGGCGAACGAAGCCGGCAGGATGATGAGGCAGGGCTTCGTGGGCGGGGTCGGGAGAAGACCGGGGAGAAGGGAGGCGGCGGCTTTGGCCATTGCTCGCTCAACGGAATACATTGTTGATCTCTCTTGATCCAAGAAACACCAAGCGCTTTGTCTTTGAGAGAGAAGAGGCGCCTTGGCCTTGGCCGGAGAAGGAACAGATAATCTGAATATGATGGTACGATGGATGGCGTTGGGTGGGTGCGTGCGTGCTATATATAGATTACAGCTCCTCAGCTAGGGACCCCAAGTCGGGCTGCAAGAGACATCTCCCGCACTGACGTGCGGCTCCATTTCGAATTAGGGCCAGGACCGTGGCGATGACCTGGAAGCGTCGCGAGAGCCCCCGCAACAGCTGGAGCGTCAAGGTCCGGTCGGTGACGGGCTCGTCCACGTCCGCCAGGGCGTCGGCCAGCGCCTTGAGCCGGCCGCAATAGTCCGTGACGCGCAGGTCGCCCTGGGTGAGAGCGCGGAACTCCGCGCTAAGGTGCACCGCCTGCGCGGGCTGGTTGGCGAGATAGAATTCCCGCATCCGATCCCAGGCGCGAAACGCGGTGTTGCCGGCGCCGCGGATGACCTTGTACAGACCGTCGGTGATGGTGGCGTAGATGAGGAGGATGATCGTGAGATCGGTGTGGCGCCAGGCGGGAGTTTGCGTGGAGGGATCGGTGTAGTGGTCGACATGGGCTTTGACGGCATACATGGTGAGGATGCAGCGCCAGAGCTCACGCCACTTCGAATAGCTGCCAGACTGGACGTCAAGCTTGAAGGTGATGAGATTGCCGATGTTGTGGAGGTCGTGGATGGAGGGGACGGTGGAGGAAGAGGGCGCCACGATGGGAAGGACGGGAGGTGGGGCAAGCGGCATCACGGAGAGAGCTGAGGAGGTGGTGGTTGGGGGAGCGGTTGCAACGGGGGCAACAAGGCCGGGAGCAGCGAGTACGGGAGATGCCGAGGCTGCAGGAGCAGTGGCGGCAGGGGCGGCGAGGCCGGGAGAGGGAGGGATGGATCCGGCTTGCCTGCTCCCTTTCCATGCTCCCATCCGTGCTCCCACTTCATCCTACGGCTGTCCTTTTTCGTTTTCTCTTTCTAATCTAATCATCTCCCCCCCTGATTTTAAAGGGATGGGGCCGGACTTTATTTTGTTCCAATCAAAACAAGCCACGTACGCGGAAGCACGAATGGTCACACGCCGAGGGAGCAGGCAAGTCTCATCCGGAAGGGATGGGGTTTGTGTCGTCGCCTGAGGAGGAGGAGCTGCCGGTCTCCATGGAAGGCAGGAAAGAGGCTCTGATAACCAAGATGGAAGGAATCAATCACTGTATATTCATTCCATGTACAGATTACACATATATATACACATGTTACAACAGAGGAAGCGCTAGATGAGGGAGTCGTGCGTAACAGACGCACGCCCCGCGAGCGACGTGGGCGCGTGGACGTTGGTGGCGCAGGACCCGGTCAGGTTGGTGTGGCAGGCGTCTTCCAACAACACGTACGTACCCCACACTAATTTACATGTTGGACATGCACATACACTCATATATATGAGCCGCTTCGATTGTGTTGTATTAAAAAGATCCTTTCTTTTTTCTTTTTGCGGGTCAATCAATATTCTCATTCTTTTTTACTTTAGGGTTATCAATAGTACCAGAAGAGCCAGCCTCACGCGACCTAAGCGACCCTAGCATTAGGGATCCTTGCCTCTTGCCGGCGCCGCCGCAGATCTTCCTCGCCTTCCGTGGCTTTAGGCCATGGAGGTGCGGTGGACCTTGGCCTTCTTTTGCCAGTGGGAGGGCTTCTGCTTCATTTTTAGATGTCCTTTTGTATTTGTTTTGGATTTGTGTCCTATTTCGGAATGTGATACGGTGGTGACTTTCTGGAGATGGAATAAGGTTCTTTCTGTCTAGCCCCGTTCCGATGATGTGTTCAAATTTGTCGGAGGGTGTATGGTGATGTTTCTTTGGGGGATCTCGCCAAATTCTTTCGGTGTTTTCCTTCGGTGGCTCTATTTGGATCCGGTCTCTGTTTGTCCATGTTCGTGTGTCTACATGTTGGATACTTCCGATTTACGGTTCTCTTCATTAGCAACGGTTGCTGATCCGGTGCGCTGGTCCTATGGGGCCTTAGCACGATGACTTCCTAACTATCTACTTCAATAAAGTTTGTCCGGTTCCGGTAAGGGAGGGGTGATGATGGTGGCGCCCCTTCGGCTCTCTCCAGATCTTGTAGTCGTTGATAGGTGGTCTACAGAGCTAGATGTAATTCTTTTTTTAATTTCTCTCATATAGAACATGTCTTGAAATTCCAACCTTTGCAGTGTGGCAAAACTTTCTAACTAGAATTTAGGATAAATCTTTCAGAATTTTTTGTCCGACATAAATACTAAAAATATGATTTTTTGATCAAACAGAACTTATTTTGTATATTTATGTTTGACAAAAAAATCTGAAAGATTTATCTTAGATTGTAGTTAGAAAGCTTTGCCACGCTGCAAAAGTTTGAACTTCAAAACATGTTTTATGTGAGAGAAACATAAAAGAGAAATGTATTTGCATGAATCATGATGTGAAAAATGGATGGCTAGATAAAAAGGGCCTCGGTGCAAGTGCTCTATTATATGTTTTCGGAGCCTGGACCTATCCTTCGCCGCCGATCGGCGGTGGGAGAGGCAACGGGAGCTGAGTCTCCTGAGCATATGGGTAATGCAGGGCTTCGTGGAGGTGGGGCTGCCGAGTAGGGTTCCATGGTCGCCGTTCCTGAGGGAACAGTACGCCGGTGTCCTCTACTTACTGGTACCCCTGGCGGATGAGAACTCTGACGGAGGGTGCCACCTCATCGGCATCAACGTGGGCAGCAGCAGTGAGCCGCGGGTCCTGCTGCCCCGATGCTTCCCTTTCGTTCCGTGCCTCCGTTCAAACTCCAGTGAGGACTACTAGCAACTAAAACACCCACCATCAGCCAACTTCAAACTTCAGCGCCACCTCCCAAAAAAAGCTATTAGTCCCTGATTTGGTCATTGTAATTAAGGCTAGTGCATTATCTTTTCAAACTAGTTAATTCTAGCTTTAGTTTGTTCTTAATATTTCCATCATGTCTTTTTCAGTCACTTTGTGCTGTAAAACTAGCTTGTTTTTTTTTAGAAAAAAGGAGCATGGCCCCCGGCCTCTGCATCTAGACGATGCATGCATCCACTTTATTAATCATTCACACAAGACCTTACAAAGTTATACAACAGTAAGACTAAAGACACAGTCTAAGCAGCATCTGTCGCTACTTCTATTCAGTTGATGTAGGGATGCTGATAATCCGGCCCTTATACGAAACAGACCTCGCAGCCAAACCTAACATCTAAGACCTGATGTCCCAACCAGGACGCCTGCCGGGTATGGGGCACCCACCAGTCCGGCACACTCCTTAACCAGGATGTCTGCCGGGTATGAGGCCGCCACAACCACCTGCCACCAATCCATCTCCAGTGATGTACTGTTGCATATACCTTGCCCTGTCTAGCTGCCGTCGACGCCACCACGACACCAGACAACGCCACCATCTTGCGCTCGTCCATCATCACATGCCCACCGACGAGACCCCATTGCTCCATGCCGCTGAGACACGCCTTTGTCGATGTGCCAGATGCCACACCGCTCCTCCAACGCGAAACACCACCTGTTGCCGCTGGTCCCATCCCCTCCGCCTGCAGTTCCTCAAACCGAGCACCCAAACGCCCCAGGCGGCGCCTCCAAGAAGGGTACGCCACACGCAGTGCCGCTGCCACCCAATCTAAGGAGATTTAGGGTTTTCACTTGGGCATGGGGTCGGGGTGGAGGGCATGGACCTCAACGGTCCCATCCCCTCCGCCTGCAGTTCCTCAAACCGAGCACCCAAACGCCTCAGGCGGCGCCTTCAAGAAGGGTACGACACACGCAGTGCCGCTACCGCCCAATCTAAGGAGATTTAGGGTTTTCACTTGGGCATGGGGTCGGGGTGGAGGGCATGGACCTCAACGGCGCCTGCAAGGAGGAGAACGGCGACCCTGGTCGTCGCAACCGTCGGATGAACCCAGAGTTTCCTCCGGTCCGATGTCACCTCTACCAGCCCCCGCGAATGCACCGAGGTCGACGACCGCGATCGTAAGCCACCAAGTGCAGCGGGAGAGAGTCTGCAGCGCGGAGGAGATCCACCGGTGACTCACCGCCCACGCGGTCAAGACGCCGTCCATCCACCCCCCGCGAACGTCGCCAGCCAAGGGCATCGTCGCCATGCCTAATGGGGCCGCCGCCCCTGGTCCAGGTCCCTCCACGAAGGCCGGAGTGGAGAGATCGCCACGAGCGACGAGATCCGGCACCGTGCGGCCGACGCCATCGCCCAAGCCCGCCGTCAACCCATCCCGCCGCCGCCGGGAGCCCGCACGCTTCTCGGTAGTCCCACACCCATGGATCTGGGTACCCGTGCACCGCCACGAATCATCCGCCTCCGGGATCCGCCACACCGTCGGGAGGGCCGCATCCCGCGGATCAGGACGCCCACGCCGCCGCGGATCCGGGAACGGGAGGAGAGACCCTCCGCAGTCACCGTCGCACGCAAGGGCTTTGCCCGGCGCCGACCATCGGCAGCGGCGGAGGGGGAGAAGGGCGCTGGAGGGACTAGGCGGCGGCGGCTGAGCCCTCTCGAGTCGACCGCAGGGGAGGCGCGAGACTCTCCTTAAATTGGCTTGTAACAACAGTTTTTATGTAGTAAACAGTGTTGATCCGAAATTAATTTGTTCTTACTTCGTTTCAGTGGTTTTAGTGTATGCTGAGAACACCTGATGCCACCTTCGTCTTAAACTAGCTTGTAATTAATAGTAGCTCCAAACTGTATGTCGAGTATAAATAGCAGTGCGACTGAGCAACTAGCAACTACTGTAACCCTAGCAGGCTTGTACGGCAAGCACTCCCGGTCCCGGGTTCCGCGAGCGAAAGAAGGGCGGCATTGGAAGCATGCTCGGGTCCGGCGGGGCGACGGAGCTAGGGCCAGAGAACATGGAGCCTATGCGCGGCGCTGTTGGTTTCAGAACCATCGCCGTAGTGTCGTACTCCTTGTGATACTGCTTGTCTCGTCCAGCTCTCGGCAGCAGCTTGTGCGGCGCTAGGATTCTTGTGCGTGTCCCAGCGATCAGCGGAGGACGCACAGCTGGGCGGCAGCAGCTTGTTGCTATCCCACCTCCCGCGCAGCGACGCCCCCGCCGGAGCTCGTGCTGCTTCGCCGGCTTGATGACGATGACGAGGATGACGTGCAGCTGCTGCCGGAGAAATGCTTGTTTATGTCCCAACGCTTGCAGGAGGAGGCTCGGCCGGGATTTGAGCTGCTGGAGCAAGATGAGGCTGGGCTCGTGGGCTTATTGTCCTTCTTGTGCGCGTCCCACCTCTCGACTGAGTCGGCGCGGCCGGGCTTGGGGTTGGAGGCGAACGAAGCCGGCAGGATGATGAGGCAAGGCTTCATGGGCGGGGTCGGGAGAAGACCGGGGAGAAGGGACGCGGCGGCTTTGGCCATTGCTCGCTCAACGGAATACATTGGTGATCTCTCTTATCCAAGAAACACCAAGCGCTTTGCCTTTGAGAGAGAGGAGGCGCCCTGGCCTTGGCCGGAGAAGGAACAGATGATCTGAATCGGATGGTACGATGGATGGAGTAGGGTGGGTGCGTGCGTGCTATATATAGATTACAGCTCCTCCGCTATGGGACGCCGAGTTGGGCTGCAAGAGACATCTCCCGCAGTGACGTACGGCTCCATTTCGAATTAGGGCCAGGACCGTGTTCGACTGCTAGTCGGCCGCGTACGAGACTACATTTCGGATTAGCAGTGCGCTAGCTAATGAATGAGTTCCGTCATCGTATCAAGAGTACCTTTTCTTTTTTCTTTTTTCCTTTTCTCACCCTACGTACGTACGTGCGAGTCGGCAATACGGCCAGCGGCGTGGTTGAATTGAAACGTACACTTGTGCATGCA
Organism: Triticum aestivum; assembly: GCF_018294505.1. NCBI lineage: Eukaryota > Viridiplantae > Streptophyta > Magnoliopsida > Poales > Poaceae > Triticum > Triticum aestivum. The sequence goes on along the minus strand of NC_057807.1, from coordinate 691,014,318 downwards.
CGTACACTTGTGTATGTGAGCGATTTCAATTGTAGTGTGTTCAAAAAAGTCCTTTCTCTCTCGTTTTTGCGAATGAATCAATGATTTCATTGGATTTTTTTTTCTTAAGGGTTGTTGTAAGACGTATTGGGGTTTGAAACAATGCTCGATACCCTTGGTGGGTACGGCTGTCATATATTTATAAGAGGGAACCGTACAAATACAAGTTATGTTACAACACGTATATCTAACATATACTTAGTCTAACACCCTCCCTCAATCTTAACTATGTCCTGAAACACTCAGGAGGTTAAGATTGCTACGACATCCTTCAAAAGAAGGCAAGGGCAAGGGTTTAGTGAAAATATCAGCAAGCTGATCCTTAGAAGAAACAAACTTAATCTGAAGGAGCTTCTGAGAAACACGTTCCCTCACAAAATGATAGTCAACTTCGATGTGCTTTGTTCGGGCATGAAATACTGGATTGGATGAAAGGTATGTGGCACCGATGTTATCACACCAAAGAACAGGCGGCTGACTTGGGGAGACCTTCAACTCTCGAAGCAATGACTGCACCCATATGGCCTAATGACTAACTTCCCCTTAGCGCATGCCGAGCACACGAAATCATCGGGATTCGGGAAGTTCTTCACGTTAACATTATGGCCATGCGAGTTGTTAATTATATTTCTCATCATCCGAAGTCCGGGGTGGCCTAACCTATCGTGCCAGAGGCAGAAGAGTTCAGAGCTTCTAAAGACGGTCTTGAGGGTAGTGTACACGGGCGGTGATACTATCTTAGTGTAGTATAGCCTTGTGTCAAACGAAGGAAGCCTTTCGATAACATGTTTACCACCTTCATCCCGCTTTGTGATGAGTAGGCACTCCTTGCCGTTTTCATCGTCGGTCTCAGCATGGAAACCATTAGCGCGGATGTCTCTAAAGCTCAAAAGAGTACGAGTCGACTCCGGGTACAACAGCGCATCATTAATGATCAAAGTTGTTCCCATAGGGAGTATAATAGTGGCTCGTCCGGAGCCAACTATGTGAAAACCGCAGCCAGCGATTGTCATAATACTTCCCGAAGATTTTTTAATGGACTCAAAGTACTTAGTTTCTCGTAAAATGGTATGAGTGGTGGCGCTATCGGCAAGGCACGTTTCCTCCATTCGGGCGCCACACACGTTCTAAAATATGACATCTAATTAATGTAATGAGGAAGAAAATACATTAAAAATAAATGCACACATCTCAGAACATAACATGCTATCATGTATAAATAATGGAATGAATGAATAAATGTCATCCAATCGCCAAAGTAAAGAATAAGTTTATGCTCTCATAGAGCTTACAACCAAATCGAATTTATTCGAATTTATTGTATCAAATCACGGAATCATGATAACCAAAGAGGTATGCTAAGTAGACTCGGTGAAGAAGCCATTGACTTCAGCCGCAATCTCCATACTAGTGAGCTGATCCTCCTTAGAAATCATCTTGGAGGCAGCATCTAGTTGCGGCACCGCCGAGGCGACCATGTGGTCAACCTCCATGGCAACGTGGGCGTCATGAGAGACTGCCAAAGCCGCCGCGATGGGCACCACGGGGTTCGCCTCTATGGGCGCAACAAGGGGTGTAGAGATCATCACAGGTGCCGCCACGGGCGCTGGTGGTGCTCCCTCCTGAACCAAGGCGAGGTGTGTCTCATGCGCCTTCCGAGCCTTATATGCATCAACGACCTCCTGTGGTCCGCGGCACTGGCGGGAGAAATGCTCCACCGAGCCACAACGGAAGCAGTCCTGAGGCC